>NC_090923.1:103424535-103727565 GCF_040938575.1 Ambystoma mexicanum | reverse complement strand
CCTATTCTTAGAGGAGTTAATCTGCTCTTGAAGGAACTGAGATTTGGCTGAAATAATTCCCTGTTTATAGATTGCCAGTGCCGCTTTGGCACTTTGATGGAAGAGCATGTCTTTAAGTTTCAGCCATTTTTTTTCTTTCTTTCAATAATTCTTTTTTAGTTCTTTTAGGGAGCCTGTGAACCAGGGGTTATTTTTATTCTTTTTTTGATTCTTAGCTTTCAAAGGTGCTCTTGCATCACAACATTTCCTTAATGTTGATGCATTAAGCTGATAGAATGTTTCACAGTTCTACCAACCAAAGACAATGGCAGGGACGTCATTTCACCAAAATGCCAAGGGTAGCGGAAGTGACATCACACGACCTTTGACCGCTGATGACATCACAGGAAGTGATGTTATTCAACGCCACCCTGAAGTGACATCATACCAAGTGATGGAACACAACTTTTCACCCCTTGACAAAACACCAAGTGGCATCACATAGTATTGTTCCCAAGTACACTACGAAAAATATGGTTGCAATAGCACTGTAATGTGATATACATTTCATACAAGAATGGATCACCATATGTATCGTTAATATCAGTGTTTAAAGGCCCATATTTCCAAATAACTGTGAATGCAAGCAGACGTTCAAGGCCAAATGATAATGAAGCGTTATTATAGAGCACATTCTCAAGAGATAGAGCAAATATACATACTCACCCGACCCGGGTTTGGTACTCATTTATCGACTATAGAAGGATGGAAGGCTGAGTTGGCCTTGCCGGGATTCCAACCTGCAACCTTTAGATCACACACACATCACAGCAACAAACGTTCAACCCAATCAGTAATCTGACCGGCTATAGCTATCTTACTGGGTACAGTAAAATGAGCAATTACACGACTGAATGTTCTCAAAGTAAGAAAGCAAATTACACTCTGTAGTGAATACTATTAAACTGGTAACTGAGATTCAACAGCAGGCCAGTTCATCTGCAGGTCCGGTGCAAAGTTGGCCACATGTCAAGCCTGCATGGATCTACTTTTCAGGCTTCAGAGGTTGGCATTACCATTAAGAGGGTTCATAACTGTGTATTAAAGAATTTAGCGAAGCGCAAGGAACGCAGCACACTCACACGGCATCCCGTACTCCGCTCGTTACCTCATACATGCAAACATCCTGAACAGCATGCCAGGAAGATAGGAAGTATAGACACATTACAACAAAGCATTAATTGTTGCACAATGAAATGAAGGGCCACTTTATGTGCTATGGTCAAACATGTTTACCCTGTACGCAAGCTTTTAGGTACAAGGATTTTGTCAAGTGACCAATGAGACTGAAATGGAATGTCATGGGATGATTGTAACAAAGACAACGGCAGAAAAAAACGTGCTATAACTGCAACTTGCGAAAAGCAAAATACATAGGCCGAAATGGATGCTTATTCTACTCTTAATGCTTTTTGGACGTTTTTGATTGCATTGTGCAACTGAGGTGTTTAAGAACAGACTAAACCTTTAATGAGTCTAACAATTATTGTACAGAATTCCAGAAAGACACATTATTTGTTATTCCTATTCTTTCTTATTTAGGGTCACAGTACAGAGTGTTACACTTATGGAACCCCCTGTTTTTTCAGAAGTCTGAACAAGAAAGCGAGCCACTCCAGAAACAAAGAGTACTGGCCACAGCCCAGGAGCTTCCATTTAAAAAAGAAATGTTTTGTAGGCGTTGCAAAGGAGACCACAGGGGTAGCAAGAGAGACCTCAGGGGTTGCAACCCCTGGCGACCCCCAAATGACATCCCTGGACAATGGCAAAACCTCAGCGGTTACATGTTGTCCTGTTATGGCATCTAGCACCTTCTTGCTGCTCGATAGTTCAGAGTTAGAATGTATAGAACGCAAATCAAATGCATCTGTGTCTATGTGGCAGCCTAGTCTACTCTACCAGAACGTTTCATGATTCAAACTGATAAGTGCTTACTTGATAACCTCAGGCTGTTTGAGTAACTACTTAACAGAATTTGCAAGCAAACAGAATACATCATGTGTATTGTGAGTCATGTTTGGAAAGTATGATGTAAATCCTAGGTGCTGGTTGTTTAGGCAATGCCAGAAATGAAACATCAACGTCTGTGAAATAACATGAGAGTAGAGTGTTTCCTATAATGCTGCGGGCAAAGTATAAGCAGTGTATATATTTTAAAACTAAAAAGCAGTATTTAAATATCTAAAGAATGCAATATTAAGTGGATTTAACATTTGGACAAGGGGCAAATGCCCTTGCCCCTCTCCCTCCCCCCCCACTCTGCCTCTCTCCCCTCAAATGCAAACGGCCAGGGCTGCACTGGCGCTCCCAGTGAAGTTTTACCTTTTCAATGTGTCTCAGAGGCAGATTATTTACAACAGGAAGTGATTAAAGACGACAAAAGGTAACAGGCTTTGACCATTGCTGCGGCACTTTTTTCTTAAAATTATACAGCGTTTTAACAAGCTATTTAAGTCTGATGGTTGGGAGATTGGAAATTAATGGGATACAGAACTAGCCGTGTGAAATAATGACCTTATCATGCATTTCATTTCACTTTGTGTCTGTATAAGATTTTTGTAAGTTCTCATTCATTTCTATGCTGGAGATTGTAGGGTTCCATGCAGGATGGGGAAAATAAAGCGTCCATCATAGGGGGTCATTTTCCAAGTCAAGTGGAGTGGAAGAAGTGGTGGTGAATGCATTTATCTCCACTTTTTATGAGCTGCAGGATTTTGCATGATTTGGCAGGTGAAGTTGGAGAGCAGATCGGACTTAACAAAGTCTCCCCGGCAAAATCTGTTGGTTGTCCACTTGCATGTATTTTTATGTTGGCAGAAAAGCAATTGGTTCTTACGGGATCCGCCTGACTTTTACACCTGGTAAATGAAAGCAGATTACAAAGGAATCAACTGTGGGTGGCTCCCACAATCGTTAATTCTGGCAGTGATTCACACTTTTCCAGCCACGTGGTGGAAAAGTTAAGAGCAAAACTGATTTTCTCCTGTGTTTTACTCTTTACTTTTCCAGTTCATGGTGGAAACAATTAAAATTAATGAATTAACCCTTTTGCAAAAAAGTGCAAACAGTAGTAGTCCCATCTGATAATTTAGGATTCAAAATGACCCTTTTCATCAACACATTTCCACAATGATGTATACTTTTCAGGATGGTTTATCATGTGACTTGTGCATTTTTAAAGTAATCAGTATAAAATGGGATATTATTTCAGGTATTCAAAACCAAACTTCAACACATATTTGTACCAACTTGAGCTTGGAAGATGTGTGTTCAAGTATCTAAATTTGAGGCTTGGCTCAAATTCTAGCTTTACCACTCAACCAAAGTGTGTGATGTTGGGCAAATAATTTAATTTCACTATGTCTTATCTGCCCCTAGAAGTGATTCGGTTAAAATGATAAGCTATTCCCAAAATCCTCACTCATGGTTTAATAGATGGGAAGCACAAGCATTGGGACCCGCATATAACACACATTGCTATCGCCACTGCATCATTTTGGATACACCAACCTCACCCACATCCATACACAAACAAGTCACAAGTGCACACACCTACAGGCGGATGCCAGCTGTTGTCGCGGTGGTCTGCCCTACACACACCAAAAACTAAAAAGCCTCTCGTACATAAACCCACAGGGGGTTGACGGCTGTTACCGCAGTGTCCCGCCCTACACACCCATCTGCAGACCTCTCAGTGTGCTCACACACACATCTGCCCACCTGGCCTCCTTTTTCTCTGACTGGCTCCCTGTATACAGCCCTTGACAGTCGATGGTAGTTGGTTCCTTACCAAAGGAACGTATTAGGAGAGTCGCCCCGGGCACGAAATCTGAACTGTGTTGCTGTCCATTATACCTGCGTCGGCTGCACCTCTAGAGGACCCTCACTGGTAGCCCATTTCCAGTCAGTGATTTAAGGGGATCGCTGATGAAGCGCTCAGAATGTTCTTGAAACTGAAATCTCAAGTTCAACAACGACAACCTGTCTATTACGAATACAAGACGAATTAGGCCAGCATGTCCTACTGCAATGTAGTGATAACTTTACAGATGACCTAATCACCAGCTACTTCAAAGACAATTGCACATTAAGAACTGTGAGGACTAGCACAGGTACACCGCTCTAGAAGAGATGTGAAGCCTAGCACAGGTGCACCTCTCTAGAAGCGATTTGATGGTTGGCACAGGTACTTCGCTTGCAAGAGCAGTGAAGCGTAAACAGACAAAAATGGTGGGTAATGTGCTGCATTCAGACAGATCTGGGAGCGGACACTTTGGGTGGCACCTTATACTGTTAACATGTCGACTGCACCCGAAGGTGTATGAAGTTAACCTATCCTTGCACTTAGAAATTCTAACACATAATGATATATGCAGGCATCCATGATACTGCACTAGAAGATGCGTGATGGAAAGTATATGATTTAGAGCAAGACTATAATATAATTTAATTTAATATTTATATAGCCCTACGAACCCTCAAGCATCTGAGTGCTGCTTATTATTACCCAGGGTGTGTGGTGCTCATATATCGACCTCAGAAGGATGAAAGATGAGTTTGGCCCTGCCGGGATTTGAACCTGCATCGGAGGGCTCTGCACGGATGTCAAAGCGAGCCCTCTACTTGCTGTGCTATCTGACCGGCTGCTAGTAATCTATGGTGCTAGAAAATCGTATTACACTATATGTTTAGGCAGTCTGTGGGCCACGCCTAGATGTCGGTATGAGATACCCGGGTTCATTTGCTCTCAGAGGACTTTGAGGGTAGCCTGTCTATAGCGCCTAGAAGAGCATATGAGGGTAGCTTGTCTCTTTACACAGACAATTAGATTGCAGCTACGACTATGACAAATTCGATCTAGCTGGACCTGTAATGGCTTTGCCCTCACACCAGACTTGCCTCAACACCTCTGCCATTATAAAACAGCAAGAACCTACAACAATTTTCGGTCTAGCTGGTCACATAATCGAGTCTATTGCACTAGCAATGACCTCCCTCAGGGCCCATCAACATGCCTGACCTCTCGGGTTGCTTACTGGAGCCTGGCCCGCCCACCTAAGTCCTAACCTTGGCCAAATGCACACACGCATTTTAAGCCTCTTATGAAACTTTTTCCCACACCTGGTCTTTGGTCCCCGGGGGCGTTTCTACCACAAAGCGCTTTGAGGCCATACAAATGGGAAAAGGCGCTATATAAATGACAATTACAATTACTACTTCACACACATCTTTCTTTGAAATGATCAGGCCACATGAATTGTAAAGAATGGTGTCATTCAACACCAAATCAAAGTAAACAAATCAAAGAAAAAGTTATCAAGGACAATTGTATATTATAACCATTATGTAAACAGTATGTACCAGACAATGATGTACAGGGGCATGAGAGGGAAACAAGGCCCTCTCCTACCTGCCACGCCCCACCTGGAGTGATACCAGGAAGCCGGAAACCCCTCAACCTGCAGCCCCTGCCTCCTGATGCAGCTCTCCTTGGCCTGGCACTCTCTCCTACATGCTAGCACTCGACTCCGTTGCTCCCTCATGCAACAAAAAAAACAAATTGTGTTTAAAATGTAATTTTGTAAGAAACAAAATCTCCTTTTCCTTTCTTTAGTATTCTGGAAGGGGGTCTATCTTTCAAAGCAAGATGGAGGGACCACAAGCACCTCCTGGGGGGCCTGCTGGGAGTAGCCACAGCGTTCAGGAAGGCATTGTTGGGCGAACAGAGGAGAGGGAGGTACTCCCTTCTTTCCCCAGCCAGGCCAAGAAAGGCATGCTGGGGGCTTGTGGGAGTGGAGGTAAATGGGAATGGTGATTAGGGGCGCTGAAGGAATGTGACTGGGGGGTGAATGGTGAAGGAGGATTGGATATAATAGAAAGGGGAGTTGCAACACTGTTTTCCTTGCTTCTCTTTTGCTCTGTACTGGGATCTGGGAAATCTGGAATAATGCTGCCACTTGTTTAGGGTACTGCTAGACCCACAGCCAATGGAATTTGGGCCCCCTTAGCCACAAACATGGACCACCCAGATGCAAATTCCTGGAGCTGAGCCTGGTTGGGTCAGTACTAGATGGCACAACAAACAGATGGATTGTGAATGTTCAAAGTATAAATATTTACAATTTGAGCCACAGGGGGATACAGTGATGTAAACAGAAAACACATTTTTTCAAACCCTTCCAAAGCCAGATTTACAGGCCTTTAGGGTTAAAGGCAAGACCCTTCCCCCTTGGTTGCTTGTGGTCCCCTTGCTGCCTAGTTGTCCGCCCTCTCACTCCCCTGTTGTTATTTCTGTGCTCCCTTGCACCTCTGCTTCCCTCGCTGTGTACTTTCCCCTACGACTTGAAAAGTGCTCAGTTGCTTCACAGAGCTAAGTACGTACTCAATAAATACTTTATTAATAATAATAATAATAATACCCTAGCACAATAGGAAATTCAGTATGGGATAAAGCCTGGGGTTGACTTTTATCCTATCTGTCAGATAGAACTCTTGAATCAGCCATAAAACCGGTGACCTGTGGTGTTCCTCAGGGTGCGCCCTGAGCCTGTTACTATTTAGTCTGTACATGTGACATTTAGCGGACCTCATGCGTTCTTTTGGTGTCAGATTCTACATATACGCTGATGAAACGCAACTGATCTTCCATGTCGGAGAGGCCGCAGGTTTACTAGGGGATAAGGTTAGGGCATGCCTGGAACAGATTAGCTGGTGGATGTGTCAAAATCGGCTTAAATTCAACGTACATAAAACTGAAATGCTGGTGTGTTCACCTGTTAGGTCTAATCCGGGGTCGGTTGATCAGAGGGATTCTTTAGCAGCAACCGGGCTTTCTCAGTTGTGGCCCTCCTCTTCGGCATATGTCCTACCCCAGTGCTGAAAGCTAGGAATTTGTTGTTTGGCCGGATATATTGCTGTCTCTTGAGGGTCAAATCTCCCAAGAGTCTAGGTCCTGCACCATTCCCTTTCGCTCTTTAATAAGATTTCTGGATTTCTTTGCGTCGCAACATAAGCTCCAATTGGTGAATGCATTTATATCTTCATTGCAATTTGTTTAGGTTTCCAGAAAGCAACGATCTGTAGACTCCAGAGGGTTCAAAACAAAACCGCAACAGTTCTGCTATGATTCTAAGTGATCCGACCAAGGCTGATTTTGCCGCGGCCGGAATGTTCGCATGAGAAGTTTGCACCTTTCTCATGCGAACACACTTACATATTACGGGGGCTGCAGGGGTTTCCCCCGCAACCCCTGCTCACTATAAAGTAAAGTATAGTGAGCGGGGTGTTGCAGGAGATACCCCTGCAGCCCCCGTTTTTTTTTCTTTCTCGGTTGTGCTGTGGGGTTGTCCCCCAAAACACCCAGCTCACTCTGCCACACAGTATAGTGAGCAGGGTGTTTTGCGGGGACATGCCCGTAGCCCCCTCAGTCTTTTTTATTTTTACTTACCTACAATGCAAGCACCAAAGTTTCGAACTTTTGGTGTTCGAACCTTTGGTGGTAGCATTTTTCGGTTGTTTTGAACGGTCGGACCTCTTTTTTTGGTCCGATCGTACAAAACCTATGCTACGTTTACTCCCAGTGGAGGAACGCATCAAATTTAAAGTGCTGTGTAGTACCCACAGTGAGTTTTATAATATGACACCCAGTTTCATTGGCTGTAAGCTGCATTATTACTCTCATTAGTTCATCATTCTGCCTCGGCCAATCTTCTGACTACCCCCACATTTAGATTGGAACGAATGGGTGGCGTGCACTCTCTGTCCAGGCAACGAAACTCTGGAACTCCCTGCGCTATTTGGGGTCGTTTATTTCTCTTGTTCAGCGCTGTGATGCCATCCTAAGGTGTATGTTGGTGCTTTATAAGTGTTGAACCATGCCATATTTCACCTTCAGAGCGCAACCACATGTTGTAAAAATGGAACCGCGTATACAGTATTTTCAGGAAAGATATATGAGTGCAGCAATGGTAGTCAAATATAACGACAGAAAACAGAGACGTGAAATAAGCAGAATGTACACCCTATCAGTGGGTAACATGTTGTCTTGGAAAAGGGGGTTCCAAAACCATGTTCATTTACTCCCAGGTCTTTCTGCTGGGGCTGAAAACACTGTGGCAGTGTTGGACTATGAGACTAGAACAATCTTCCACTAGCTCTCAGAAAAGAACAGGCCCTCTGGACCTTGCGCAAAAACTTTAAGACGTGGCTGTTCAACTGACTGTATTCCTCCTAAAATTATTGCATCCCCTCACTGCATTGTCCCACCTCCCCCCACATTTTTTCTATCTTTTTCCCAATGTAACATATAACTTTGTTCCTTTGTAACTTTTTTTCATAATGTAACAAGTAACTTTGTATCCTAATGTAACTAGCTGCGAGATACCCGAGGGTTTTGTGCGCTGCAACAAATACATAAAGAAAAATAAAATATAAATAAATGGCACGGTCCGTTAATTGTATAGGCCAAGCCGGCTGAGAAGTACTTTAATAGTTAAAGGCGAAGAAGAGTGGCATATTATTTAATTAAAAGAGCAGTAGCCTTGCTATAGGAGTGAGCAGAACACCTGAATACCACTTTGTGAAGTGGTGGTGTCGGGGATGGGAGCATTTCACCACTTTGGAATTCCGCCTCTGATTGGGTATAATGGTTTTGTTAGAAACTGGCCAAACGTCTACAGAGCCTTAACAAGTTCCTAAAGTTGCAGTCCATCTGAATGGATGACATTACCCATAACTGGGGCTTAAGCTGGACATTATGTCCAATCTGATTACCTAACAGACATCACAGCTGCTTGACAGGAAAGGAAGCAGATTGTCATGCATTCTGCACCAGGTGGCAGAGCGGCAGCCAATGGAATCACATGGTTGCCTCATTCTATCCCTCCTGCTGTACACTCCCTTTAAAGGTTTCACAGCTCTGCTTAGTAGTGCTGTACTATTCAATGTAAAGAATAACAGCCATGATGGAAAGAGATAGTGCAGCCCCATTAAATGTGTTTCTGTGCAGTGCCTGAACAACATTCTAAAGCAGGTGTGATGTTGTGTTGCCTTCTACCCAACACTAGAGTTCCAATTAAAGTAAAGCAGCACTATTGAGAAGTGTGTCTCCGCCCCATCAAAGCCATGCAGTGGCAGCACTGTCCCAATGAAAGTATTGTAAGCATTTAGGCAGTTAAAGTGTGCATTGGCTAAGCTGGGATTTGAACTACCGCCTTCTTGTGAAATGTATCTCTGCTAACTCAGAAGGCTAGCTTTGAAAGTGAGAACTTGTACTCTACTTTAAACAGAGATCTGAAATACCGGTGTGATACAATAACATCTGGTGAGGGCAGGAAAACCTGAATATTTTGGGGTAGGATGACCTGAGATTTTTTGATTTTCAATAATCAAATGATGCAGGTCATTATGTTTCTGGAAGTGAGCTCTGCTAATCAGATTACACTTCTATAATGATCCAGGTCAAAGAGCATAATGCAACCTTGCTGTGACAGTCAACGGACATCCCCTAACTGTTTTGCTTTGGCAACAGGGCAAGTTCTAAGATCTCATTAAATTCCTGAACAGAGCTGCTGGAACACTAATTTCCAACATGCAAAGGTGGCTTTTTAATTGTCACCTCTAATTCAAAATATTATAATTTTGTACACTAGTAGCTTGGTGGCAGTTATTAAAATCTAAATATAAAGCATCTCTACAGCATTGGGGCTACTGGAATTGCACAATTATACAGCCACAGGCCGTGGAGATCATAATATTGTCAGCTTGGTGATGTGATTAATTCCTAACATGGTGAGGTGTGCATTAGCCGTATAGAGTGTTCCCCAAAAAAAACATGCAGGGCCCTGCCCTCAAAGTTTATCTTTGATCCCTCAAAAGTAGTTTCAACACATCCTCCTTAGAACAGGAATCCTCCTGGGTAGGCCCCTGTGAACTGGAGTTTCAAAGACAGCCCTTACATGCCAATGCCCATTTTGCACCAGGGTCCTTTTGAAGTAGTCATCCAGTGGAACGGGAAGGGGCAGAGTAACACAGAGGAGAAGTAAGACTGTGGAGTCTTACCATCTTGGGTTTGGTTAGGGATCTCCAGTCATCATGCCCGATACCTTGCTTCATTACTAATCATGAGATGGCACTTTGGGTATGATATTAGCAGACAAAGGATATTTGTTACAACAGCCAATACTGGAATCTCAACAACAGGCTTGCTGTGGGCCAATCCAGTCTAGAATTCTGCCTGTATCAGTGGGACACACCCTCCTCTTTGTTGATTCATCTTTGTAACACTTTTGAAGAATTCTTTTGCACCTGATTGGTAGTACAGTCTAACTCCAAAGTCCTCTGCCAGAGAGCTGAATATCATAGGCTTCCTAGCAAGTGGCGAGCTATCGCCCCTAAACCATCCCCATGCCATGCCTATGTGGGATAACCAGCCGGCTAGACATGGCCTACTGCAACTGAGTCTGGTATCCAGGAACCTGCTTACTGGAGGTGCTACAACCCTACAGGTGCCCTATATAACCATCCCCAGGGCCAGCTTCCTGGACAAAGCCTACTAGACCTGAGATAATGACACAGAGAATCCTGCTTACTGGGGGTGGTAGAACCTTATACGTGCTCTATATAACCATCCCCAGAGGCAGCTGCCTGGACAAAGCTTACTACACCTGAGATAATGATATGGAGAATCCTGCTTACTGGAGGTGATAGAACCCTGCAAGTTCTCTATATAACCATCCCCAGGGCCAGCTGCCTGGACAAAGCCTACTAGACCTGATATAATGACACAGAGAATCCTGCTTACTGGAGGTGGTAGAAATCTGGAGGTGTTCTATATACCCACCCCTAGGGCCAGCTGCCTGGACAAAGCATACTACACCTGAGATAATGATACAGGGAATCCTGCTTACTGGGGGTGGTAGAACCCTGCGAGTGTTCTATATAACCATCCCTAGGGCCAGCTGCCTGGACAAAGCTTACTAGACCTGAGATAATGACACAGAGAATCCTGCTTACTGGGGGTGGTAGAACCCTGCAAGTGCTCTATATAACCAATCCCAGGGTCAGCTGCCTGGACAACAGAGGTGTACATTCTGCCAACTCCTACTGCCTCCAAATACCTAGATTTAGACTAAACAAAAACAGAAGGTAACAGTTTCCCAGTAAAAGCAGCCCAGCAATGGAATGCCCTCCCAGTTGAGCTCAGAAGGGATCAGTCTTACTTCAGTTTCAGATGTAACACACATTCCTGGTTACACCTTAATGACCTCTAGTCTAATGAATGTTGCTATATGTTTAAATGTATGCCTATTACCTGTACCTACCTGTATTGACATTGGTATTCTCTGCTACTGACTATACCTGTAACTAAGCTGTAAGTATTCTTGCAATGTTGTGCGCCCAGCTACCTAAGGGTTTAGTGCGCCCTACAAATAAATAAACAATGATAATGATATAGAGAATCCTGCTTACTGTAGGTCGTAGAACCCTGCACGTGGGCTATATGAAAGATCCCCAGGGCCAGCTTCCTTAACAAAGCCTACTAGACCTGAGATAATGATATCAAGGATTTGCTTACTGGAGGTGATAGAACCCTGCAAGTGCTGTATATACCCCTCGATGGAAAGTGCATAAAAGGACTCAAATTGTCTTTGGAGAACCTGGTTGGGGTCTTACAGCAAACTCTGAAGCCCAGAAATAGCCTAAAGCCGGTTTACCACCTCAAGACACTTTCAAGCCAGCTCAAGCACAGTCAACTCCATTTCAGATGTTAAACCACCTCCGGTGCATCCTTTAGCACTCACAGTACTTCAAACCGCTGACCTGCCTCTTCAAGCTGTCTTGACGCTAACACAAGTCAGCAGAAGCATAGTCTTGACCCAATTCATAAGCCTACTTGACCCACTGGAAGCCATTAACTCACCCATATAAAACACTGACCACACCCGGTGGACGTATCATGTCTAACTGACTTGATTGCAGATTCAACCTGTTAGGAACAATCGACTCGCGCATGTCGATTGCTGACTCTATCCACAGACAGGCTGCCTCGACACTGACACTGGAACATCATGGCTGAACTATCTCTACATCGGCTTGACTGCAGGAAAGCGCTAAAAGGCTCGACTCAATGATGTTGAGCCCCAAAGACAAAAATAAATGTATTTACAGTGTTCCTGTTCCCCTGATCCGCCTTATGGGGCACTAGTAAATTATATGACGCCACATTTGCCTTTTAAAAGTCAACTTGAGGTAGGTTTGACATTTGCTTCTCAAATCAACTGTCTGCACCCCTGTCTTCACCCAAAGTGTGGCCTATGCTGTCAATTCTTCATTCTCTGTGTTTCCTTCACAGGGGACGTTCTTTAGTGGTTTTAATTAGTTGTGTGCATGGTTCGTTTTTATAATTGAAGGTCCTATTTTTGTAGAACCTTGGTTGAACATTCTTTTATTTTGATACCACTGTTCTACTATTGTTTGAATTGTTGCTGTATCAGCTCACACCCCTTCTGGAAGTGTATAGCCTGCCTTCCTCCCACGCTACCAGATAAGACCAAGGAGTTATAACTGTCAGACTGTGCCTTTCTCACCTTTATGATTGGGATCACTGCTAGTTTAGTAGTAGTGTTGGGTTGACTAGGAACTTTAGCCACTACTCATCCCTGAACTCATGTAGAGCAACAGTAATTTCATTGCAACCTGTGCATTACCTGGCTAAACTCTATTTCTCACCAGGTTATGTGCCTCTGGAAGGCCTGTAAGTGGGGACACTCTCATCCACATACATTAGCCATACTTCATATATGTATGGCTTTGCCTTAGCTGTATAGGATTTTAAAAGGACAAGCATGAACGCAAGCTGGAATGCTTCAAAACAGGCTGGTGATTCTGAAAGGTGGGTAGAACTTGGGCAGTGTCAGTTCATTATCAGGCTTGGGAAAGGTCATGAAAAGTTTCAGGTTAGCATTGCTATAGGCCAGATATCTCTACAACAATGCACAAGCATGCACGTTTCCAACACTGCTTCTGAGTGTGCATTACTCCTGCCCAAAACAGTAACAGGTGAGTTTGGAAACTAAGCCCTTTCATCCTCTGTGTTCTCTGATGTGATTATGATCATGTCCCAGGACTATACTATAAAAGGTATTACTGTGTGTCTGACAAGTGATGAAGCTGGTAACCATGATATATATATATATATATATATATATGTATTATATATATAGCACTGCAAACCTGCATGTATCTAAGCACTGAAATAACAGTCATTATTATCCTACTGCATGGTATTCAATGTATTGAGGATGAAAGGCTGAGTTGGCCCTTCTGGGATTCAGACCTGCATCACCAGGCAGCATACGCATGTCAGAGCAAGCGCTCAGCTCGCTGTGCTATCTGACCAGCTAGATGTAAAGCTCAACAGCTATGCTGATCATTGTGCCACAATGCTGAAAATGTGGTAGTTCTGCTAACAAATATTAGTTGGCACTGTGCTAAGAGAAGATTAATAAAACCTGAAGTCTGCTGGCACCGTTTTAGTAAAAAGGTATTGCAGCCAGACATGGTGAGTGGTGCTGTTTCTGTGCCATACAAAATATAACAGACCATCTCGAGGGACCCAGTGGCATCTGAAATTGCCAACCAGTGTACATTCTGCCAGCTCTGGAAGGTAAGACGACTGAATGAGTGCCAGCAAAGGAGAAAACATGCATGAATGTGCATGCACATGCACGCACATACCCACGCACCACATGCATGCCCACACACCCCACAGCTTCTTATTTTACACAACAAAGTTGTTATCTATATATTTAATGATAAGCCAACTGCTAACTGAGAGGACCACATGAAACCTCCAGACATCCCAACTCAAAACTCAAACCATTACATTACGTTCCTTTTACTTCAGAAGCAATTCCTTGACTTCAGAAACAAGGAATTATAGGGGTGCCAGGCTCCCTCCCCACCCCTTTTGAGAACAGATAAAATGATGGGTAGATGAATGATTCCATTATAACAAAAATCAGGATTATAGCTCCTTATTTTTGTTGCTGCGTATACTTGGGCTAATTGCCTCCAGAATCACATGTTGATTATTAATATATAAAAATATGCCATAGAAATTAGGTACAAGGTGAGAAAATACATAACATCACATGATGACTCCCTGTTTGGTAGCACACTTGAACATTTTAGAATAGATGCCAAATACAAAATGGTGTCCACTCCTCAGTCAGGTGTTTGTTGTAAAAACACTGAATCATGCTGATACAGTAGGTAGTTTTTGGCAGCATCTCAGTGCAGGATAAGCACCTCTGGAGGTTAATTTTGGAAACTTGGCTAGGAAAACAAACAAGAATGAGATAAAGACCAGGGAGCTACCAATTTGGACAGAACAGCTGTGTTTCTTGGAAGCATAATGAGCTTAATATATTTCTCTGCGGTATGAGACACTAACTAGACTTTGGCAGGACCTTGAAGAGTAGATAAGATTTGACAAGTGATATAACTATAATTACTTTTGACAGGAGCTGAACAATGTGTAATTGTGTTCGGCTAGGTCTAAAATAAGCTTATCGGTCTGTGTGTAAGTCAGAAAGTGTTTACCAAGAATTAACTATTGTGGGCTTTGAGAGCGACAGATAAGCCACCTAATCAAAATATATGGAGGGCTTTTCTCCGGCTAAGAGGACCTATCAGATATGTGCTTTGTATTAGAGGCTGTCCCTGGCTATTGTGGGGTCTGGTCACTCCACTCTCAAGGATGGCCTCCAGCTCTCCACCATAGGACCCAGTCAGCATTTAGGCATTTCTAGAAATAGACAGCTCCACCCAGATGCACTCTCAGCAATCTCCTCGGGTGTTTCTTTGCAGCTGTCAGAATGTAAGTTGCAGCAGCACTCTTTTGATGGTAAATTTCAGCAGGCCTGTCTCTTCCTCCTAGTACAGTCCCTCTTATATAGCAGTGATGACACCACCACTTTTACAATCTTGGGGGAGTAATTTACAAGCCCCATTTGTTCTCATGTCAAATTGTTGTCAAAAACTGGTTATGCAGCAACATTTTACCAATAACTGCCATAATATACGTATTTTCTGATTCAGCCAATCATGGGGAATTAAATAAGATGATAACCAGGTCTGCACCATGTTACACGGCCATGTGGCCATTTTCTGCTGTTTTCCTAAAAAAGCATAACAGTTATGAATATGTAATTTGTTATCCATATTCCGAAGTTTATCCTCCACCCGTTCACCCACTCTCACATTTGGAACATTTTCAGATCAGCCAGAAAAACATCTTAGATGGACATTACAGTTACCTATGTCACAGGCGGATGAATTTTATATCTCCAAAATCTCCTGGAAATTACCGAAAAATGGTACATAAACAAAGAAAATGTGCCTTATGGTTGCTGGGAAAAATGCCCAAGTTATAATAGTCCTTTTAAATAAATTGCAAATCTTCACATGGGACAAATGGAAATTCTCCGGCCTTCAGGCCATATGGTCTCACTGGGTCAGCCTGTAACCAGAGATGTTATTATTTTTTTCTGTTTGCAGCTTGCTCTTTGAAGTTGGTTGCCTGTTCGAAGTTGTAGCCCCCAATCTTTAAACATTTTAGTCATGTTCCAGCCAAGGGGCACTTGTCCTGCAGTAACTGCCTTCAGAGCCAGCAAGTCTGGGCGGCACAGGGGTTGCCACACTTTTGGCAGGACACACTTTATTGCAGTTGTAATTAGATGGGGGATGTAACATCCAGACTGGCAGTGGGGGATTTTCTTGTGAAGTGTGCCCACACACAAGCCAAAAGGGTTAGCCTTGGGCTGACATTTTTCCATGGAAAACAAAGTTACTCTTCAAATGTTACTGGTATTTTGTATGCGAACGATAATATACATCACTTTTTGCCAACATACACCATGACTTTTTCCCCGACATTTTTCCTGTTAGCAGTGATACCATTGTCACATTTAAACTGTAAATACATATGCCTAGCCATTTTTGTGACAGTGTTTAAAATTCCTGTTTTTCATGTGAACGGGACCTTTGATTTTTATTCTTGCTTCGTGAATTAAAATACAGCTTTTCCTTGGGTAATGACAGGGAGGCCTTTTTCACAGGGCCCTTCAGTTTTAATTTGCAATCACACATGCAAAGCCTTTTAAGTATCAGTATTGAAAAATCCTGCTTTTCATCTGAAAGGGACTTCAGTTTGAGGCCATTGAATGCCACCTACATGCTAAAATTAGACCAAATGGATAAACATGATGGACACCTGCGAGAAAGGTTGAAATCAGGATAATGAGTTTTACACCTACCTCTAATATCATTCAGCCAAAAATCAGGACACATGAAATGAAAAGAAAAGAACCTTATTTCTTTCACTCTATTTTCTTTTCATTCATTTTTTAACACAGCAATTATTGTTTATTGAATCCAAAAATGTATTGTGCAAAATTGAAAAGATTGTTGATATATGTACTACCAAAGAAATCATTCAGCTATAGAGATGTTAGGACTATACAGATTATATTAAAAGGAAAATGTAGGACTTTGATCAACTGTATAGAAAAATACTATAGTGCATATTTCTAGATACTCATATCTCTGTTCACTCTATTGGAGAGTAAATGATCGAATTAACACAATTATGAGTTTATATACACAACGCGTAGTTATTAGTGAATTTGATTTGTAAAATCAAATTTAAATTTGGCTGCAGCTACTGTACAACAATAAAAGTAATTAAGATAACACGATAAACCCCAGAAAATATGGCCACCGTAATCAGCTAACATAGTGATGCCATCATGGCACAATGTGAACGAGATGATGCCATTTTATGCCATTTTATGCAAATAATGGCCTCTGCCATTTTAGAATGCCGAACCCCACACGGAATGGCATTCGAGGGTTCCTCTTGTCTACACTATCATATCCAGATATCCAAATTACAAGGTAAAGTCTTTTCTCAGTCTGCATCCTTCACACCTCTTGTTTCCTCACATCTCTTGTTTCCTTTTATGTTTCCTCTCGTGCTCTTCACTCTCAATCTCACTTTCTTCTAACTGTACCCTGTCCTCCATGTGCATCTTCATGGTTTCCGCTCTTTTTCTTTGTTGGCGCCTCTTCATTGGAATGCTCTCCCACGCTCTTTACAATCTATTCACTGTTATCCCACTTTTCGAGCTGCCTTGAAAACTTTCTTACTTCAATCTTAATTGTATCTTAATCTCGTTGTAGTTTTTAATTCTCGTCTATTGTGTTACTATCTTCACTCAATTGTACTGTAAATTGGTTTTGTACAGCGGCTTGACGTAAGGCGCTATATAAATGACAAATAAATACAAAATATGTAAATACACAAATAAACATTACTCATCATGTGTGTATTTACATATTTTGTATTTATTTGTCATTTATATAGCGCCTTACGTAATGAGTAATGTTATTTAAGTGAGATTCATTGAAACAATAAGGATTACAAGTATTCTCTCGTTGTTCTTTCGAGGCAAATATGATTTGAGACAAATTATTGAACAAATACTCGGGATAAGCATTATAAGTTATTTTTGTATCTTTAATAAAAAAGTAATTAACCTACTAAAAAATATCATGGATCTTTTATTTTTCTAAACAAATAAGGAGAACAATTGCAAAACCAATTGCCAGGCGCAGTAACCAACCCTCATAACTTCTGGAACTGTGTTATGAATATTGGGCAGACAAAATATCCTGGGTGGAGAATTAGCAAAGGCAACTCTGTCAGTTTTCGAGATTATCGCTGAAAAGTCTAACATATGTGCCCAATCATAACAGTCGATTTAAAAAATATACTTACAACTTTCACCTAGTGCAGTACGTGGCATGCCCCTGCAGCGGCAGGATCCTCATGAGGCTTGCGCATACTCAGTAATCCAGGCCATGTTTAGGTGCTTTGGGGGAATGGGGGTACCCCTCTGCATGGCTTGGAGGAAGGTCTCCAAATGTTGTGTCATGCCACTGGTAACTGCCTTTTGATTATGGGACTTCGCTTTTTTTATTATTGGAAGTATGGGCCTAGAGCTGTTGGATAAAAAGACAGGACTTGCTGCTTGTGACTCTGATGGCATAGGTTATTCAGTTAGCAGCTGTAACTTAAAAACATTGAAATATAGATGGACAATAACAATGTGTTTTCTTTGCCCTGAGCGAGTAATATCCTCTGCTCGTTCATAGCATGGGAAGAGGACAAGGAGAGGGGTTGGCTGGCCAGTTCCCTTTAAGGGAAAGGGAGTGTCCTAGTAGAGCCAAGGTTCTAAGGCCATAAACTAGGGCAGGCCCCCCCTTTATGGACAGAAGTGGATGAGTTTGGGAGACTCCCTATCCATACCGTCTGGACATCACATAGGGGGTAATTGTCAATGCCGTGGAGGACAAAGGTAAATCTTAAAGTCCATGAGTTTATGCCAGAGGTCTACAACCTTTGGTTTTACAGATGTTTTTAACTTCAATTTCAATAAGCCCAGCCAGTATAATCAATGGAGAGGGTTCATGGAAGTCATTGTCCAAAACATCTGGCGAGCCAAAGGTTGCCGAACCCCGGGTTCGGTAATGTGGTGTTCCCCCACATAATATTTTATAGGCAATCATCAATGATGATTCCAAACACTTCCAAGCAAACCGGGGAGGCATGGCTCTACCTAGCGATGCTGGTCACTTTTCTAGCCACAGAGTTTTCAAAACCTAGTAGCTTTTATAATCTGCTCACATTGGTTCTATCAGGAGCATGTTACAACATGTGATTCTGATCCCAGTAGTATCGCTTTCCTAGACCTACTGATTCACCGTATCACCGTATGCCTGACAATAAGATTGGAACGAGCCTCTATAAGAAGCCTACTGAAAAAAATACGCTACTACAATTCCACAGTTACCATTCGCAGTCATTAAGTGAAAATTTACCCTTTGTCCAATTCCTCCGCATTAGGCTCAATTGTTCTGACAAAGCTGACTTTAAAAATCATAGTCAGACCCTTAAAGCAAATCTAAAAGAAAGAGGATATCCACCGTATATCATTAGAAGAGCAAAAGGCCGCCAATATCTCAAGGGTTGACTGTCTATCTAAACAAAACAAAACTACATTAGACAAAATTACCTGTGTGTCTTCCTTTACACCGATTAGCAACGATTGCAGGAAAACAATTTTGGCTAATTGGAAAATGATTAATACTGAAGATTTCAACATCCCTCCAAACGTGGAGGTTGATCATTACAAAAAGTCAAAACATTCACATGATGATATCTTTTGGTGTATATTACAAAAGATTAATAACCGTCCTTGTGGCGGTGACCGTGATTTAAAATTGCGAAGACTTGAACAAAGGTAGATATATGATTTGGACTCAGTTAAACATGGTCTCAATTTATATATCGAATGGGGTCTATTCTTACACAAATAATTGACCACCACAATTATACTGGGGCGAGCAGAACAGATTCTATGCTGCCCATATTAGGAGACTTCCATCTTCTGTTTCTCCCCAAAATGACCCCGACGGTTGGTTCATTGTATTAATTATTATTTTTCATTTTTTAATTATCCCAGCCATCTATTTCCACCATAATCGATTTTCAATAATAGATCCCAGGTTCTTTCAGCATAATATAAAGGCTTTTTTTGGAAGCACCATATCCATTTCATGATGGCAGCCGTGTAGATACACAGCCGGCGCCTCACTGACGAATAGATCCCGACGTAGGTTGGGTCACATGACCGCATTTACAAACGTAAGCGTTCGTGTAACTAAGACCGAATAGTCTAACACTGCCGACCGCATGCCTAATTATAGCACTCTGTCCATTTCAAGATAGCAGCCGTGTAGATACACAGCTGGTGCCTCACTGACGAATAGATCCCGTCCTCGTCTGGGTCACATGACCGCATTTACAAACGTAAGCGGTCGTGTTACGAAGACCGAACAGTCTAACAAGGCTGACCGCACACCTAATTGGAGTTCCATTATGCACGGCATGAATGTACGGACACAAGCCACTCTGAAGTGTCGCTGCACCACCAAGTAAGTGTATCGACAAGCGTAAGAGCGTCCACCCCTTTGTTTGGCTAAACAGCTCCGATACTAAAAACGGCCCCACACGTGTATTTTCTTGTGTCACCCATTAGGCCCTGGTGTCACTCTACAAATGGTTTTTGGAGACCACACAAAAGTCGTAGTCTGCCTCCTGCCTGGAAATCAGCAGCAGCCGCTGCACCAGGTTGGTTCCATAATATATTTCCAATGTAATTCTGGTTCGTAATAAATGTCCATTCTTTAATTATACCGGAATAATTGAAGACTTTGATATGTCTTCCTTTTGCAGTCACACTTAAGAAGTGACATGGTCTGAAAATAATGGCTCATTCAAGAGATGCTGCGCTAAGTAGCGACTATTCCTATAACCAATAAAGAGCCATAATAGGTATGTGGCACTTGCCTGTATATCTGTTAAATTCCATGCAGCCTATATATAAAAGTATGGTTTATATATACATATAGAAAAATTCAATCTAGCAACAAAACAAAAGGGGCCCACAACAATGGGTCAAGTGGTAGACTCTTTATGCAGAATAAAAAAATGAGACGTTCTGTTTTTGTAGAAATTTACTTGTGCTGTACCATGGAGATAGCGAAATCACATCAAATAAATAGCATGATGCCCACCTAATCAGACTGAAAGGAGTAACAAATGATCTTAACCACGTTTGTATGCAGTGAAATAATTTCGACAAAAATGAAAGGCTCAGGTCCTTTTGTTTGGGTGTACATTGACACATATATCTCAGTTTTTATAGATACTGTGACACAATCCACAACACAACTTGTGCTATTCTTGATCCTCTAATCAGAGGGTTAATGTGTCCTGAGGAAAGCCTTACATACACGACTAACCAGTATAAGAACAAGGAAAAGTCGGTTTGTCAAATAATCGCTGAGGCTGGAAACGGATTTACTCATGTCAACACAACTGAACTGGGGCTTTGAATCAAAGCAAACATAAATGAGCTAATCTAAAGTCAATCATGGGCTACTAACATCACCTATAACACAAAGTATCATGTGAATGAATGCCAAGACTAACATTGTTGACTAATTGTCTCTTTTTATTTTGATTTTTTTATATGTTGTTGAGATTTGCAAATGTGACCAAATGGTCTATTTTATGACCAGAGTTGAACAAAATAAATATATGAGATATTTTTGTTAAAATTGAGCCTCCCATAAAAGATTGATGGTGTGCCTGCACACACATATGGTTTGAGATTCATCTTTGTCTCTCCGGTGTGGACATCTAAAGGTAGCTTGTTGTCATTCTCCTAGTTTATACTCTCTGCATGTTACAACATGCAATCTTGGCACCAATAATGGCCCAAGATTTGATAGCGCGCTGATCTTTCAAAATAAGAGTCTGGGGTGGCACAACAGCGTAAGGGGGTCATTTGCGGGAAGCTCGAAATCGTTAATGAGCTAGTCCATACGCAATGTGGACTCTAATATTATTCTGAGAGGTTTTGCATTCTGTCGTGTGGGAATTAAGAAATCTGATATAATGATCCAAGACGATGTGTCCAGAAGGTTAGGCATCAAATGCGGTGAGGACACAAGCAAGAATGATAATTGGTATCCAGTGATAATTTCGCCGTGGTGGTGACATTTCCGTAACAATGCACCCCCCAGACAATCAAACAATTTCCCCAAATATTTTTAAAGGTAATAATATATAACTATATCCCTCCTAAAATATTTGAGGAAGAATTTAAGGGGACAGGAAAAAAAAGACGCTTACCTGGCGACTTTTTCACAATGACATTAGCACATGGAACCTGATGATTTGGGTATCACATGCTTAGTTTTGAAATATAACTCCTAAACTGGTTAGGAAATGTCACAGAGGGTAAATGTATAAATAAAACCGTAAAGTTGAAAAAAATGCGCTCGGCGAGACACTGTGCTACTAGTGAGGATCCACGATTGAATAACATAGATCTATGTAGATCTATCTATGCCTAAGGGCTGTCTGTGCGCTATACAAATGTACAAAAAAAAGAAAAAAAAAATCTTACCCTGTACGTCCTTTCTTTATGCAAGAAGCAAACATGTCCAGGGTACTTTTTAACACCCCCGCCACTGTCAGCACTCGTAGTAGAATGGTTGAGGGTGCAAAAAGCCAATGAAAAGGTTCGAGCAACATATGTAATGTAATGGGTTATTTATAACGCGCTTAATACCCAGAGATTTCTAAGCGCGGACCCGTTGTCTTACTTCCAAAGCGAGGGCGTTGCCCCTGAGCTATCCTCCCGAGACCATAAGAAGACTCCCCTTACCACGATCCACAATCTGTAGCAATTTGCCTTTTAACATCTAGACTATTTCTGTTCCTCTCTTAGGTCAGAACCTGGATCAAGGTCCTGGATCAGCGGGTGATCCGGAACCTGTCCTTGAATTTGGGAAAATGGACATTGTCAAGGATTTGCAATAGAAAATAAATGTTCGTAATGGCTGTATAATACACGGCAACCTGTAATACCAGTTCACAGGCCTGTAAATGTTGTACTTATTACAGACTGGTGGTGACATCACTACTGACCTACAATAAGAAAATGACATCATGGCCGTTCTGTAATGACTTATTACACTTCAGATATGATGTCACAATGAGTGCCATTTTAGCCAGCAGAGAGCAGACGTCCAGCTGCCACTGCAGCACTTAAATAAAATGTTGTAGTTTGCATTTTTATTGAATTTATAACGTGCTTTTGGCAAAGCGCTATACATAGAGTAAGGCACAGTAATATGAATAACAAATCAGGAAGGTACCATCAAGGAGAGAAGTTAAGTGGAGAGGATGTGAACTTTTAAAAGGGAGAGGAAAGTATAGAGTGTTGCAGAACAGTGTATAGCAAGAGGCAGGGAATTGCAGTACTCGGGACTATGTAAGGCATAAGAGCGGAAACATGTTAGTGCTCACAGAGCCTTAGGAACTGTCCGAAGAAAAAGAGACTACAAGAGCAAGGAGCGCATAGCAACATGGACAGAGACCAAGGAGGCAAGATAAGAAGGAGCCAGGCCATGAAAACATTTAAAGACAATGCATAGAAAATGAAAGAGAATAAGAGATTGGAAAGAAATACAACAAATAAACAGAAGGAAAAATAGAGGTACTGCGGGAGTGAGTAAATAGCTCCCGGTGACACTTTAAGGCCATTAAATAATAAGAAACTGTTTATGGCAGTATATGTATTTATTGCGCTGGAGTTGTACACATGTGAGCTAGAATCTGCATGCTATTGCTATTGCATTTTGGACGCTTTGAAACAGTATTTTAAATATTAAACTGCTTAAGCTATTTTTCTGCAACTCATTAGTAGATGCAAGTTGTTTGTTTTTTATTTACTGAAAACAGATTCTACATTGATGATATGGATCAACAACTGCAAGTTCGCTTGAAGGACAGTAAGAGGCCAGGCATTAACGCAGATGACAGTGTATTGCCTGGTCTAAAAGGGCATAAAACAATCCCTACTGTTCATTATAAAGATATTGCAAACATCACCGCCTCGTTCCTTCATTTGATCATGGGCATATTTGCTGACTTGCAATATCCTTATAACGTGCAGAAAGTACTGTATCCCACATATAATTTGCTGTTCTCTCTTGGTCTAGGGTTCCAGTGTGGTCTTTTTATAATGGGCCTGACTCAGGCTTGCTTTATGTTGTGTTGGCTGAGCCCCAAGATGCTGATAGCAAGTCATGTTTATTTTAATGTCACCTGCAGCGTGTATGTGGGACGCAGTGCAGCCAGTTATAGACATAGAAAACAGACTCTCCTGGTAGGAAGTGAAGCCAAAATAAGCAACAGAGTACAGACTGTTGCGAGAAGGGAAGGTGGGGGAGTTATTTAGGAGGAATTGGGTGGTGGGGGAGGCAATCAAGTCACTGTGAGAGGGGGGAGCAATGGGGACTCAGGGATGGAAGGTGCCCACAATAGGATGAGATGTAGGCTTAGATCATGAGAGTAAGCCTGATTGGCTGTTGCCTAGTGTTAAATAATGCTATGTTGTGTAGACTGTTCCCCCCTGCACTGATAGGCAAACTGCATCACAACCATTGTTTTGGCCTCCAACTCCCATCTCCTAGCCAATATAATCATTGATGAAGGATCATGGGAGTCATAGTCCCAAAACATGTGTGGAGCCGCAAGTTGCCTACCGTTTATCTAATGTACGCCTATAACTCCTACTCATGTTCAAGGTTCTGCTACTTCCCGAAGCAAGGTTCATGATCAACAACGCCCAACAAGAATAAACATATTCATTATCAGAGACCTGCAGCTCTCTTTAGCAAAACCCAATAAAACAGAATAGTTTAAAACAAGTATTCCCTATTAAACATTGTGTAGCTAATGTGTTTTTTTGTTGAAGAGCTGCACTTCTTTTGTTCTTTTTTTCTGCAGGGAAAGGAAGGTCCTTTCAGAGGGCCTCCACAGGCACTATTCATTACAGGTGAAACCAGAGGCTTGGCCATTTGTTGGTGTAAAGAGCCCGCCAATTCAAGCCTCAGAACCGCGCCACTGATTTTTGCTGAGAAGCTATTTAGGAACTTTTACAACAGCAATTATCCAGGTTGGAAGAAGGAGATCCTTGCCCTTTGACCTTTGAAAGATGCTGCACGGGTAACTGGAGACTGCCCCAGTGGGATAATGCATATGCTTCGAGAGTTTGTGAGTGTGTGGCAACCTGCAGGCTGGAATCCCAACCGATTTAGTCAACCCTGCGGCCTTATTAGGTCACTTCCCGGGAATATTCATTTCACTGGGTCTCATTACGAGGCTAGCGGTAGCTGTGCCTGTAGCACAGGCACGTGTGCTGCCGGTAACCATTTTTTTTTTGGCACCCGTGAATGGGCATTTACCGGGTCATGGCGAGTTTGCCCATTCGCGGGTGCCAGTAATAAGGGACTCCCCATCCCCCATTCGGCCCTGTAGGGCTGAATAGGAATGGGGAGCTCAGAAGCACCGGTCAAAACGGTGCCGGTGCATCCACGAGATGTGCTCGCAGGTGCCGCACTGCCCGCCAGGTCCGACCTGGCGGGCAGAGCTAGACCCGCAAGCACAACTCGTAGTATGGCAGTACAGAAGCAACGGTGCCAATAGTGATACCGGCGCCGTTGTTGCCTTACCGCCATACTTATAATGAGGCACACTGAGTCTTACTCTTCCTTGGCATAGTTCTTACACAATGAGGACATGCCAGTATGCAGGAAGGAGATGAGGAATCTACCATAGAGGCAACAAAGATGCTTATCCCTTGTGAGGAAGTTCATTTAATGGTTGACTTAAGGCGAGACCTCCTAACCCCGTGAATTCTGCTCTCTGTCCCTAGAGCACAAGAGGAGAAGAGCCTCCCAACCTTTTGCTTGAGCATCCCCATCGCTGCAGCACTAGAGGATAAGAAGGGCCTCCCTACCTCATGCATGAACGTCCCCGTTGCTGCAGCACTAGATGATCAGAAGGTCCTCCCAACCTCATGCATGAGCGTCCCCGTCGCTGCACCACTAGATGATAAGAAGGGCCTCCCAATCTCATGCATGAGTGTCCCCGTCGCTGCACCACTAGATGATAAGAAGGGCCTTCCAACCTCATGCCTGAGCATCCCCACCCCTGCAGCACTAGAGGGGAAAGAAGGGCCTCCCAACCTCATACCTGAGCACCGCCGTCCCAGCAGCACTAGGGGGGAAGGAGGGTCTCCCAAAGTCATGCATGAGCATCCCATCCCTGCAGCACTAGAGGAGAAGAAGGGCCTCCCGACTTCATGCCAGAGCGTCCACGCCCCTACAACCATAGAATAGAAGAAGTTCCTCCCAATCTCATGCCTGAGCGTCCACATCGCTGCAGCACTAGAGGCAAAAGAAGGGATTCCAACCTCATGCCTATGCATCCCCACCCCTACAGCAGTAGAGGGGAAAGAAGTGCCTCCCAACCTCATGCCTGAGCATCCCCACACCTGCAGCACTAGAGGGGAAAGAAGGGCCTCCCAACGTCATGCCTGAGCATTCCCACACCTGTAACACTAGAGGGAAAAGAAGGGCCTCCCAACCTCATGCCTGAGCATCTCCCCACCTACAGGACTGGAGGAGGAGGGCCTCACAACCTCATGCCTGAGCATCCCCGCCCCTCCAGCACTAGAATAGGTGAAGGGCCTCCCAACCTCATGGCTGAGAGTCCCATCCCTGCAGCACTAGAGGAGAAGAAGGGGCTACCAACCTCATGCCTGATCACCACCGTCTCTGCACCACTAGAGGGGAAAGACGGGCTGTCATACCTGATGCAAACACATCTATTGATGGGGTTTCAAACCTCATTAAGATGGTTTCAAAAAGAACCATGGATTCGGAGTATCCTACACTCCAGAATGAGAGGCAGCACATTAACAGTTAGATGGGCGTCAGGAACTACCAGAACCTCTGAGTGCAAGGTGGTCAGTGGTCAGTGAACACACGACCCATGATGGGGGGAGTTGTAGGTATGCGTATTGTCCACACACCCAATAGACATCTATTAACGCTGCTGTGCCTTTGGTCAGATGAGGGGTAAAAAGTAAAGTAAGTACAATAAATGTTAGTTCCTACAGGTATCATGCCATTCTCTCGGAAGCATAAGGAATACTTCACTGGCCTCTGTACTTTTGCTGGCATCTCGATTAGCTTGCTCCATTTTAATTTTGGCACGTCATTTCCCCCACGTCCTGTCACAGTTTTGGTTGACACGTGCCACTACATCCTCTGAGAACCCCAGTAAGCCCCCTCTGCCCCGCTGCATAGCTCACTACGCCTGCCACCCATCTATCATTGGAAACTACACTCCTTCTATTTTGAACAATGGTCTTATTTTGCAACTGACTTGCTCTTTCTTCTTGGCACACTCTTCATCATCTCTATCCATTATTACTGCTTGGACCGTATGCCCCTGGAAAAGACTTCAAACACTGCACAGGGCTAGGTGTACTAAAAATTAGACTATGAGAGAAAGCATTTCTTGAGGTATAAACAGCTTGGGTGCACTAATCGCATGAGGTATCAAAGAGCATAAATAGCAGCTCTCATTTGACCTTTCCCTCCCCACTTTGCGCATGTGATTATACCACCTGTTGTCCAACTCGGAGTGGTGCACCACAGTATCCAGTATCACACCCTTATATTGATTATATTATATCTCTGCCTCAGTTTCCCTCCTGCTTCGTGTCATCCCCAAAGATACATCTGTGTCATTTCCATACCGCTCTTTATATACCCAAACCATAAAAAATAACCACAAAGAATACTTCAAAAAGAAAATATATACAACATAAAAAATATATTACATGCCGCTTGTAATTTTGAACCTGCACAGGGGTAGAAAAAACAGAAAAACATGCAGAAGAATCAAAACTTTTCATCACATTGTAGAGACTTATCGGGTGTAATATCAGAAGAACGTGTGCTGCCAAGTATATTTTTACATTATTCAGTAACTGCTTCATTCTCGTGAGAGGGTGGAGTGGTACCGGGTGATTTCCAAGCATCAGATAAGTGGACCCAATAGAGCAACTACTTGACATGAATGGCAAACACTTGGCCCTTGTTAAGGATTCTAAAGGGGCATCACACACCAGGCCAGGACACTTGATACTGGCCTAGGATGCATCGCACAATTAAAAGGCTTTAACTTTATTTACTAAGAATTCAGATTGAGAAGGAACCCAACCCGTCTCACACCCACCTTTACAAACACCCCGGGTCGCAATGGACCATGAACCAGGCCGGTGTAAAATAATACAATATTCATTTATTTTTAAATTTAAATGAAAATCGCCCACATTTTATATAGGGCAGCAATCACCAGGGTGGTGACAGTTACACTGTAAATTGATAGAACACACTTAATTTGACCTTGTCACATGAGATATCCAATGCACAAGTGAATACAGGCAAGATTATTTTTGGGAGGGGTATTCTGATAGCACCACTGTTAATATTTCCCCCTGCGACACTCTCTCATAGGCGTAGATATCATTTCCAAATCACCACTAGGCTGCAGACTAGTCTCCACACTATCACTAAAATCCTGTGAGTTACTCACAATAAAGTTACAAACTTCCCCCACAAGTACGATTACACTACACCTCATATACAGACCCCGAGGCCCTCCGGAAACCTTCGAGGAAGATATTACAGCACTCATCACTGAAATTTCCAAGCCACTAGTACAAACTGTCATCCTCGGCGACTTCAATCTAGGTTACAACGACGCTAAGGACGCACCAGCCGCATCCTTAGCAAACGTCCTAACTGAGCACGGATTCGCTCAACTCAGTCTCTCACCGACTCACCAGAAAGGTAGTAGTCTCGACTGGATAGCAACTCTTAACTGTAACACCACCTGTAAGGACCCCCAACCTCTTACATGGACAGATCATTACCTTATCCCACTTGAAATTCACATCAACCAGGCCATGCCTAAGAAACGCCCCCTGACACCAGCCTGCCCAACCAGAAACAAGCGTAACATCACTGCCGATGCCCTATTACCTCTGGTCCTACCCACCCTTAACTCCCTACCGGACAACACTGACCTTAACCAACTAGTTGACACCTTCAACAATTCCATGGCTACCGCCATTGATACCATTGCCCCTTTGAAACTACGTAAAAGCAAACCTATAAACCACCTGAACTCGTGGTACACTCCCGAACTCAAACTACTCAGGAAAAAGAAAGCCAAACTAGAACTACTATGGAAAACCAACCCATCACCTGAAAACAAATCCAATCCCAAGAACATCTCCGCGTTATACAAAAGTGAAATAATTTGCACCAAAATAGATGCCTATACTGTCAGGATTGATCAGGCAGGCTCTTCCACGAAAGAATTATTCAAAATTCTAAAGGAGCTAGAAAACCCCAACCCCCACCAGACAACTGCTCAAAAGATAAACCCTGGTGCACCAGCATCCAGAATGCCCTCAACAATAAAATCACAGGGCTCCAGACCAAAATTGTGAACAAACGTCAACAACTCCCCAGCAACAAAACTACTAACCCTAGTTTAAGCCCACCAACACCTAACAAAGCCAACACAGGCTTCACCTTTAAGAAAGTGACCATCTTAGAAGTCCAAAAAATTATCACTTCCCTAAAACCTTCTAATTGCAAAGGGGACAGCTGCCCTGCCCAAATAATAAAAGACTCTGCCAGAGACCTCTCCCCCTTTATCACAAAGCTAATCAACCTTTTGTTTGCAAACAATTCAGTCCCCAACAACCTAAAACAATCTTGGGTGCTTCCTCTCCTAAAAAAAACAATCCCTAGATCCAGCCATACCAACCAATTATAGACCATAACCACTGTCCCTTTTCTGTTAAAAATCCTGGACAGAGTCGCCTACATCCAGATTCAGGAGTACATGGAATCTAACCAACTGCTAGGTATACGTCAATATGGCTTCAGACCTCAACATGGAACTGAAACCGCTCTGGTTGACCTCAAAAGCCAGATTGATGAAATCAAAGACAAAGGCAATGCAGCCATTCTACTTCTCTTAGACCTCTCAGCGGCCTTCGATTTGGTCGACCACGAAATCCTATGTAACCACCTATCCATCGCAGCCCACTTCTCCTCCCCTGCCTCCGCATGGATACAATCCTTCCTGGCGAATAGAACCATGCAAGTCTTCTCCACAACAGCCTCTGCTGACCCGATCCCCATCACCTGCGGAGTCCCACAAGGCTTCTGTGTCTCCCCCACCTTGTATAATATATTTAGGAAGCTGCTATTCGACAAACTGGACCGTCTGGGTGTCACCTACACCAACTATACAGATGACACCCAGATTCTCCTCACCATCTCAGGCAACTACAATGCAGAAGTCACCCGGATCAACAGATCATTCAGGCATGGATGGCCACCCACGGCCTCTGCCTGAATGATGAGAAGACAGAGCTTCTGCCGGTCGATTCTCCTAACAACCTGTCTAAACTCAGCCCCAGGTACAAGAACATTATCATAGACGGTAACACCATCCCTATCGCTAAAAGTGTGAAAACCTTAGGCTTCCACATTGATGCCAACACCAACCTCTCCAAACAAATCAACTCAACCGCCTCAGCCACTGCCTATACGGGTAAGCTACAGCCCTAGTCAATTTCTGCCACACAGGAGTATGTCCAAGGCAAGGGTCCAAAGAAACTGACATAAGCAAAGAGAGAGAGGGCTTCTTGTGAAGGGTGTGTCTGTGATATTTTGTTGCAAAAGTAAAGCATTTTGTGTACAGCTTTGAGTGAAGTTCTTTGCTATTTCAAAGATCTTGCCTGATACAACCTGTCATTCAGTGAGGAATGCCCCCATTTGCTGGTGTACAACCTGAATATGGATGAACATAGCTGTATCTTACTGGAACCAAACTGCGGATTGTTGAAAAGATGAAAAAGAGCATCAGGGTGCAGTCATTTTAAAAGGCAGAATATTTTATTTTTGAATGAAAAGTTTTGAACTGGCAGCATAGCATTGCTGCCTTTGAATTCTTTTCTTTGGTGCACATAAGGAAAACACTGACAGCCATTCTCTGGGTGTTCCATGTTCCATCTCGCCTCATATGTGCTTGGCAAAGACAGCGCAGCCATCTTTTTTGTAGTTGCAAAACACAGTTTTGATGCAATGGAATGGCGCTCAGCAGAGCCAGTGCAGCCATTCTGCTGGTAACTGCTGAAGTGCAGTTTGGTGATGTAGGGGAATTCTGCTGGACTGGTCAATGTACCCCACACCCCCGAGATAGAGTTCAGGTGGTGGCAAGTTCGCTGGATCTGCTGACAACATTGTCTAGGAGCAATCTGTCGAGACAGAATCATTATACTTTTTGTTAGCTCCCTCATAAAACCCTGAAACTCTTCCCCTAATACTCCTGCTGCCCTTTGAGCACCTGATGCCGTGCATGTAGGTGTGAGAGGTGTATGGATTCTTCTCCTGATCACCATCTTTTGCAGTGACAAGTGGTGGTCTTTGCTTGGCTGTGTTCTCAGGCTAAACAAGGCCAAAGGCAGACAGTGCAGCCACTTCCTCCCTAACATAGTGCTATCTTGGATAGCTTAGCTTTCAACAACCCATTTGTCTTGCGGTGGTATATCGAGCACAGCTTATGATGTATCCCTAATAGGGATGCAATTTCTGTGAACAACTCATTAGAAAAGTGAGTTCCATTATCAGATTTTCTGACTTAACATATCCCCTAGAGAGGGAAATCCTTGTATACCAGAAATGTAGCTGCTGATTTGGCATCTGGTTGTGCTCAAGGTCTCAACCCAATGGGAAAATGGACATACTACAACAATAAAGTAATAGTAATTACTACACCTGCTAAGCAAAGCATGTCCACATACTCAATGTGGAGTTCCTGGAAAGTTCCAGTTGGATGTGGCAATGTGCTGCGCAACATCCTAAGAGTTTGTACAGTGCTATAAAGATGAAATGTAGTGCAATTAGCCACCAATTAAATAGTGTAATCTTGCAGATTGGGGACAAACCAGTCCTTCTGAATATCTGCTGCAATATGCTGTTTTGAAACATGCGCTGGGTAATGCAGTTGCTCAATCGCAATTCCAGGGGCATTACTCCTTTATCTGTAAAATAATTTCTCCATATCAAATTAGTCGGTGACAGTGAGCACCCCCTTTTAAACCCAAACTCCTTTTCCTGGGGTGCCTGGCCTTGTAGCTCAATTATCTGTGTGAGCAGTACTGCAGTGCATGGGAATACTAACTGCAATTGTTGGTTCACCACTTCAGGATATGCAGTGACGTCTGGGTTCCTTAAATACGCAACTTCTTCTGCGGTCTTATCTGCTGCATCATTGCCAGGTGAGACACGTCTGTATTTTGGGTGTGGATGGCGCATTTAACCACTGTCACTAGTGTCGGGAGGGACAAGGTATAAATGTATCTCTCCAACAAGGCTACATGCTGCGAAGGCGTGCCATTGGAAGTTTCCTAAATCCTCTCCCTTTCCATCTAGACAACCCCCGAATGTACAGTGGTAGTCACATACACGTAGTCCAAATATTTGGTCACTAAGTATCCTTGGGATGCTTAAATTAATGCAATCAATTCTACTACCTTAGACAAACAGTGTGTTGGTAACCTTTTTTGCACTACTACCTCATATTCCCCATCCACAAGGCGCACCACTGCTGCAACTCTGTGCCTCTGGTTGGTCTCCTGATCAATCGTCGATGGCCCATCAACAAAGAGGACTGCCCCTTCTTTAATTGCATCCTCCCTTGCTCATATTACATCATCTCCAGGACCTTTGTATGTAACACAATCATGCACTTCCTCACCTTGCTGGACAGATGTTACAATAAATGTGGTATGGTTTACCATGCAGCACCTGACAATGTGACTGGACAGACTTGACAAAATTGCATCATATGGAGAGTCACTTTGTGTGGTCAGAGTGGATTTGGATTGCTCAAGAATTGCGAACAATGCATGCTCTACAAATTATGTCACTGAGCAACCCATAGTGATTGTTGAGAATATTTCAATGGCAAACCGCTGCAGTGGCCAGTGCCTGTTCACAAGGAAATTCAGCCTGCATCCTTGAGTCTAATATGTCACTATAATATGCTAGGCGTTTGTGTTCCATGGATGTTGGTTGAGCCAACACTGCAGTCATGTCCTGGCCATTAGAATATGAGATAAGTCAAATGTATTTGTGTAATCAGGGGTCGCTAGTAATGGTGCATTGCTTATGGCATTTCTGAGTTCCTGGAAACCTGTCATAATTTCTCCTGTCCATGTGAGTGTGCCTTTTCTTTTCTGAGCTTCCTTAAGTCCCTGCAGCAGAGGTTTTGTGTAATTAGAATAGTCAAAAATCCACGGCCTACAATAGCAATCCCAAAAATTGTTGCATTTCTTCAACTGTAATTGTCTGGGGTGTGTTCTGTACTGCAGCTGCTTTTTCTGGGGTTACTTGTTTCCCTGCAGATGATATTATCTGTCCCAAATACACCACTTTTGTCTGACAATATTGTATTTTTTCCTTATCCACTTTGTATCCTTTGTTGGCAAGCAGTGTTAGAACTGTTACTGAATCTGCTCTACATAGTTCTTCTGTTGTGCTGCAAACCAGGAGGTCATGTACAGACTGAACAATAGTACTGTGCATGTGTATGTTACCCAGATCTATGTGAAGTACTCTGTCAAAAATACGTGGGAACTCAAAGGATCCCTGAGGAAGTCTGGTGTATTGGAACGTTTGCGCGCTATAGGTGAATGCAGTGAGATATTGAGAATCTGGGTACAAAGGAATGGAGAGGAATGCATTATTCAAATCAATGACGGTGAAATGTGAAGCCTCAGAAGGTATATTGCAAAGAATTGTGGCAGGATTCAGTACTACTGGGAACTCAGCTTCAACAATATTATTCAGTGGGCATAAGCCCTGTATCATCGTCCAACTCGATCCTTTGTTTTATTTGACAGGATAGATTGCTGTGTTACATTGGGACTCTGAATTGTGTCATGTATTCCCTCATCTGCTTCTCTCTACAATGGATACTGTCGCACTCTGGGTAACACTGCTCCTTGCTTCAACTTGATACAGACTGCTCCTATGCTCTTCTAGAGCCCTACATCATGGAGGTTGTCAGACCATAAAGTGCTGGGCAACCATGGCAAGTCCTTCTGTAGATATGCGGGCATACATTTGGCAATAGGTATAGGGCAAAGGACATTCCTATTCTGGATCATTATTTGACACGGAATACAAACCTCCAGTATCATCTCACCATCGTCATCAGCATCTGCAAACAGCTTTCCATCCGATACCCCACTCAGTGGTTGTGCTGGATCAATACACAAAATTGTACGCCACTCATCCCCCACTTGTCAATCCCTATTAGCACTATCTTGTAGTTAGTAATCAGTACCATCTCCAAGTCTAGTATGATAATGGTACCCGGGGGCATCGTCTTGGGGAACTGCTGGTCTAAACTAAAATTCAGATTGTACTGGTTTGTTTCTGATGTCTGGCACCCAACTCAACAACACGGTCGCTTCATACATAAATAAAATTTGGGTGCAAAGTTATTCCTCTAATAGAGCCATCACTGTACAATGCATGTGTTATTGCCAGAACCATCAAATAAAAAATTCCTGTTGTGGAACACACTACCCCTTCATCCATGAATGAGATTGTCATGTTTAACTTATTAAGCAGATCCATGCCTAACAAGTTCTCTGGCGTGTCAGATGAAACGCATTAGCGGAGCTAACACTTCTTTGGTACCTACCTTAATGGGTAAATCTTCTGTAAATGGAACCGATTGTATTGCCCCAGAGAACCCCTGCATGTCCATTACCTTTCCTGATAAAGGGAAGTGCCTTTTCTTTATGCATGATTTGGTTGCATCTGTATCTACCACAAAAACAAATAATGTGTTAACTATCTCCATACCTACCAGGGATTCCTCTTCCTGGTCAGCAGTGATTGACAGGACTGGGCATGTCAGGGCTCTCTGTGGGCTGTCCTAATCTGGATAAGTGTTTGACCCTGAGAATAGGAAGGGGTTACTACCCACCACACTCGTCCCTCCCTACTGCATCACTGTGCCATGAGGCAGGACACATGTATCACATATTTGTGGTGCTGACTGTTGTGGCTGTTGCTGAGCATACACTGGTGCACTATTTGGGGCTGGGGGTTGCATCTGTTTTGGTACTGGTGCTTGATATGGATACTAGGGCTGTTGCACCGGCTGGGGCTCCTGTGCTGGGGCAGTCCCATACGAGGCGCTTGGTGTCATCATTCCATACTGCTGTTAATATGTTCTTGGGATGCTGGTCCACTGGGATAAGCATGGGGGTCATACGCATATGCTTGCCTGCTCCTGCACTCTTGCACAAAATGGCCCATTCTACCAAATGACCAACACAGTTCTGGTCCATCAAAGCTCAGACCAATCCCGCCAAATCATCCTCCACTACTACCTCGCCCTCCTTAAAATCAACCTCTCCCTCCTTGATAACCTCCCTCATAACTTTTTCCAATGCATATATCAACTTGCCTGCTACTGCTGCAAGCCTATGGCAGTGCCTTCATCAAATTGTTTCTGTCCATGTGTGGCCAGGGCACGTACCTTTATGCAACAATGGAAGCTGAGTTCCTATTGGCCTGGTAACTTCTTTCCCCCTTGCTTCCCCTTGCTTCCCCTTCACCACTGCCATGCGGCCTTGTCACGCTCTGAGTCTTGGACCCCACTCTTTACGCCACTCTGGACAGTATATCATCTTCCTGTTCCTCATCTGGGCCCAATTCCTCCACCTCTGCTACTCCTGTGTCTACATCTGATCTGATTGATTCGTAATTTAAACTCTCAGCAGATTGTAATACCTCTCTATCCCCCTCACTGTGGCGCCCATCATCCTGGGTCTTAACATGTACGTCCCTAATTGTGGTACTGTCAATTTGAAATAAAATATCGCTAGCTCTCTATCGATCAGTACCTATTGGCCTCTCTTCTCCCTTCTCCCCATTTTAGCATTGCTTGCGCAAGCTCTGCCTCTGTCCTTTAAAGCCTTGTTTCAAAGTCTTTTTGTACCCTGCTCTCGGTCTCCATCAGTAATGTGTCACACATGGCTCTTGCTGCTAAGGGCTGTGCAATGTTTTCATAGGTGGGGCACATACTTGGGATTATTATAACCTGCAGCTGCTTGCATGGGATAACACCCCAGTGGCGGAAATGTGGGTGTTGTAGGGGTATCACAGGATGCAGGTAACACGCAAGGAGCGGGAGTGACACAGGGTGCTGTTATTACCATTACTCTCCCTTTAGGGTCCTCAGGGACAGCTTCCAAATCCTCAACCATTCTCCAAAGCTCAAGAATGCCCTTCCTATTCTTCTCCTTATAATTTTCTGCTAAATAAGTGTACATGTGGCCCAGGACATCTTTATTATGTGTTCCTTCTTCGGGCCAAGGTTTATACATTCCCTCTCTCGTGTCAGCAACCCACTCGCAATGGCACTTCATTACTTTCCCGCAGTGCAACGCGAACCACATGTATTCCAGTGGAGTAGGAATACTCATAATTACATCAGGTTCTATACTTGTAATAATCTTTTGTTTAGTAAACACTGATCTACCCCTCCCTCCCGACGCTGCTGCCTGCACTCCCTGTTTCCCCTTTCTCCTCACCCCACACACTTATTACACCACACCTTTCTTCACCCAACTCAACAATCACCACATAACACTTTAAAAATTCCACAAAAGGCTTTAAACCAGAAATCATTAAAACACTGGTATATACAAATGGTTTAGACCATTCCTCTGTCCCCTTGCCTCGGGATGAGGGAATTTCCCCTCCTCACAATCCCTTTTGCCGAGTGGCGGGATCCCTGGTCCTTTATAAACTGGACCTCTACTTTTACTTGCAGCAATGCCTTTCCTCCACAATGGAGGAGTTCCAGTTTCTTTCCTCTCTTTTCTCTTTTTCTCAGAGTATATGGTCGTGACATCACCTTTCCTCTCAGCAAAGGAGATCCCTCTGGCCACCTTTATATATATAAAATCACTATATATTGCCTTTTACCCGCCACACACTCACAATCAACTCACTCCATTCATACACTCTCCTCTCGTTGTTTTCGCCTGCAAAGGTGCACTTACATCTATGTGTTTTCCAGAGCTCCTCCGATACGGGGTCCCCTCAACGGCCTAAAGGGAGAAGTATAGGGGTGCACAGACAAGTTAAATAAAGGTTTGAGAGTGGAAGGATTGTGAATAAGAAAGTATCAACAAGAAATAGTGTGCAAATGTTATACAAAGACTTCTGGTGCAATCGGGCTGTCGTCACAAGGCCACTTGGGACAGAGAAAACCAAACAAATCCAAAGCTGTGTATTGCTACCCAGCAAGCCCAGATGCACTCAACAGGGACAATAAGTACCCTCTATTTTAAATCAAAATTCATTTAAACATTTGGCGCCAACAGGGCGTAAATTCTACGGTGTACAAACACCGCCTAAGTTACTCTAGTTTCCAAAAGAAAATGTCATTACACAATTTAACGGTGTTAATAAGGATAAATTGTAAACACAGGTGTGAAATGAATGGAACAATCAGAACCAAGACATTAGAGTTAACTTTGGATTTTAATCCTCTTAATCCAATAAGTCGTACATGAATAAACAAAAAGTAGTACGATCAGTGTACTCTATTTACATATGGAAAGAGCACTTGTGGGTGTTCCATATAACACAAGTAGGAACAAACGGCGTAGATAGAAAACAGCTTGTATAGAGCAGCACAATTGCAAATCTGTATAGCAGTTTACAGTTTACAAAGCTCTAAATGCATAGGTTCAACCATTCAACAATTTACAAATGAAGTCTCATATTTAGATATAACAAAAGAGGCCGACGCGTTTCGGTTCAAAGAACCATCTTCAGGGGATAGACTTCATTTTTCATATTCATAACCATTAAGTCATAGCACAGTCTCCGTGGAGTAGTAAAAGAAACAAGATTTTTCAGTAGAACTCTTCAGTTTGTAAGAAATCCATTATCAAAGTGAAAAGAGTCAAAGTCACTAACCTTGCTGATACAAGAGCCGAGACACAGAAAAGAGATCCAGTCAAAAAGCAATGGGTAGCCGAATGCCACAGATTGCTGGGATATCTGTAGGGGTAAGATCAAAAGACCATCCATTTAGAAAAGCCAGATGGCGAACAGTCCATAGTAGAACACTCAAGTAGAAAAGTAAACGGGCGGCAAAAGTACCAAATTAGGGGTGATATAAGTGCAGTAACAAATGAAGGCCCATACATGCAAACCGTAACGAGTAACGGAGGTAGAGACATCAAGTAAGCCACACATGTGGAGAAATGCATGAAGTTTAGGGGTAGCTGCACACCAACCCGAAAAGTGTACATCAGAGACGAGCACACTAACACAGTCAGCAACTCTCTTCAGAGCGAGTAATGTGAACCGGGATATTCCGAGTGTGACAAGTAACAGAGGGAAACAGATAGCTTACCTTCGGCGTGAGAAAACAGATCATCTCGCCGCAGCCGTGCGCGCGAAGTGACTCTGTTCACACAATCCAAACAAAAGCGTCGCCTTGGTAAACTCGCGCATGCGCGTGAGTGCACCAAGGCGACGTCCATCTTGGTATGGGAAAAAAAAAAAAAGAGTGTGGCGTAACCATGGAGATAATGAAACAAACTACAGTGACAATGTCACCGAGACAGAGAGGTCAGTGGGCCGGGCATTATCGCATTGGAGGAAAACAAAGGGACGCAAAATAAGTCATCAGGAAGGTATGGAAAGAGTGTAAAGGGAACACGCGCGTGGGGGCAGCAACCGTAGCTCAGAGGAACTACGGGGTGCCCCCACGGCGCGGAGGTAAACACAGTTCAAAGATCTATCAGCAGCCGTCAGCCAGCATGTGTGAGAGGCAACACATAGGTCTAAGGTCCAACTAGGAACGGAAACAGCAGGAGATACAACTAGTGGGGTCTAAACCCAATAAACAAATCAAGTGGAGCAAAGTAATCACACAATGTATAAAAAGCGTGAAGGGATCCTTAGAAAGGATGGGCGCGGGCAAAGGTACAGCATCCTGACCCGGGAAAAAAAATTAATAAAGAGGATTCTGAGAAGGCACTGGGCTAACAAGACAACTAAAGCGAAGGCTAAAAAGATGACTAGACAGGTAACATCAGTCGGGGAGGAACTATGGTCATCGGGCGAGTAAAAAGATAAAATCAACCACAAGAAAGGGCAAAGAGAGTCACCTTGAAGCGATGGAATGGGTACAACAGTCCGCCATGTGAAAAGTCCATGTTCAGATGGTGCATGTTGTCAGATTTGAGACATAACAATAGTCATGAACAGAAAGGGTAGGCGGTGCTATTAAGATGACATGTTATTGACATGTTATTACAAGCAAAGCATACCAAAAAACAGTTTTCCAAACACATAAATTTACACAAAACACATAAGGTCGAATTCGGTATTCATGCCACGTGGGCTCAACGAGTCCAACAGTTCAATCCAAAAAATCTCCTGTTGCAACAGTTTACGCTGCACATCACCTCCCCTGCTTCCTGCTGTGATTTGCTCCAAGATAACACATTTCAATTGTGCAATGGTGTGCCGTGCTTCAGTAAAGTGTAGTGATACTGGTGACTTGAGACTCTTAGTACGAATATTCGATTTGTGTTCAGACCATCTAACTTTAACTTTTCTGGTAGTCATGCCTACGTAGTATAACCCACATGGACATTTTAATGCATAAATAACATTTTGAGCATCACATGTGCACGAGTGTTTGAGAAAAATGGGTTTACCAGAGTGGGGGTGTGATATGCTGTTGCCTTTAATGATGTTACCGCAATGTTGGCAATTGTAACATGGAATGGTACCCTTAAACACTTTCTGTGGACTAGAAGATGGAATTTCAGCTTTGACAAGGTTCTTGCGTAATGACCTACTATTCCTGTAGGCAAAAGTTGGAGGTTCATGAAACAGTTGCTGTAATTGTGGATCCATTCTAAACATGCTCCAGTTCTTTTTGATGACCCTCTTAATCTTCATGCTCTGCATGGAATAGGTAGTCACGTAAACCAGTGCTTCGCCCGACTTGGGTGGTTTTGGAGTCAGTAATGTCTCTCTCCCAGTGCTTCTGACTTTGTTTGCGACTTCAGTGATCTTCAGCTGGTCATACCCCCTCTATGAAAATTTAGTTTCCAATAGCCGTGATTGGCGTTCATACTCGGCAGTCTCCGAGATAATCCTTCTGTAACGCAGAAATTGGCTAAACGGGACGCTATCAACAGTTCTCTTAGGATGAAAGCTTGGGGCAAGCAACAGGCTATTTCTATCTGTCTTCTTGGTGTAGATTCTTGTCTCAAGAGTGTTGTTACTGGCATATATCTCCACATCCAGAAAGTGGATGGCAGTATCACTTGTCTCTGTGGTGAATTTAATACGAGGATGAATCGAGTTCATCATTTCGTAAAAGTTTTGCAATTCTTCTTCCGGGCCGGACCAAATTCCAAAAATCTCATCATTGTATCTCAAATACAGTGGCAGATGCCTCATCCATCTTGGTGAACTGAGAATATTTTCATGTTCAAGGTAGTACATGTAGGTGTTGGCATAGCATGGTGCCATTGCTGCCCCCATGCTAGTACCGGATATCTGAAGGAAGAAACGATCTTGGAATTTAAAGAAATTGTTTGTAAGCACTAATTTTAATAAAGTTAGTACAAACAGTCTGTCTCCTTGACATTGCTCTGATTGAAGTAGGAGCCATTCAGTTGCTTCAAGACCTGCTTCGTGTGTGATGTTAGTATAGAGAGATGTCACGTCCATGGTGAACATCACATCTCTTCCTTTGACGAATTGCACATTTTTTAGTTTGTGTAAAAAGTGCATAGTGTCCTTTACGTAAGTCTTAGATTCCTGTATGAGAGGTTGCAGAATTTTGTCCAAGTATTGGGCCAATGGATCAAGGAGACTTGCAGTGGCAGCTATAATGGGACGTCCAGGTGGATTTGCCAGTCTCTTGTGTATCTTAGGAAGTATATAAATAACTGGCATGATGGGATGTTTGTTTTCAAGAAACAGACGTGTCTTTTCTGAGATGACATCATTGGCTTCCGCCTCATCCAGTATCCCCTTGATAAGGGATCTTACTGCTTCAGTAGGATTCAGGGGTACTTCCATATATGTGTCTTGGTCATCCAGTTGGCGTTCAATTTCGTTGATGTAGTCCTGTTTATTCATAAGAACTAACGCACCTCCCTTATCCGCTGGTTTAAAAATGATGGTTTGATTATCAAGGAGATTTTTAAGTGTCTGACGTTCTCTCACAGTAAAGTTGCCTTGTGTGTTATTTTTGAATTGAATTTTCTTCAAATCCTTTAATACAGTTTTCTCAAAGGTAGAAAGGATATGATTCTGAACCGGAGGGTTGAAGTGACTCTTAGGTTTCAATTCAAGAAATTTGTGTGGTTCCGTAGTGATTACATCCTCATCTTGTGAGTCAAAGAAGACTTTAAGTCTTAGCTTTCCCATTAGTTTGAAAAAGTCTATTTTTTCGCGGAGCAGAGTGCTATTGTTGTTGGGAACAAACGATAACCCTTTCTTTAGGACTTGTAATTCCATTTTCGATAACTGGTATGCTGAAATATTGACGATCAATGTTTCTTCGTCGTTTTTTTCCGTTGTGGGTTTTTTCTTCTGTCCTCTTCCGATTGGCCTTTTTCTAAAAAAGGGGTAGCGTTAGCTGCTGGTTCTTCTGTAGTGGGAGCAGGGACGGTCTCACTGCTCTGCAATGGGAGAACTTCAAGCCTCAACGGCCTGCCCAACTGGGAGCACCGCCCTACTCCATGGAGCATGCAGGCCTTCATGCAACACAGCACCTACAAACCTCTTCACGTCATGTATGGGGAAATGGTCACTGCAGAGGGGTGCTGCACACCAGGGTGAAAGGCTGGAACACCCCCGACCTCTCAGAGTGTCTGGGATCCGTCAGGGTCACCAAGTTGTAAAGAGAGCAGCAACCTAAAACCCAAACGATAAAAATAATCCAAAAGATCAAATAATCACTTGCAAGGGAAAACAAGGTTAATTACATGCAAAAAGGGTCCCAGAACGTCTCTAGAACTGAACTGACACAGAGCTCATCAAGTTACTGGTTATATAGCGGAAAAACGCAAATCAGCACACATAGATTACAATGTCGTCCCATCACCCTCATTGGCTAACACCTATAAAACATGATGATCCCCCTTATAGTCCATGGACCGATGGGCCAGACCTTATCTAAACCCATTCCCCTAGACACATGGTCCACTACATCGTCACTATTAAATGGAGGTGTGGGATTGGTTAATGAACATATGGACAAACTGATAAATCATGACCGTCACGTAATGTACACCCCTGCACTCCAGACACGATCAACGTAAACTGGCAAGGCCAATTCTTCTTTAATAAGACAATATGCCTCCTCATTATACCAGACAACGTGATGCACACAGGCTGCACCTGCGAGCGCGCACTAAATTTATTTGCATCACCTCTGCTCCTCCTATCCCAAATCACAGAAAGTTCCAGACACAGCTCCTCCCGTATTTCCATCAAACCATCAAACTGCAGATGTCCTGTAATGACGTGACCAGGGCACCGTGCGTGTGCATGAATTTCAGGGATTTATTTGCTTTATTGCGTGTCTACTTGTAATTCATATGGGATGACCGCTCCTTGGAGAGGGCATTAGTGCTCTAAATCTTTGCTTAGCCTTTCGGCATCCCCAAACCACATGCCCTCTTCTCCTGAATGTGTCCTTCAAAGGGTGCATCCCTACCTGCTCTCCCCACAGCTAATATTCCGTTTCCACCACATTCAGGCCCTGCAGCTGGATACAATCAGAGCTTATTTGTACACCACGGGTGCTTCTGACATCGACTTCTCTCCTGGGGAATGGAAAAGGGATGTATCTTGGCACTGAGCTAAATGGAACCGCAGCTCCACATCAAGACAAGTGTTCTATTTGGTTCATTGTATACTAGGTCTTAAAATCCAATATGGCAGCACGCCTGCCATGGTAACACACTGACTTCGCTCATACCACAGTATCTTCCTGACTTCATCTTCAACCTAACTTTGTATACAACTACTAAACACGGGGCCAATACACTGCTCTATCTATAATCTCTGCAACAGCAACAGTAATATATTTGTTGCTCCTTGTGTGTTGCTATATGTGGGTTAATATGTGTCAAATCTACCTACAAGTGATATGTGCGCCTTCTGCCGTGCAACACTCACCATGGTCACACAATAGTGCATGCTAATAGTTTTTTCTCAGCCTGAACCTTTTTGCCTGGCAGGGACGCAGTACCTGCATCCCAACACACCCTCTCTAGAGTACGGAAATTAGGGCAGGAGAACTTGCTGATCCAACAGTCACTGTAGGTGAGAAGTCGGACAAGAAAGGTATCTCTTAGCTGCCAAATATTCTTTATATGCTGACGTCAATATTTAGTGTTGACGCAGCCCTGCTTCATACACACCGTGAGCGGGCCTCATCTCGCTATGCTGAAAACTCTCCGGATTGCTCACCCAGGTACCTAGAACTGGTGACATAGACAAAGAGGAGGGACTGCATGTTTTGCAGCCTTCTTCCCCTGTAGCTCACGTTTAAAAATTGAATAGTGCTCCATGCTTGGACCTCATCTGTGGCTCACCCTTCGAGCACGGACACCACAGCACTTACCTTACTGCCCTTTTCCTTCCTGGATTTGCACGTTCTGAATACTCAAAAACACAAAATGCAGCTGTGGGCCAGTTTGTGTGGTTAAAGTGGGCCACTTGTGTGGCCCTTGGGGCCTAGTGTTACTGAATAAATATTCTTTAAAATGCACAATTTGCATTATATTTTATCAAAAACCTCCCCCTTGGGTACTACCCAGTGTGTCAGAAAAGGAATGAATTGCCATTCGCAACTGTGTGCCACAATGCCCTGCCACATGGCTCTGGACCAGGCACTCCTCAGTCCACTAGAGTGCTGTCACTGTCACGTGTATGAGTCAGTCAGAAACAGGGGAAATCACGTATTTTCCTATGGCCATCGGGCAGTCTTTACCCTACCTTTCTGCAACATACCCCAGTGGCGTCATGCATGTTGTGAACACATCAGAGATTTCTAGAGAACCACAGAGGGTGGCTACAGCCCGACAGCAGTAAGATAAATACCTACCACCAACAGGATGTGGCTCCTTGTGCCGCGCCGTTCCAAGAGAGACAGGACAAAACAGGAATTGAGAAAGCCTGTCCACCCTTATATACCGTTTTTAAAAAGTGGAGGGAGGGTCACCAGAAAGCAATTTAAAAAAAAAATGTGTATTCAAACCATCAAGTCCACCTACAGCTCAAGCTCGGTATAACGCCCATTGTGGACCAGATTGCACTTAAACCCCTGCTTTATTGGTCTAGCCAGTCTTTGGTAAAATACAGGGAGGCCTTGACTGATCTGCTAGGATTACAAGGAGTTAGTTCCCTCCCCTGGTTTAGGTATGTCAAGACCTCACTGTTGCCATTCAGACTGGGTGATCACTGGGATTCCCCGACAAATATCACAGAAGGGTATATTCAACAAGGACATACTGCATTGGAAGAATGGGCCATAGTAAGAAAAATTGATTGGTTTTCAAGCCTCTCAACAGGACAAATAAGGAAGCTTATGGCATGGAGATGTATTTGACATTGGTAACTAAACCATTCCATCTAAGACTGGGAACTCTACCTGTTGCTGCATTGAAAGCACAGTGGTCCAATGCTTTGACAGTCAAATGCCCTTTTTGTCCTGAAGCTGAAGAAACGGTCCAACACTTCCTTTTCATGGGCCCAAAGTATGGGTTTATTTGCCGCAGAGATCTAAAAACCCTGCCCTCTTAATCAATTTGTGAATGTGATATTTGCAGTATGAATTTACATTGAGTCGACCTGGGCAAGTAGAAAAAAAAATATTAATAAGAATGAACTAGATTTTAGGAAGATGTAGCTCATTTTATATTGATTTTAGCATTTTTAAATTGAATGTTTACTATCTTTTACTGTTCTTGCTAGTACTATTTTTTTTAATCTATAATATGAAATGTGTATAATGTAAACTTGTATGGTTAACTTCAACCAAAATAAAGCACTTGACTGAGTTACTGTAATTTTGTATATGTGTACAGTACTCCTCTTAACTTTGAACCACTTGCCCCCTTAGGTAATGACCAGGAAAACATTAGTGGATTCCTGCAAAGGGGATTTGCACTCCACTCAGTCAACGGCAGCTTATTAATCCGCAGAAAATTGAAAAATCAGCCCCAACAGACATCGGTTCTTCGTAGTATTCAGTTTTATTTGAGAAATAATTTTAAAAAAGAGAAAACCACAACGCGGAGCGATGCGTTACGTAGCGTCCTTGCTGCTTGTTCACGCTCCATATGATATATGTCCCTGGTATACATCCCACTTGCACTGGATCAACACTTGTTTTCATCTTTATGCTACTGTAATGGCACCCTTCGTGGGAATGTCTCGGCCATCTGTAAATGTGTTACAGTAAGTCATTTCTGATAGAAATTGACATCCCTGTTCTTCCAATACAAATAAATACAAATGCATGCCTGTGTTGATCAATGACGACATTGTGTAGTCAGGCCCTGGAGTATGTTCTGCACATGTATTATAAAAGCAATCTCCACATATCAACTACCTGCTTACACGCCTTCTCATGCGCTGTTCCATTTTTTTACTTCTACACGTCTCTCTTTTTATACATCTACTCATGCTCTGCACCATTTTTTTCTTCTACATAGATCTCTCTTCTTGTATTACACCATTTTCTGGTCAATGCATCCAAAGCCGACTAAGAGACAACGGTCTCTGGGCTGGGCTTAATGCACTTTAGCTCAGACGAGATCTACGTGCATCAAGACTACTACAGTGGTGAGCTGGCTGATTACCAAAAACCTGATCATACTAATAATAACAATGGCAGCCCCTATAGACTGGCATCTCAGATTCGGTTAAGCAAATGGGTTGTAATCTACTATGCACGAACAATGCTGTTCAAGTGTGACCGTGCACACCACCAATACAGTCTACACATCAAAGATGCTGACAGCACCTTTCTCCTCACTATATGACAATGTCCTCAGATGCGAAGATTCTGGCCCTCAACTCTCAGTAAAGTGTCGAGAGTGGTCGGCAATGACATGTTATGTTATGTTACTTTGCATTTATATAGCACCTTATGTACCATTGGTATGATCTCAAGGCACTGGTGGGTTGAACGCTCACGGGAACCGTAGTTCAAGTCAGTAGAGAGAGAGAGAGAGTCATAAGGTGCCTGTGAACACCAGATATGTGTGCAGCAGGTGTGGCATTCGTATGATAGCTGCTTCTTGGTGGTAGGTGTGGTGATTGGGAGATCATGAATATGTGTTCGTTCTGACAGGTTGTTATCCAAACAGATTCTGACTGCGTTAGGCCTGAGGAGAATGCTTAGGCTGGCGGGTGTATAGCCAGCTGTGTTTAATTAGGATGATGGGGAGTATGAGGCAGGTGATGGTATGAGAACAGCTATACCGAATGGTGTCATAGTATCGCTGTGTTCTAGTTGAGTGGTGGAGTATAGAAAAGTAAGCGTGGAGATGTGATATGGTGGTTTACATCAGGTGCTTGTGATCGAGCGCACTCCAACCGTTCCATGAACTCACCGTTCTATGCACTCTAACCGTTCCATGCACTCTAACTGTTCCATGCACTCTAGCCGTTCCATGCACTCTAGCCAATCCATGCACTCTAGCCATTCCATGCACTTTAACCATTCCATGCACTCTAACCATTTTTGTACAATGTCCATTCTGTGCCCTTTATCTGTTGCCAAATTATCCGAAATTGATGTTACTGGATATATGGTGTGACTCTCCTTTCAACGGGTGTGAGAAACTCTATCTTCCACCGCCATAATGATTGTTAAATGCAATATTGTTATGCTTTGGTGGAGTGATGAGCAACCAAACTTCAACAAATGGTCCTCCAATGTTGATCTCTGTATGTTTCTTGAGGAACGGATCTATAATTCTCTTGGAAGCCCTTATAGGTTTCAGAAAATATGGGCCAAATGAATGAATGCATGGACAGACTATGTTAGGTAAACCTGCAGGGACGCATGGTTATATACAGTAAAGTTATTTTTTTCAATAACCCATGTTATTAGTTTTCTCAATTAACAGGACAATAGAAGATGGATCATAGTTATGTCATATCGTATTATGACAAACAAGAACATGGGTTATTGAAAGAAAAAGAAAATGGGTTATAGGACTGACTTTAAGGCGAGATCAGTGATTGGGACTTGAATGTCTCCCGCAGGGGCCAGTTGGAATGTTCTTTGGTGGCCGGGTGATTGCATGAGCCATACAGAGAGTGCAGTGAATGCTGGTCTGTATCAGGTGGCAGTCACACAACAAAAAGTGGGTGCGATTCTTGACAGGAGAATGTGATGGACAGTGGCAATAGGTGTTATAACAGGAAGTGTAGGACAGGCAGACTACCACACCTTTCTCCCTGAATGGAGGTGCAGTTTCATCAGGTAAGGATGGAGGCCTGAACAACCCCACGCTAGGGTCCCTGATTAGCGGGTCCTGTCTGGGGACCTTCCGCTGAAGGCAGAAAGAAGGCATCACAATCATACACTTTGTTGTAAGGGATTAAATTGCAGGACTTTACATCCTAAAATGGCGTTCGACCAGGAGACGCTAACACTTGTTAGGAACTCTAAAGTCCCTGGATGTAATCGTGCCCTTTAGGTCCACAGCAGGGCCATAACAACTTACTAATACTCCGGTCAAAGGGGCATTTGGGGGGAGCACAGCCATCAAAGTAGTTAGTTCCCTAACTGAGATGTAGGTCGTGTAAATGTATAGGATCAACACTGCCGATGACATGACCTGGCTCCAACACCACATGTCACGCATTTTATCATTGAGTTACTGCACCTACCTGAAAGTAATCCAAACCAAATCAAGATATATTCTCCTCGAAAATCCCTTAGAACACACCAGGTCTAGCTGGCAAAAGGGAACTCAATGGATTGACAGCCCAGCTCCAAGTAAAGTGCCTCATAGTCACATGTCACAGAGCTCTCAAATGTAAGGGCAGTTGCCAACAAAACTCAAGTGCCATACAATCATCACTTCCTTTCTGCACGATTAACCTTTTCATCCTTGATTGATTTTATTTTACTTTATTCATATAAAACCAGTTTTCATGTTACTATTATCGATTGTGGTTCTTCCCTCCCTCATTTTTAGAAAACATTAGGGGAGCAGGCCATTTAGGGTTTTCTTTCATTGTCACCCCTATATGTTTCAGTTTAGTATATGCTCAGAGAGGCACAGCTCCACCTCACTGATGAGGCCCGGCCAGGCCGGAACACGTGTCTGGGGTTGCTGTTGCCACTCTTGTTCAAAGGCGGTTTGCCTAGCATTTCGGTGCTTGCCTGCCCTTGTGGGCGGGACAAAGACTGATATGCAAATGTATATTCCTCCTTTGTGAAAAGTACAGTGAGCTCAAAGCGATGACTGCGGATTCTCAATGTAGGTAAAAACCACAGAACAGGTTATCATGCCATGTTCTTTATAGAAAGGGGCGCCTGCTACCTTTTTTGTATGTTCATTTTACATGACCCTGCTATAAACGATTGTGGTTCTTGCCCTCCCTAATTTTTAGAAAACATTAGGGGAGCAGGCCATTCATTTAGGTTTTTCTTTCGTTTTCACCCCTATATTTTTCAGTTTATATTGCTGTACAACAATATCACCCTCTTTCAATCTGTAATTGTTTCAGTGTAAAGAGAGCTAGTGATCAAGTAACCCTTATGCATTTAAAAAAATACGAATTGGAGTGGGGAAAGGGCTGATTTTTTAAAATAGATAGTAATTGTGCCAAGAATATGCCCACTGTGAGGATTCTGCACTTCTCCACTTATGCAACCTACTTGCCAAACTATGCCTCTTTAAGCAAAACAAGTTTTCAATGCACGACCCCATACAGGAGTTAGAATGCAGCACTTAACAAGGTCTTAAACATTGCCTTAAAATTTCCAAGCTCAGCAATATTCCAAGTGAAATAATTAGCTACAGAAAGGACTATTCAAGTCAAATGAAGATGAATGGTTTATCTGAAAACAGACCAGCTGGGCAGAAGTGTAGGAGGCCACCCTAGTTTAGTGGAACAGGGGAACCCTCTGGACAAACCAGACCAATCTACGGTAGCTTGGCAGGCAGTCAAGACTAAGTCTCAGGAGGGGTGAGAATGATCGACAGCCCACAATAGGCACACACAGTAAAACTCCACAGAATATTCTTAGACAGATGTACATCAAAAATACATTTATTATAGGCCTTATAACTAAACACGAGTAAACCACAGTAATAATAAACAGCTACAACACATGCCTTACACTATTTACCATACATACAATTAGGCAGTTCTTCAGAGTCGATCCCTAACTTATGCAGTCCAGCCCTAGGAAGTGGGAGCCTTATGCTCAAAAGTACAGTATTGGGTTAACGCGGTTGTGCGTAAGAGCAAAAGCGGGTCCTCTTCAGGGAGCTGTAGCAGTTCAAGAAGGGGCTTGAGACGATGAAGAATAGTGCCCTATTATTCCATGAGGGTCTAACCCTTGCAGGAGGAGCAACTTTTGAGTTTTGGAAATAACTAGGGAGCGAAGACTAGCCCAGCTAAGGTAACTTTTCTGGGATTCTTGTGCGTAAACACAAATGACTGTGCCAGGGGGGCACAGGTAAGAGATGCAAGCATTCACCGACCCACGACACAGACCGGGCTAAATGTTGCTGCAGGTCTCAGCTGCTGCGGGACAGTACAATAGTTTGTGGCTGGACCGTAGCCTTTTCTCAGCTCTCGAAGAAGAAAGGAAGACAGTTCCAGTTCAGCACATCTCAGGGCACAGGGGGGCAGGTATGCAAGGTTCCTATAATAACCGTCACCATAGCGGGGTGACACAGGGACCGCAAATGCTTGTGGCATGGCACACTCTCATAAATCATGACCCAGAAGAGCTAGCACAATGAGTTTTGCTGGGAAGGGCCCAGGACCACAAGTTAGCGATTCTCAAAGTCAACTCGGGATAGCAGCACTCCTAGACGGTACCCCGGGTTCGAACTGGTCACTTCGCTGGATTGCCCAGGAACAATTCCGAAGAGGCTCTTTTTGTCCTAGCGTGCAGCACTAGGACTAAAAAAGTCAGACCACATCTCTAATATTAGGAGAGAGAACCATTGGCTGCCCATCAAGGCCAGAATCATCTTCAAAGCACTGTGTGTTATGCACACATGTCTCGTGAAGAAAGCCCCCATATACATCAATAATTCAATAGTCAAAAAATAATCTAACAGAATGCTTAGATCCAACAAAATCTTGTTACTTCAAATCCCGCGCTTCAAAAGTTCCAAAGCAGGGGGAAGCAGTTTCCCAGTCATGGCCCTTAAACACTGGAACACCCTCCCTTTATTCATCAAAAATGAAGACTCTTTCCAGTGCTTTAAAAAGTCACTAAAAACCTGGCTCTTTAACCAATATTAGCCTGCGCATTTAACCATCACCACTATAGATGCTTAAGCTATAAGGACCTCTACCGATGCCTAAGAAATGTGAACCATTATATAATGCTGTTAATAAGCAAATATGCCTTACTTTTATGATAATTTAGCTAAGTAAATATAACCTATGTACGATATCATGTAATCTCTTGTGTTAATGCCTTGTTCATGCATGTACTGCTGAATGCTTCCGAATATATAATAAGCTGTCTGTAACTACGCCGTTTTACCCCAGGGTTTGGGCATACAACAAATGGAATAAATAAATAAATAAATAAATAAATAGGCGGGAGGTGCGGAGAGTAGTTGCTCCCACTACTCCAAAGGGTTGAAGCACCTTTGCAGGCCTTCTGTGAGCGAAACAAAAGCAGTGGTCCGACGGGACGACAGCAGGGTCAGGGTGCCAGGCCTTCCAGCACGTCTCTGGCGGTTCCACAGATCTGCTTTTTCCTTTCAGGATACTTGGCTCCTTCTGTAGTTCGGTGTGAACTTCAGTTGATCGACCTGGAGTGGATGCAGAGCCCCTTCTCTTATCCAATATTTGTTTGGAGCTCAAATCTGGAACAGCCAATGAAAGATCTTCTCTCTTTCATTCACACCAGGCGTGGGCCAATAATGGCCCGCGGTGGTGCCAGTCATTGAGGCATACCAGACATACTGGCACCAGTACTGTGGATTGGGACCAGACAGTACCAGCCCTCTTCCTGGGCACTAGCACACGTGACATGTAGAAGCCCGCTAAAGATGCGGTTTTCGCTAGAAGCTACATGCCCAAATAAGGAATACCTGTGTCACTTGACCTGGGAGAAGGCAAAGAGACAAAATGGTCAAAGGACAGAACAAAAGACTTTATGGCATGGCCATTTCCGGCACTGGCCATAGTGTCGAGCCAAATGCGGTAAACACGTTTTTGGTTCATTAAAAAGAAGTAACAATACTTTAAAAGTAAACTGCTGCCACCAATTCGTCCTAGGCACACTTGTACAAACACCAGAACATTGTTAGAGGGTGGCTAGGGCCATACACAAAAACACCCCTATGCGCGGTAATCTAAGGTACTTGGCACATAGATAAAATGTTACCAAGAAACAGCTACATAGTCAAAGACTAAGGGAGACATACTTTCCCAGTAGTGACAGCCTGAAGGAAGTGTCAGTTTCCCCGTAACAAATTAGCAAAAGCCCAGAGGAGTGCAGCTGAAGGATGTGCTACACTGGAAAAAGTCAGGTTAGGTAAGCCAAACAAAAGCAAAAGGTTTGGGGGGGTCCATAAATGGAGGGAAATTGCACCTAAGGGAAAACTTTCCTAATACTGGTTGTAAAACGTAGAGGAATCATTAACATTAAAAGAAATAGTGGCACTCAATTCCCATTAGTTTCCATTCACTTCGGCCTCGGACATTTCTACAAGTTTGCAAATTAGAACAGCAACCCTTTTTATGCCCGTCATGCTGAAATATGTTCAAGTCGATAATGTGATTCTTGGGGGCCAATGAATGCAAGAGGTTAAAGAGGGTGTGCCTAACACCACTATATTCAGTAGCTAGACGGGCTGATCAATATTTATTCTGATGGCCAATCCTTCCTTAAATGCTCACTTCGCCTTTTTAAATTCGATAACCTGCACATTGGGCAGAATGATGCACTCTTCCAAGAGGCCTCATTCTTTTTTAATAAAGCCCCATTATGCCTCAGATGTAAAGAAAAAGATTTGAATAATTTCATAAGATAAAAAGCAATCACAGAGTTACTTTATATGGGACTATCATCTGAATATAGACAGCCCTCAGAGATGTTCAGCAACCAAAGACATCTTTCACTCTATATGAGGCCCTTTACTATGACCTAGTAATTTATTTTATTTATTTATTTTTACATTTGTATAGCGCACAAGGCAGACCCTAGGCATCGCGGCACTGTTACTTGTAGTTACACTTAGTTACAGGAACAGTACAATATATTATGCATTTAGGTGAAACAGTACAGTTAGTTATCCTGCTTCTTGGGGCTGCCTACAGATGTGTATTCATGGACTGAACCTAGAACATCTCTGTTATCTGTCAGTTAGGTCTACTGCTGGAGGGCTGGACTGTCTAATAGTTAATAAAAATATATATCAAGCAGCCAATTATGTTCCTGAATTAGAAATAACGGGGGGCTTCCAGCAGGGTTTCAAGATGTAGTGAGCCGCTAAACTTTGCATCCCTTCTGAGGCCCAGTATCTTCAGAAAATTACTGTACTTGTGCAAAACATTTTGCCTTGTGTCTGGTGTATTTTATTGGCAAGTACTGTCTCTTGTCTTGTGCCCCATCTGTGATTTACACAACATTATGTTGGATAAGATTCGTTTCGATTGGCTCGGCTCGTGTATTGGCTCTCAGAGCCAGGAATGACGCGGGCTCGGGTGTGCCTCTTCCAATGGATGCTGTTGCTTGGGCACCTCTGCACCAGAACAGTGCTGGCCCTAGGCTAGGCCCGGTTCCGCTGGTGCCAACAGTACCTTTGCAAGTATGGATAGCTCAGGGGCAATGCATTTGTCTTGGAAGCAAACTGGCCCACACAAGCATGCCAGGCATTCAATTCGGGCATTGCCCTATATGCCAGTCCGAGCCTGATGGCAGGCGGTGTCCGATCCACTTTTGCCGGGCTCCGGAGGCACACCAGATTGCTGGGGGGAGGCAGAGGGTGTGGCGAACCCTTCCGATCCCCCGAGAGTGTGTAGGGGAGAGAGAGTGCATTGGACAGGGAGCAAGACACAGGTCTTGCATCATGAACACAACGCTATTTGCAAAGTGACAGCAGAGTATACCAGAGCAAGTTACAACGTGCCAGGCATAAGGAGCTCTCCCAGTCCTAGATTGATTCATTGCATATATAGTAGTTTTGCTTTGGCCCTATACATGCTACATACAAGTCCTAGAATGTAAACTAGAAACAGGACTGGAACATCTACTCATGTCACAGGACTTCAGAGCTGTGGGTGAGTGGAGCGCATCTGCATGCAGATTTATCAAAAACACCACTTTGGTGCTGCTGCATATATTAACATATTTATATTTACAGCTGTACGATGGCTGCCTGGAGAAGGGCGCGATATTGTCAAAACATTGCCTCGTAAAGACCTCATCCTTTCAAGGTCATTTAAGTTCTGTAATTCAAAACAATACAAAACGAAATGCACTCAGGTGGCTGAGCTCTTATGTGAAACACAACCTCCAGGTGAATGGTGACCCCCTCGTGGCCCCATGACGCTAAAGCTCATTAGAGGCATTATTGGAAGGGTCGTAGGTGATAAGTCAAAGGTTAAATATGCGCTCCAGCCTCTTCACGCAGTGTCCTGGGGGCAGGTGTTGTCTTTAAGAATGCGAGCCATTATCAGGGCATCTCAGTCCACAGTGGCCGTCCAATCAAAGGGAATTCTCTACACAAAGTGAACAATCCAGCCAAAAGATGTCCTTTCAGAAATCAAGAGTTTTGTATCTGCGGTCAATGTGTCCAGCCGCAAAACCACACCCACGTCCATTTAAGTAAATGGAGCCCCCTCTCTGATGGCAAACGCAGAACGGAAATGGCGCCTACGCTTTCACTATTTAGGGAAGAAATTACTCAGCTGTGACTCAGCAGCTCTGCAGCTGCTTTATACCAAAAAATCTATCAGGACCAATGACGGCCCACTTCCCCTATGAGAGCCTCACTGATCTACCCTGCGCCTTTTAGAGAACAGTTTAGAAAGCAACCACACGGCCGAACATCAAAATAAATAAATAAATATGACACGCTGGGACTTAAAGTTTGACTTTTGCAATGCGGCAGGTTACATTACAAGCAGGAGCCTACAAGTCCTACCATGCAACGTTCAGTTAGCTAAAAATCAGTGCTGCAATTGGTCCCCAGATTCGGGAATCCCCAAGAACTGTGCAATCCGGGGAAATGAAAAAGCCCATGGCTGAGCAGCTACACACTGCAGTGAAAGTGATCCTCTGTTCCCGGAGCAGCGGTACTTCGAGCCGTGAAGAGCACTGATCCAGCTTGCGTTTGATGTACTTTAACGCAGAAACATAGTGAGATTAACCTGACTTAGCTGCAGGCAGCTTTGTGCGGGTGCTGAGAGTAGATTGTCCTTAAGAGGTGCCTGAGTTTGCCGATATCCTTCCGGTACAGCCATCAGGGGACCCTCAAATTGTGTTACTGTTTCCGGCACTCGGTCCTGCAGCGTTGCCGCCGGATTCCGAGTGCTGGAATGACGGTGTAAATCCCCATTCATGGAGTCCCACTCCATGAGTCCATGAGGGGATTGACAATCATTGATGGTGCAGGTAATGAGGGCTTTTTTTGCTAGTAGGGCCCCCCATGGGCAAACCCGTAGTCGGGCAGTCTGGTAAAGTGCCAGTATCCACGTATGCCGGCACTTTTTTACCAGACCGCCCAACTTGAAATGAGAACATGGGCCTCATCACAAGTGTAGCAGTCTGCAAATAAGGATGCCGGTAGCACCCTACCAGCACGTGATTAGAAATCACAGGCGTGGGAAGGCTGGAAACCACCAGGGGGCGCAGATCGCATGGCCATCTGAGTGTAGGCTCCTGCACCGCTGAAAATTGGGAGATGGAAATAAGGGTGCTGGTAGCAATTTACCAGCACCCTTTCCATACTGCCAGACTACGAGAATGCGTGCAGGGGCCCTGCAGTGAATACCGACCCCTGCAGCATGGTTTTCACAGAAGCACCAGCATTGGGTTGGCAGTGGCAGGCAGCGAGGAGCACTGACCCCATTGTCTGTGTGGAGGCGGAGGTGCAGGTTCTGACCCGCAAGAGCTGTGAGCAGTTGCAGACAGCTGACCCTGTGGTTGGTAGTTTCAGCAGGCGCCCTACAAAGGCAGTAGAACAGAGCCAGGAGCTGCAGAAGATAAGCCAGGACCACACGTGAAGGCCTGAGGAGGCGGAACCCTGCAGAAGGAGCATGGAAGAGAGGAGCATTGAGGAGACTCCTCTGCAACGCTAGGCATGCCGGATTTAGGGATTGAAGGTGAAGGGCCGCCTGCGTGCAAAGGAGCCCGAGCAACATAAGAGGTGCCTGGGGTAAGAGACAGCAACAACCATCGAGGAGTGGGATTGCCAGTGGGTCCCCGCAAAAGAGATGCTGCACTGGAACCCGGTCCCAGAGCCTGTGTGCAGAAAGGCAGTGGTGAGGTAACTCAACGCTCTACAGGGAGGGACATAGTGACAGTCAATTCGCTTCACAAGTGGCAGAGGTCGGCAGGACTTGGTAGCCATGTCTCACCCTACAGATGTGGAGGGCTTCCATCAAGGACACCATTGGCGATTGTCAGGTCCTGTTGCCCGCTCCCGAGCCTTCCCTGTGGTTCCTGGGGCCTAGGACGAGTGTAGTGCAGGTGAGGTAGGGGATTGGTATAGGAGGAGGGCGGGTAGGTATTATAAAAAAAAAAAATAATAATAATTTCGGTTCTTGTGTTAGCGGGTGTAGGAGGGGTGCCGTAAATAAGACACCCCTCGCGTCTTACCGGTTCTTCGGGCTTCCTTTCTCGCATCAAAGGTATCCCGCGAGCGGGGGGCGTGGGGGGCTCCGTGGTTTTCGGCGGGGTTTGGGAGGGAATAGGTCATCCGTTCGCGGGCCCGCTGTGCGTGTGGGTGTTAGGGCCTGGGGGGGAGCGGAGCTTCAGCGGCTTTTCCGCGGCTCCCCAGGGGATTAGTTTCCCACGCCTCTTTACGAGCGCTTGGTCCGTGGTACGGTGGGCGCGTAGCAGCGCTCGCACACAAGGGGGCTGGGCAGCACATTTAAAGGAGCCGCGTCCCTGGTGGGGTTGGGGAGTGCGGTGCTGTCGGGGCACGGCCAGGTGGCAGTGTTCTCTGCCGGTTAGCAAGCACTAAGTAGCGCGTGCTATAGTGTCTTGTCTATAGGGCTCCCGCTTCGGGTTTCTGGACCAAGTGGTGGGGAGGGAGAGGGTAGAGGGAAAAAATTGGTAGTTTTTTAGGGTGGTAAAATAAAAAAAATAAAAAATATATACTAGTTTATATTTTGCATTTTAGCAGTAGGGAAGCAGATAGTTTAAAAAAAAAAAAAACTATTTAAGGAAGGTTAGTTTGAAAAATGTTTGCCTTTTATTAATTGGCAATTTTTAGGGAGGTTATTTTTACAGGGTATCACACTAGGTGTGTGTTGTGGTTCTGGGGGGCGGTTAACTTAGTGTTAGGGTTGTGAGGTTTCTCAGGGCCAAGGGTGCTAGTCCACGGGTAGGTCCCGGCTTGGGGGCATAGAGTAAGTAGGGCATTTTGAGGGGGTATATTTCTGGGCACACGCGTTTTAGTGTGCACAATGGCAGGCCGAAGGGCAAGCAAGAAGGGGCGGGTGGATGCGGGGGCCTTGAAGAAGGCCCTGGAAATAATTAGCAGGGCGACTAAAGCCCAATTGGAAGGGGCGGTGGGGGAAGTTACGGGTGAGGAGGAGTGTGGGGGGGCCGGCCGCAGCGCAGAGCGGCGGCGGACGGGGCCCTGGCGGCGGTGGTGGCTTGCACCCCTACGGCAGGGAGAGGGGAGAGTTGGGAATCCAGGGGTAGGAAGATGAGGAGGGAAATAGACAAGAGGGCGGATGGGGGTTTGAGCAGGTCGGGTGGGCAGCCAGGGAGGGAGGAAGGGTATGATAGCTCTAGGGAAGAGGGGAACGCGCGAGAAGTTAGGGACCGAGGGAACACCAGTGGGGGCAGGGGTGGGGCGCAGGTGGGTGGGTCGGGGCAGAGGGGAAGAGGGGGTAAATACCTGCAGAAGAGCGCAGGTGGGAGAAGGAGGGAGAGGTCCCCGTCAAGTGAGGAGGGTAGGGCGGGGCGCGGAACGGCCCCCCGGGTAGGAGGAGTGGGGGCGGAGGGCGCTGCGCAGCCCCCGCTGTACAGATGGAGGGTGAGGGTTTTGTTACGGCCCCTCCTCGGTCAACGCAAGGAGAGCCTGGAGGGTGCAGCACGGACTCCCAGCAACGAGGATGTCAGGGTGGAGGTCGGAACGCCTCGCCCAAGAGAAGAGGACCAGGCAGGGGTTCCCACAACCCCGCCGAGAAGACTTCAGGGGAGTGGCGGGGCGTACGCCCCGGACTCGCGAGAAGAGCAGCAAATCATCTCGGGCAGGAGCTCGCATCCTCATTGGTATTTAAGGGGTGATGAAGTTGGTTGGGAGGAATTCGGGGGGCAATGGGAATTTGAAGATTATAGGGTGGAAAGGGAAAGGGTGGATGAGATAAGAGGTGCAAGGTGGGATAGGGAAAGGGTAGTACAGGGCGGGCGGGGTGGAAGGAGAGAAGGGAACTATTGGCTGGGTGATTGTGCTGACATGTTTTGTCCCCGCAGCAGGAGCCCTCTAAGAATGGAGAGGAGTAGCACCGGTGTGGATGCCAGGCCGCAGATGGCAGGCGTGGAAAGAGGTGAGCGGGAAAGGGAATACACAGGAGCCTCCCTGACTAGTCCCCCTTGGTTAAATGGTCCTTGTGCATTCTTATTATCATTCTGCATATTCTGAAAACTGCCTTGGTTATTCTGAAAACCACCTCTTTCTCTATTTCCCATTGCTCTGCATTGTGGCGCAATCCCATTCCCCTCCTTGATCCATTTGGTGCTGAGTATTCGCCTGTGATGTACCCACTGCTTGCTGCATTCCCAGTCCTTCTCCGCTTGTCAATTCCGCCTCTTCTATGCCATACTTTGACAATTTCTTCTGAACTAACTTGGCTTCCTCAAGTTTTCTAGCATCTTCCTTCTTTTTATCCTTCTCCTGTAACAGCCTACAGTGATTGCACTATAGTCACTATATCTCAGATTACGGATTCACTTCCATTCCCACTTGCTTCCCAAGTGCCTCTTTAACTGCCCAGGCAATCCTTGACATCAAATGTGGTAAAATACTGCCACTGTTTTCACTTTTGGTTGCGCTCTGCAAGAGTTCAGTGCTCCTGAATCCTCAAGCGGATCTTCATCTTTTATTTGTAGTCTTCAAAAAATCCAATTTCTTTTGTATCATATTTTTAGCAAAACATGGTATCCCTAACTGGCATTCCCAATATAAAGTGAAAGCATCCTGTATGTATGTGTGTGTATTCTTATTGCAATATTGAATTCCTTCTTCTGACTACCCTTGTGTGTTTTGTGTGCATTGAGCCTGCAATCCATTGATTGCCTGTACTTCCACAAGATCATGTGTGTGTGTGTGTGTCTGCGTGCCTTTTCATGTGCGTGTGAGCATGTGTATGTATGTATTCATGTGCATGTGAATGCATGTGTGTGTGCATGTGTGTATGCATGTGCATGTATGTGTGTGCATGCGTGTGTGTGCATGTGTGTATATGTGCATGTGTGTGCATGCATGTGTGTATGCATGCATGTGCATGTGTGCATGCATGTGTGTGCATGTGTGCATGCATGTGTGTGTATGCATATCTGTGTACATGCCTGTGTGTGTATGCATGTGCTTGTGTGTCTGTTTCTATAAAAAATACTTTTTAACCTAACATTATCTCAATACAACTGTTTAAATATATCATGCCCCTTTGTCCATATTATGTGTGACCTTAGCCCCAGTGCACCTTGCGATCGCTTCCCTTCATTACCCACTGCTTCCTTATTCTAAATACACTTTTTTGCATTAATAATTGCCTTCCCAATATTTTTCCCAAAAAAGCGTTTATCTCATTTATTCTTGCTATTCCCCTTAAATATTCACTGTGCTTAGTTTAATGTCATCCACTAGTACATTAACCTACTTTTTACTGTAATTTGCACTCATAATTGCATTTTTACTCTCAGCGCCACGTTTCACAATTTGTGTGATCTTAGACATATTTTTTCTCTTTCTTCTTTAAATGCCTCTATATTGCATGGTTGTACTGTTGTAGTGAGGAAAACACTATCCACTCTTCTCTGGCCATGGTGCTCATGCTTAAGTATACATGTATAACATTTCCATGACTCTACATTGTTTACGGTGCATCTCCCATGCCTTCTCTCTGTCCCAATTTAGCAATATTCTCATCATTCTGGTCACCCAAAGAACTCTCCTGTGTTTTTAATTGAAATATACTTTTGCAAAAATGTCCCATCAATTACCAACAAAAAACAGCTACTTGCTCAACATAAAATCAACAAATCAGGGGCGCTCTAGTGTGTGCCCACCAAAGACGGCATTCAACACCAACCCCACTGAATGACCAACCAACCCCCTAAAAAATGGGAAGTGATCTATATAACCTTAAACAGTGACTCAATGGGGTCTCCCCAGCTCACACATACAATAACTGTGGAGCAGCCTCTCATTCTAAACAATATATTCAAAAGTCCAACCTCATATAATTTTCCTGTCAAAATGTCTTCAAAATATAATGTATCCAATTCAGCGCTTCCTTCAGCACCTGGTTTCAACACTTATGCACTAATGTTATGAAAAAATGCTGTTTCTCAAAGCCTACTCATTTGTCAATTTACTCAGCGGGTGTCAGTCATTTCAAACCCTAACTGAGCATCCCTACTAAAAAACACAAACAGTATACATGTATATGAAAGAAATCCCAAAAAAGAACACATTAATTTAATTAGTTCGGGTTCAACTCTACATGTTCATAAGAGTCAGGGTGAGCCCTAGCCCTCTTTCATCCTGGCACCAAAATAAAAAAACAAATTTTATCAAAACTGCACAAATGAATCTCTAAACATTTTTCCTTGCATACTTATACATATATTAGGGTCAACCCTACTCATTTTGATCACATTTCCATGCATCTTCATTCATCTGTCTGTTTTAATCACACACACACACGTTTTGTCATTCCTGCCAACACAAACAGCAAACTGCTCTTTCTATGTATAAAAACTTAGCTCACAACTGCTCTGACCTAAAAAGCTATCTTTTTTCCCTAACACTGCGTAGTTTTGAATTCCTGCAATTATTTTAATTTCCTCTTGACTCCCTCAGCCTGTTATCTCTTAGCTTTGAACAAGAACTTTTAACAACTCTAAGCACGGTTTTGAACATCAATCTTCATTGTGTACTGCCAGCACTGGCTTTCTGCCAAATGCGCACCACGTACAAAAGTGGTCCTATCTCTGTGCAATTTTATTTTAAAACATATCACATATCTTATTAGCTTCACCTTCCCAAGCAGGAAAGGAATGTGGTGTCGTATTTAGATTAAATTTGTATCCCTTTTTTCTAACTTCGTAGTTCCCTGTCTGAAGCAATTAATTTCTCTCACATGCCATGCCTTATCTTTTCTTCGTTTGCATGATGCTTTTGGCGGTTTTCTATCGTGCAAGGCAATTTGGTCAGCTAAGACTCTTATATGTACAATTTTATATCATTTAACACACTAGCTGCCTCCACTCACTTGCGTCAACAGGTGCAAAGTTAGTCCCAATTTTGGCTTCATTTTTATTATTGGCTCTGTTTTTTTCTCCATAATATTTCAGACAGCGAATATGAGCGTGCCCATCAATGGTTTGCACAAATGTCTGGCCTTTTTCACTACTTTCTGCCTATTTCTGGGTTGGTGCAAATCACCTCCCCTAAATAATTAATGTAATTTCTTGACTTCATCTCACTTTGTCCAATTTATTGTCACTCTTCGACACCTTAATTTTAAAACAGACACAGACATATAGACAGACAGACTAGTCAACTTATCACATTAATCCTCAGCGCTCTTCGCTTTGCCCCTATATGTACCCTGTTAGGGTTTAAGTCATTATTTTACATTTACCTGTCCTCTGCATCTCCTATGTTTACTTCACTTGAAGTGTACTATGACTTCTTCTAGACCTTACTTAAGGTAGGAAATCGGGCTTTCAGACGCTCTTCATCTCACAGACGCTCTTTGTCTTTTCTAAACACCTCCGTTACTTTTATACACCCTATTACTTATCTAAACTACCCTGTTGGTTTTCCCTTTATACATCACATGTTATTTTTTCCCTCTTTGCCTGTCCCCCGTCAATACATAGCATAATCCACAGATGTCAAAGTGCGCCATCAATCATCATATCATGTTGCCAGGCATGGGGAGACTTTTCCCTGAGAAAATAGGGGCACACTGCAGACTTACCCTGCACTTTCCCCAGGCATCTCCCCATCTCTGTCAGCATGTCAGCATGAAGCCTGTGTTCTTGTCCCTGGAAGATTTTCAGGGTCCCTTCAAAGTGATCACCATGTATAAAGGGGGACCCTCTGTCCTTTATCAGCTTTGACATCTGTAGACTCTGATACTGGAGACTGGACAAAGTAGGAAGACAGACGCCTGGATGCAATTTCACAGCCATCTTTTAATACTGGTTTAAAAAGACATTCTGGAAAGCACACTGAGCTGCTACAATCAGCTTGCTTTATGGGCTTATTTCAATGACCCAATGATTTCATGCAAATTCAGGATACATTTATAATTGGTTCTCTTAACTAGAATATAAGCCCTCCTTGTCTTTGATTGGTTGGCTTATATGTCACTCACAAGGCCAACATTAGCTCATCTTGGCAAGAATTGGTTGACTGACACATAGACTGATAAACTGACATCCGACCCAGCCGGACACCAGCCCAGCCGGACACAATTACACATCCTTTTAACGCTTGTCAAGAACCAGCTTAAACTGTGAAAATCTGCATGAGCTTATCTTATGTGTTGCTAAGTAAGCAGCTGTTCTGTCTAATTGGTAGCTTTCCCATGCCTTTATCTGATTTACTATCAATCATTGTCTGCTTTCCCTGCCATAATTTCTAAATATACCATCTCAGACATATGTATCTACAGTGAACTGCTGCCAAAGAATTATTCACCATCAGCATGATCAGCATGATACAGGCCTTTTGCCACCTGCTCCCAAGACACCATTTTCTATTTTGGCATCCATTTTAGAATGTATCTCAGTCTGTCCAGCCTAGATGTTCAGCCAACGGTGAGTTGTTATTTACTTTTGACACAACTCCCTTTCTATTGATTTTCAGATTTTATTTTTTACATATTCATGATATGTGAGTAATACTGGAGACACCCTTTACTTCCTGGGTCATTGTGACCCCAAAAATATATGTCACCCTATATGCACTCTTTATCTTCAAAACGCACTATAATTCTGATGTTTGCAATACTAGAACCATTGATCAGCCTATTATGTTATCTGTATTTAGTTTGAGGGGGGAAAGGGGCTAGTACCTCTTATACAAGAGAGTTGGCGATGAGATTGGAAGGCATTTTGTTGTGCTTGGTCTATCTAGATCAATTAGGATTTATACCAGGCAGGCATGGGTGTAAGGCCTTGCGGAAAACCTTGGACCTAATGGAACACACATGCATGGAGGGGTGGGGGGAGTGAAACGCTTCTGAGTTTAGACTCAGTAGAGTGGGATTTCCTATTCAAAGTTCTTCGAAAACAGGGGGTTGGGCAGCGATTTTTGCGGGGAGTGTGGGTGATCTACACAAACCCTATGGAGAAGGTTGGGTGAATGGCACTGCTTCCAGAGACTTCCCTCTTGGCAGGGATACCAGACAGTGGTGCCAGCTCTCCCACTTGTTATTTGCTTTGTCTATCAAACCTCTGGGGATACTGATCAGACGTAAGAGTGGGATAGAAGGAATCACAGTGGGGTATGCAGAACACAAGATTAGTCTGTATGCAGATGATATGCTTCTTTATTTGGTGGTTGGCCTCCTGGATGTGTACAATTACTACAGAGTAGAACAATGTAGGTTTCTGGTGCCAAACATTTGGGAGGACATAGACAAATTACAGGTAGGGATAGAAAATCTCTTGATGAGACCAGTGACCATTGGTGAGTGACTGTGAGCTCCCAGATCAGCTATACCCTGCAAAGTGTTGCAGCATAGGCTGCTTGGACCACTGTGGAGACTGTGGTGAGAGAAATCAGAAATGAAGGGTTTAACCACATGGCCATCTCCCTTGAGCCATATCTGCCCCCCCACCCGCCCCTTCAGGGATGATATCATGGAACCGCTTCAATTCCAGCAATGGTTTGAAGCCGGTTTGGGCATGTAGTTAAGCAGACATGCACGACCGGCAGCACTTAGAGAAGCTATCAGTGTTTCATTACCTGCAACTGAAGGGTGTCCTCATGTCAGACAAATGGAGGGCGAAGTGCAGAGGGACCCGACAGTGTTCAAGATTACCCTGAGCAGTGGAATATCTACTAAGGGTGTGATTGCAAATCTTTATAGGGCGTTACATGCAGTGAAGGGGAATAAAGGGGCGTGCCTTAGAAGAAAATGGGAGAGGGATATGGAGAGGGAACTGGATCATCTTCAGTGGGAGTTCTTATGTAAAAATGCACACAGAACCTCTGTATCCTGTCAATATAAGTTACATGGCCTCAAACCCCTACATAGATGACAATATGCACCAGATCGCCTGTTTAAGATGTTTTCAGGAGTGGACCCATCCAGTTGGAGGGGCTACGGGCAAAGGGCAGACTACTGGCACATGTGAGAGGCATGCCCTAGGGAGCAGAGGTGCTGGAAGGAGGTGCTGGGATGGGTGAAAGACCTTGAAAGGATAGATAGGGATTGTACTTTCATGCTAGTACTGTTTGTGGTGGAAGAGTGTGAAAATAGATGGGAGCATCTTTTCCATATGCCACACATTTTACTTCTAGGGGCAAAGGTGTGCTTGGTTATAAAGTGGAAAGGACCAGAGGTCCCAAGTGAAAGAATGTGGGCCCTTAAAGGAAGGGAGGCATATGAGATGGAAAACCTTACCCATTCACAACTTGCAGCCATCCAGGGAAATGGGATGAGCTCCATTCTTATGGAAGTATGGTGTACAACACCCACTGGATGGATGATGGGCTGGTTGAGGCACAGGGACCCGTCGAGGGGGTCAAGCCTGATTGAGGGCAGTAGAATGGGCCTCGTGGTGGTGTGCAATGCCGTCTTCTGTTCTTTCAGTGTGAGTCTCTCACAGTCACCCATACATGTTGCAGTGTTAACATTTTGACTGGCTAGCGCTTCCTACATGCATTGGGGGAGAGGGGATAAGGGCAGCTTTAAGGGAGGGAGGTTAAGTATTGAAAGTTCAAGGAGTATAATAAAAATAAGGAATGAGAAGGCTGTATAAAGCTAACTACTCTATGAAATAATGACTACGGCAGGTGATGGTAGCATGCATTGTCTTTCAGTGTGTTTCTTCCACTGATATCACTGTTTAAAACACAGATTAGATTTTGTTAGGCTCACATACTTATTAACTGTAGGATTCCATTCCGGATGGAGAAATAAAGTTACAATCATACTTTCTTTACTTGCTCAATGTGCTACCCTAATGGTATATTATCCAGTGGGTTTATTGTGGGATTTGTGAACGTTTCATGCCGTTCCTTTAAAAATAAGCAGTGGTCGAAGTGTACTTCTTCATACACTTTTATTTTAAAATGAAATGATTCCAGAACGTTTTTTTTTTAAAAATAAAATTATAGGAACAGTAAAAAGTAATTAAAAAAAGAAGAGGAGCACCACTCCCAACCGCTCACGTCCACTTCGACCACTGAAAATAAGCGTTATTTACTTTTAGACATGTGTTTTTCATTGAGATTTCTTTGCAAGCCTATCCTTTGCCTGCCATGATTCCACACATTACCTATCCCCAATCGTACAGCGCTCAGCCGGAAATCCCAAGTCTTTTTTTTAATTTCCAGCACTGAAAAAACCCAGGTATAGCTGAAGGTGTTCCCGATGACCGGGTGCCAGTTGGCTGTATATCTTGCTGGACTCAGCACTCTGAAGTGCACATACATGCCAACACTTAGTAGCACCTGGGAGGGAGATTCTGCTACAGAAAGCAAGAGAATGGAATCCTCCCATTGGATTGCATTATTAAAAATGTGGGATGGTTGGCAAGTCTGAACTTACAACAAAGCACAAATATAAATTGGTTATAAAATGGAGGTGAGCAATGGAGTGGAACGTCATCCAACACTTTGTATTTTTTGCCATTTAATTTGTTTTAAAGCAACTGAGAGTTGATAAAATGCTTCTATGTGTTCATGCAAAGTGCGACACCCGGACTACCTACTCCCCCAAACACCACACACTGAATCTCTGTCATCAAACCCCGCTCGCATGGGCCTCCCGCCAAATTTACGTACCCAAAATATGTGTCTTGAGCATCTTCCGGCGTTTGCTCTATAATTGGGGTACAACCCCACAACATGTTTTCTCCCCTCCACAGTACTCCCCAATCCAGCCACATGCCCCCTAAACCGGCCTCCCATGCACCTCTTACCTCTACGGTCACAGCGTCAGTTCTTTCCTTCTTCCCACCTGTGCACGGCAAAGACTAGTCATAGAAAGCAGACTTGCTTTATTACAACTCTTTGTTCACGGAACACAGGATTCAGCAGGATATGCTTGTGGCCAATCATATTCGGTGAAGAAGGATTTGGTGAATACATCTTTGCCAAAAATGGGTTAACCCAAGAACATACCACTTCCGTTAATAAAGAGAGCGGACTCTTCATTATCTTTAAAAACGTACCTTTTGTTCTCACGCCAAGGGATAAGCATTTATTTTCATTTTTGTCCTGATTTTATTCACAAATAGAAATCTTCTGAATGAAACAATCCAATAGAACAAAACAAACGTGGAAATAATCATGAGTTTAGCATTGATCATGTGACTACGTTAAGGACTGCATTCCTGTTATATAAGGGATTGACCGAGAACGCTCAACGTCACACAGAGAGGTGTGAGTGGCTCATACAGTCAGCAGGGGCGTTGCTAGGGGGGGGCTAAGAGGGCTACAGCCCCTGATCTTTTGGTTGTAGCCCTGGATAGAATCTCAGGAGCTACAGCCAAAAGACCAGCTAGCCCCCAGTCCCAACAGTTCCGACATCAGCTTAGCCCCGGGTCTTTTCCAGACCTAGCAACTCCCCTGCAGTCCAGTTTTGTTCTTTATATTCTGGTACTTGTACATTTCTTTTGCCATTATGATTGCAGAACTGTGTGGAGAACTAGTCTCATGAGAGCGGCTCTGCCCGTCTTCTCGCAAGACTTCAGGTGCACCAGGGCGCCATATAGCATGGAGTGGGAGCAGACTTAGGAGGAGGGGAATCGCACGCGCAGCGCTCGTCCGTCTCAAAAGCCCAAATCCTCAGGGCCTTACAGGACCTCATCCCTTCTTCATGAAGACTTATTTATATGAGAAAGGCATTTAACTGTCTACCCTACATGGATATACCCTGTAACATTAAAGGCCTCAAACGACAATCATGTGAGAAGCCCATCATTGTCAGGCCAAACCATAATTGGCTACCAGGATGGGATCAGACCAGTGGCCACACAGAAAGCTCCAGAAGAAGCATGAAAGGAGCAACACCAGCCCTAGTGTTCCTACAGACTCATGGCAGGCCAGTGATTGCATGGCCCCAGTGGGAACCACTATTTACTATGTATGAGGACGTCTTGGGAGGGGCAGACTAGGGAAGAAGGGCATTCTGCTAAATGCAATGGGGATGAAAGGGCAGAGATTATTTGCCAAGCCTGAACCAATTGAAGATGAGGAAGATGATGTATATGTGGAAGCTATCAGGACGATAGTTAAGAGATCCTCCAACAAAGAGAACATCGTACTTCACAGAGTACGATTTTACACCAGGAAGAAGCATAATACTGAACCTATGGACGACTACACGTAGATGCAAAGAAATAGCAGGAAACTGGCAGGTGCGGAGGGGCATGTCCTTCAATGGCGGGGGAACCGAGAAAGGTTAGTGAATAATGCCAGGAAAGAGAGACACAGAGACAACCTCTGGGATGCCACAGACCACAGATGTGCAAATGCCCGACATCTCACAAATGATAAAGTATTCCCGGCTAGAGGCAAAAATATACTAGCTGCAAGAATATGTGTCATTTTCCCATGGTGTGCCACTGGCGATTAAGTAAAGTGACGTCTGTAGAAGTAAAGCAAGAAATGGTGAAAGAAGAGTCGACCAATGGTCATCATGGTGAACAGTAGAACAGTACGAAAGCCAGAAGAGAGAAACCTCACTGCCTGATCAAAGTAGATGGAAATGAGACCACAGTGATGGTATTCGGGGTCAGACCTGACCATATTGCCCATTCGCACCTTTAAAGAAATAGTGGGGAAGCACGAAGTGGAGGTTCAAAAGACGAAAAACTGAGCCATGGTACCTGGAGGTGCCACTGTATGAATGTTGGGATACATAAAAGGTAATATAGAATTTAAAGGCAGAAATACAGTCACAAGCATATATTTCTCAAAGGAGGGAACAGCAGTGCTCGGTTGGGGTGATCAACTTGAATATCAATCTGGGTCCCAGTACGGAAGATCAGGTCCTATCTGCAAGAGCAGGCAGTGCATCGGTATTTAGAGATGATTTGCAGAGATTTAAAAAAAATAAACTGGGAACAATAATACATTAGGTAGATAATATTTTATTGAGAGAAGGGGCTGTGCCAGTCAAACACAGTGTAAAACTAATCCCAGTTACTGCATTGCAAAACCAGCTCTTGAAGATGGTGATGAAGGGCATGATTGAGCGTGTTGCATCATCACAATGGTTAAGTATGGTCGCTCTGATCAAAAAGCTGCAGTCTAATAACATTAGGATCTGCATAGACCTACGCCGCCTCAATTTGGAGACAGTACCAGGCAGCTAGCCGTTACCGAGGATCAAGGAGTTGATTCTAAAGATGAAGGAAACAAAGTACGTTTTGAACTTAGACATGCGTGATGCATATCATCAAACAAGTCTAGATAAAGAATTAAGGTTACTGTGAAGAATGCATGGTCTCACATGTAGACACAGACACAAGAGATGTACCTTTTCAAAACCTTTATTAAATAGAAAGGATGTTGGAGACTGCCTAAACTGCCCTATCTCTACAATGGAAGTAGTCTCGATCACCAAACTAAAGTCAAAGGTAGTCCAAAGTGTGTCAGTCAAATTAATTAAGCTGTCTCTGTCAAACCTATGCTTGCCCTCATTTTCTCTAATACAATAATGTGCCCGGGATTGGATTGGATCAAAAGTAATAAATGTAAGTCAAAGTAATATCAGGATGGAACTGGAGCTGTTCCACAGCTTCCCTCCCAAAGCTTGAGCTAATCTGGATTTCACAATGTTTCTATTATTCTTTTCTGGAATTCTAAATGTCACATTACATCACAGTTTTCAATTGGTTTCTTTCTCCATGAACGTCCCAATAGAATTCACTCAGGTTCACTTTCTTCACTTTCACAACCTTTTACCATAGTTCAATGCTCACTTCAGATTCACAATAGGGTAGTACAGGCGTCCCTCTGATAGGCTCGTGCCTGCATATTTTCTTAAGGTAGAACAGGCTTCCCTCTGTCAGGCTCGAGCCTGCCCATTTTCGTATGCCTTGAGGTTTCCTTCCCCAAGTCTCCATCCACTTGTATCACTTTCTGTCCTCGGCTGTGACTATCGAAGACTTTCGAGACTGCAAGGATTTTGGCTCAGACCTTTGAATGACCACTTTGACATCCCATCAGAACAGACTTCCATCTTTCACTTTGGCTGCTTGGTCCTTCACAATGTTTCACAAGCTTTTACTTTCAATCTTTCATAAGACTTCATTTCACAGGTTACGTATACTTTTTCTGCATTCATTTCGCTCAACTCGTCTTCCCAATTATTTGTTGCTCCTCCCCTTACTTTCAGCTTTACACGTTACTTACATGCAGGTTTACACAGTCTTTCGAATGTGCAAGCGTTTCTCGCAGGACCACTCTATTTTGTATCCACTAGCGTTTCACTACAATTGTCCATTTCCATCAAGCAATCACTCTTTCTCCTGTGACCTTCAATTTGTGATGTTCTCTCGCTTCACTTTAAACACAGACCGTCTCTGTGGTTTTGGTAAAGTGAAGGAAGGAATTCTGGTAGTTGTAGTCACCCATGAAATAGGTAAGGACAGTGGTTTCTAGGGTAGTTAGAGAAGGAAGATACCATGTCTCACCATTGGGTATTTCTCCCCCACTCCCTGAGGACCCCCGACCCAGGTGATCCTCCCTCGCTTTTCCACCCACAGGGTCGGGATCCAATAGTGATGTCCCTTCCTTGGCCACCTGAATAAGGGATTCCCAGGGACTGGGCAGTGAATCGCCCTCCGGTTTTTCACATAACATTCCCCTATGCGATCTGGATGGGACTGCGTGATAGGGGAAACTCAAAAGGAAATTGATGTTATTATGTTCCTTTTGATGTTCAACTGGAAAGCAGTAGGATTGCACGTCTAAGGAACATTGCATAACATTCAGGTTGAACACCCCACGTTGACTCATCCATGTACTAAATGGATGTTTCAAATGATGAGGTTCTTATCCAATATTCTTCTGAGCCAGTCTTGAAACCTACTGGTCAAATTGTGGAAAGTTGGTCCCTAGAATTAATTGGGCTGGCAGATTGGTAATTACAGCCACAGTTCATTGTAATCTTTTCCCCAATATGTTAATAGGGATTTGTGCTGGTGGATGTCTCTTGATGTGGCCATGGGCAAAGCCTACTTATTCTTCTCCCATCCTTTTCCACCCCGGGTAAGCAAGTCTGTTCGTATGGTGCATTCTTTGCTTTCACTGTCCAGTTGGCCCAAAGGTTTCTACCTTCTAAGATGACAGGGACTCTATAGGTTGTTTTAACCCAGTTATATAAAAAGGCATGAGATTTTCTTTAGTTCTCCTTTTTACTGTTTAAATGGGTTTCTTAGAGTTCTCTTTCTTCTTAACTTGCGTGGGGTTAGATGGTGGAATATCTCTTTATTCAGTTTCCGCTAGCTTCTGGTAATATACATCTATAGGACACAGATTTTTGGGATGATCACATTTCCCACAGGTGTAAGAGGATCACGCTCTCCCAAGGAAAGAATATACTGTTTCCTTTCTCCTATTATCACTTGGAGGGTAAAGATGGGCCTAGAATTTCTCTCTCAGTTTCCCTGAGGCTCACACTTGGTTCACCACTCTCATAACTATCAGTGATCTGTACTACTAGCAAGCCCTTAAGGAGATTTCCTGGGGAAGAGGGTATTTGTTCTTCTAAGCGATAAAAGAACCAGTAGGTAATATTTTTCTCGCTTTACACTGTAGTTTGTGGTGTGCATTATTGTCAGGGGTTTTTCAGATATCCAATTGATCTCTTTGGGTAAAGAAAATATCAACGGATTCTACTGGAAAAATGTCCTTGGTTCCTCTTCTCTCCGCATAAAAGATGTTTCTTCTATCTCAAGGGTTATCTCTTTCTTCAAGAGTGGTGATGTTCTTAGCAAGATCGTTTCCGTGGGTTCAACTAGATGGGTGTTAGTTATCTTGTCCGTGGGTTTATAGAGATTTTTTATCAGAAAGAGATTCTATCTCTGTTCTTATCTCGTCATCTTGGCCAATCAGACTTTGACCTGGGAACATGTCCCGGGGGAATTCCTCTGTAGATGGTTTATACATTTCCATTGTTTTGGAAAAATAAATGTTTGTTTCCTCCAAGGATGGAGTTCGACTTGGGATCACTATCTGATCCAGGTTTTATACTATTATCCCTCTCCCTGCAGGGTCATGCATCCCCCGGGTGTTGATAGGCTCGTAATGGGGATGGTATTAAGGTGAATGCCATTTTAGCGCTATCACACTCTTCAGGTTTCAAGGAAAGAGGGATTTTGTGGGATCTAAGCCTATGTGACGTTTCCCCTTTTTGTCCTGACTCGGTTATATAGTATCGAGAGACAGGGTGTTTTCCTTTCCATCCAGTAGCGAGTTATACAATATTTCTGGGACCCTTTTCCGGTCATGTTGGGACAGGGTTTCACAAGGGGTTTCATAAACTAGTAGTCTCACCAGTACACTTCTCACAATCTGTATTGAGGCATAAGTCCGATTCAACAGGGCCAGTGTTAATTCTTCTCCATTTGCCAAGAGGGGCATCACCCTTATCCTCTCCTCCATCTTGTTTTACCTAAGGGTATAAGGTACATGACAGTGTGGGTTGGTACTTTTGCCTTGACCTCTAGGGAAACAATTATTGAATCCCTATCAGGTATCTGTCAAGCTTAAGGGACAAGAAGCTGATAGGTATTGCTTTCTACATTTGCTTGTTTGGTTAAGGGAAAAGATTTCCTACTCTTTAGCCTGCAGTAGTTGTAGAGGGATCTCGTAACCTTTTATTGAGGGCCACCCCATTGATGGAAGAAGGGGCTGGAGTATATTGTTTGTCATAGTCAACTGTGTGATGTTTATCATTAAGATAGCTGTTATTCATTTGTTCTCTTTCTAAGACATTGGGATTTAAGGCCAGTCTCTCTTCATAAGAATGGGGTCCCCAACTTTTATCAGTTGAGCCATATCCCAAATCCTGACACCATGTGTGAAGAATGCATGTTATCACAATTAAACAGAGACACAAGGGATATATGTTTTCAAAACATTTATTGAATAGAAAGGGGGTTGGAGACTGCCTAACTTGCCCTATATCTCTACAATGGGAGTAGTCTCAACCATCAAACTAAAGTAAAAGGTAGTCCAAGGTTTGTCAGTCAAAATAATAAAGCTGCCTGTGTCAAACCTATGCTTGCCCTCACTTTCTCTAATACAATAATGTGCACGGGATTGGATCAAAGTAATAAGTGTAAGTCAAAGTAATATCAGGATGGCACTGGAGCTGTTCCAAAGTTTCCCTCCCCAAGCTTGAGGAACTCGGGATTTCACAATGTTTCTATTCATCAAAGTCTTTTCTGGAATTCAAAATGTCACATTACATCACAGTTTTCAATTGGTTTCTTTCTCTATGAACATCATAATAGAATTAACTTAGGTTCACTTTCTTAGCTTTCACAAACTTTCACCATAGTTGAATGCTCACTTCAGTTTCACAATAGGGTAGTACAGGCTTCCGTCTGTCGGGCTCAAGCCTGCCTATTTTCTTAGGGTAGTACAGGCTTCCCTCTGTCAGGCTCAAGCCTGCCTATTTTCTGAGGGCAGTACAGGCTTCCCTCTGTCAGGTTCGAGCCTGCCTATTTTCTTACACCTTGAGGTTCCCTTCCCTAAGTCTCAATCCATTTGTAGAACTTTCGGTTTTCTGTGATGTGACTATCGAAGACTTTCGAGACTGCAAGGATTTTGGCTCAGACCTTTGCATGGCCACTTCGACATCTCATCAGAACAGACCTTCAACTTTCATTTTGGCCGCTTCACCCTTCACAATGTCTCACAAGCTTTTACTTTCAACATTTCAATCGCTCCTTGAAACATTTGTACATAGGCGTGTTATAAATGCCTTATCATATCATACCTTTCACAAGACTTGATTACGTATACTTTTCTGCATTCATTTTGATCAACTCGGCTTCCCAATTGTATTTTGTTCCTCACATTACTTCCAGCTTTAAACGTTACTTTCATGCAGGTTTTCATAGTCTTTTGAATGTGTGAGCGTTCCTCACAGGATCACTCTACTATTTTGTATCCTTTACCGTTTCACAATTGTCCAATTCCATCAAGCGATCACTCTTTCTACTGCAACCTTCACCCCGTTATTCTCTCTTGCTTCACTTTAAACACAGACAGGCTTTTTGATCACTCACCGGGCGTGTTATCGAAGCTTCTTTCAGCAATGCCTTTTTGTTTCTATAGGGGCCCATTGCTCGCAGCTCTATATTGCCTCCCCGGTATTGCTTCTCGCTTGGAAGGGAAGCGGGCTGTCCTGGACCACCGGAGACGTGTGCCCCGCCTTCTCACACACTGGCCATCTCCGGACGCCTACAGCGACTGAGTAACGGGGAACTCCCATCGGCATACTTGCAGCTCTTGGTTTCTGTCGTGCAGTCCTTTGGCCCCCCGTGTGTCAAATCCCTGCTGCATCAGCTCTGGAGGAACGGCTCTGCTCGGTCTCCAGCCTCCCTCCCAGTGTGCTTGTTCCTGCTACATTGTATCGTGCTGCAGTGTTAACAAGCATTAGGTGTGTGCAGTTAGAATGATGCACCTGACTCTGCCTCTTGTCATCAGTGTGACATGGCTCTTGTACAACATAGGAGGCCACCTCATATTCCTATTCCTCCTCTTCCTCATTTCAGTGGTTTTGGGAAAGTGAAGTGGGAGGAATTCTTGGGGTTGTAGTCACCCATGAAATCAGTAGGGACAGTGGTTCCCGGGGTAATTGGAAGTTGGGGATACCATTTCGCACAATTTGGTTTCCCTCCTGCACTCCCCAAGGACTCCCCACACCCAGGTGATCCGCCCTCGCTTGTCCACCCCCAGGGCTTGGATTCAATAGTGATCGCCCTTCCCTGGCCACCTGAATAAGGGATCCCCAGGGACTGGGTAGTAAAACACCCTCAGGATTTTCACATAACTGACAGCATTTATCGCACCATTTGGTACATACTGCTATGCCAGAATGCCGTTCAGCCTATCCTTGGCCGTTTCCGTGCTTCAGACAATGATGGTCTCTTTACTATGCAATATAAGAAATGTATGTCCAAGATAATATTCTCATTTATGCTGAAGATTGTGAGACCCATGATGTTGTACTAAGAAGTGTGCTGAATGAGCTGCAGAAGGCCGGGATGAAATAGCGATGTGAGGAGTGCATGATATCTTAAGAAGGCATTAAACCCAAGAAAAAATGTACTTCAAGCAATTGTGAAGGCACCAGGACCGACCACCAAAGAGCAACTGAGGTAGTTCTTGGACCTTGCCGAATATTACTTAAAATTCGACCACGATGCTCAGTAATGACAGTGCCCATGATGGAACTACTGAAGGAAAGGGTGGAGTACTCTGGGAAAATGGAGCCCAAGGCAGCCTTTGAAGTGAAAAGAATTATACTGGAAGGCGCGGTCAACCCGATGTAGAAGATATATATCACCACAGATGCAAGCGTTATGGTGTAGGAGTGACTCTCACACAGAAGAGAAGTAATGTAGAGCATGTTGTAGTTGTTGCATCTAAGGCAGATAAAAACTACTCAACCATAGAGAGGGAGAAGCTTGAGTGTGACATGGGCGGTGGAGGACCTATGCGTGAGGTACCAAGTTTCATCTGGTTACTGATAACAAGCCCTTGGTGCACATGCTAAACTCGGGGGGCACAAATACATCCACTCCACAGCTAGCACTCATAGCAGCCAAACTACAGGAATACACATACAAAATAATGTACATTTCCGGATGGAAGAATTCTCAGGCTGATTGTATGTCACGCATGGATGAACAAAATGACAAAGATTACACGTTCTTGCAAGACGAACACATAGTGGCATTAGTTAGTGATTTGAGGAGCAAGGTGATCATGGAAATTAGTGAGTGCCATGGTTAGAATCACCCAAAGATGAATTGGTGCCGAAGTTGATGAGATAGGTCAATAATGGGTGGCAACATGAATAGGCGATTTCATGCGACCGTACAAGAAATTAGCGGATGCGATACATGAAGAGAACTGTTTACTATTCAGTGCCGATCAAGTAATTCACCCATTGGCTGTGAGAAAAATCATACTATACATGACCCACTCAGGGCACTTAGGCAACAATGTGATGAGACACAGGATAAGGGAATCATACCGGTGACCTTGCATTGACCAGGATGTAAAGAACATAATGGAAAGATGTTGTGAGTGTTTAAACAGCGACAGAAGATTACCTCTTGTTCCAACAGAGATCCCTTAGGGTGTATGGCAGAAGTTGGGGTTGTATTTCATATTTATTTTTTATTTTTTAATGTATAAAGCGCACAAACGGCCCTCGGGCATCGTGGAGCTGTTACAGATAGGTTTACTTAGACACAGTCATACAATGATAAGATACAGTACACAGGCCCCTAAGAAGCCATAAAATCTGAGCACAAGTACGGAATAGTAGTCATAGACTATTTATCAAAGTGGGTAGAGACTGAATTTGTGCCTGACATCACTACGATTACAGTGATTGATGTCTCCAAGTCTCCAGGTCTTCCTAACGAGATAGTGACCGACAATGGAGTCCAATTGACATCAACTGAGATGACCAACTATATGCACAACAACAACCTAAGGCAGAACAAGCCAGCCTTATATCATCCTCAAGCCAATGGGCAAGTGAAAAGAACAAATCGATTCATAAAAAGAGCCATTCTGCTAGCCATATCATCAGATATGGACTGTACAAGACAGTGAAATAGGCACACCTCCCACTCAAGCAAGCAAAAGAAGAGTGTCAGAAATAGAGGGAGAAGAGAGCAGTGAAAGGTGTGAAAGAAGAGTCTGTCTGCGAAACTATGGACAGAGACGTCAAATCGATGGGTCTCAGGGAAGAGCAAGTGGTGCCAAGGCACAAGCAGAAAGCAGTGAAGGGGGTGATGAAGATTGTACATCCAATGGACTGAATGAGACCGGCCGTCCGCAGAGGGCAAGAAGAAACATGGGAAGTATGATGGTTATGTAATGGAATGAGGACATCAATTTCTCAAGAAAAGGACGTAAGTAATGCACTAGTCTCACAAGAGCGGCTCCGGCCATCTCCTCATGATAGTTCGGGACCATGAGCACCAGAGTGCCACGTAGCACAGAAAACGGAGCAAATTGAGGAGGCGAGCAATTACACCCATAGTGCATCTCTATTGCTCATAAGCCCACATTCTCAGGGACTTACAGAACCGTATCCCTTCTTCATAAAGACGTATTAAGATTTTTCAATGCATTTAATTATGCTATACATAGTTATAGCCTGTGATATTGAAGGCTTCATACTACCATGCTGTGAGAGGCCCATCATTGTCAGGCCACAACAAACTGCCCTCTAAATATGCATGTTTAGTTCTACCTACAGTTTTTAGTTTCACTTTCGGTCCAAGTTCTTAATCCTAAAACTAATACATATTCAGAAAGCTTGAGATACTTACAAGTTTCTGGCTTAATTCTACAGGCACATGATAACCACCAAGTCAAGCCGATGGTGTCCACAGGCTCAGATACTCATGACCTTCATGCCCCTCTTCCTCGTACTCGTACTTATTTGTGAGGCACTAGCCCAATGAAAGAAACCTTTCCTAAACCAATTAAGTATTCTGTCCATCCCTCAACTTTCTGCCTTTCTGGAATCCAGTCATCTTCTCCATCCTTATTAGTCAGAATTTCACCCTGTTATGGGTACAGAGTCTGTGATGGATGCTCTTATGGATGACATCGCCCTGCTTCAGGACCGTGGAGAGGTGCGAGCTCTGATTCTCCTTGACCTCACCGCGGCCTTTGGCACTGTTGATCAACAGAAGTTGGTTCAATGCCTCCAGGAGGCTGGAATCTCGGGTACTCCACTGAAATGGTCTCCTCTTTTTTGTCTAAACCAATTCAAACAGTTTCTCTTCCTACTTTTACTTCAATGCCTATTGTTTTGAACTGTGGGGTCCCCCAGGGCTCTGCCCTGTCTCCTCTTTTGTTTAATTGATATATGCAGGCACTGGCTGAACTGATTGTCAGTTACAGAGTACACTTCTACTCTTACGCAGATGATACTGAGATTCTCTCCTGCCTGAATGTGTCTTCATCCGATCCCTCTAACAAACTGAAAAACTGCCTTGATGCAGTTGGGGATTGGATGGCCAATAATTGCCTCAAACTCAATGGCGAAAAAATTGAAGTACTCCTGGTGGGATCTAATATTGTCGGACAGCCCTAGACTTGCAACTATTGGCCTTCCTCCCTGGGTCCATGCCCAGAGCCTACTCCAATAGTGAAGAGCCTTGGTATTAAATTAATGGCTATGGGCTCTAGAGAAGCCCATATCTCCACAGTCTACCAATTAGGCTACACAAAATTGAAAATTTTGAACAAAGCCCTACCATTTCTTCCAGCTACATCTAGGTCCAAAATTGTAACCTCATCCATCATAAGTTCCTTGGACTATTGCAACGCCATCTATCTGGGTCAACCAGAGATGCTACTGCAACGCCTTCAAACTCTCCAGAATGCAGTGGCCCACCTTGCACTGGGAGCTACCAGACAGGCACACTCCCGAGACTTTATCTCCCAACTGCACTGGCTTCCTATTAGGAGCCGAATTAAGTTTAAGGTGCTTTGCCTCGTTCACCGTGCTATTCACAATGTCCAAGCAGAGATTTTACATTATAAACTCATGCCCTATATTCCTGGCAGATCACTACAATCGGCTAATCAATCTTTGCGATGTGTTCCTAAGTTTTGTCGTGCCAGAGCGAGTGGAAGATCCTTTACAGTCCTTGCCCCTATGCACTGGAATGCCTTGCCTTTTGATCTTCGAAACCTTTCTGAATATCTCCCTTTCCGAAAAGCTTTAAAAACGTATCCGTTTTAGTCCTTGTTGTTTGTGGGTTCTCGCTCACCTGTTGCCCTTTAGAAATACCTACACAATACAACCCCTCTAGGGGGAGTATTGCCTCCCTCCACAATCTCTTGCATGTGAGCTAAGGGTATCCGGAGCCTTCTGCTAGGATGAGGGGATTGGGTGAGGGAATCCAATGCATCATGTTCCTGTCAGTGTGGAGGAACCGTTCACTAGTGCAGAGTTTCCCTGCATCTACCCCTTGACAGGAAGAGGCCATGCAGCCAGGGGGTGTTAAGGGAACACTGGGATACTAGGATGGATATTGGCTTTGTCCCGGCTTTTCTTTTCCAGTGTTTCAGGTTGCGTGCGGTGGCTGCGCTCATGACAATCTGACCAGTCCGGGCGAGTGTGGAGCTCCACGCGGACCATGGCACTGTATGCACCTTCCTTGGAATCTCTGAGTGGGTGGGAGTGAATGGATCGGACGTCCCTGGCTCGGAGTGTATGGGCAGCAATGGGGCATTATGAGGAGTTCCTCTTGCATTAATCCTTTTGTGCTGCCCACTCAAGTAACCAAGAGTTTTCTTTGTTCTGGCTGCACAACTGATGTGCATATTTTTAATTAGGGCCTGGCAGGGAGCCTGCCTCTTGAAGTGTCATTCAGTGTGTGGCAGTTGGGTTTTTTGGTGGATGTTCATCGATTTCTGCTTCCGTGTCCAGATTTTCTGTGACATCTACTCAGTTGGCTTTGTCAGTGGTTCTGGAAGAAACATGCATCTCTAAATGCAAGCATGTGGAGCTGGCCTCTGACTCTTCTGAGCCCCCCCCCCTCCCTGGGATGGAAGCACATGAGGCATAGAAGGAGAATTGATGTCTCTTGGAAGAATTTGCAGAAGGTCACTTTGAAGGAGACTCGTGGGCACAAGAGAAAAATCCATGGAACGTTTGCTGGTGTCTTCCTCGCTGCTGTCTGCCTCTGTCACTTCATCATCGTCACCCAGTGGCACTGAATCCTTAAGGGAGGTTGGTTAATCCAAGGTCAAGTACCTGGATAAAGAGACTCTCACGCGGGTGCTGCAGGAGGTGGCAGACGGAATGGGAATTTTCTCTCAAGAAGTGCCGGGGACATCAGGAGACTCGCGTTTAAGAGGTTCCCCCACCTGGGGTTGCCTCTGATCCCAAATAGAAGGGACAAAGTGTCATCAGAATGGAAGGACCCTGAGTGGATTTCTCTGCCCCACTTCATGGCCCAACTATATCCATTGAAATGGGGAGAGCATTCGTACCAGACGTTGTGGCAGTTGATCCACTATTAGCCAGCTTGGTGGGTTGATCATCCATGGTGGCCAAGGAAACAGCTGTGCATGATCCTTTGGATCAAAAGGCAGGCGCTGCATTCAAGAGATACTGCGCATGGATGCATTTGATTCTGAGGGCGAGAACCTATGCTTATCATACGCTGCCCAGACTGCGGTGGAGTGTTTCATAAGCTGGATAAGGCAATTCCAGAGGAAGCTGATTGTACTCCTATCCTGGTGGACATCTGCCCACAGGTGGAAATTTGCTGAATCTGCTTTTGATGGGGATCGAGCTGCTGCTATGGCTGCGGTGGTGGTTTCTAGCAGACATTATCTGTATATCCAGGGTCAGCCCTCTCAAGGTTCTCAGAAGTCAGATGCCTTGAAGCTGCCTTTTGAGGGTGCCACGTTGTTTGGGGAATTCCTGTAAGATAACGTTTATAAGTTCTTTGAAGCGGACATGCACTTGTATAAACTCCAGTATAATACCAAGGCAGCCTATCATTCTCAGCAGACTGTTTTTCATAAACCTGGCAACTCATCTCAACCAACCAAATTCCTTACTTGGCAGGGAGTGCAGAAGTCGTGATGTTCGGAGAGACTTGTGGGAGGTCAACTTTGTTATTTCTTTTGTGAGCTGTAATGCTGATCGTCCAATTCCTGGGGCATTCCAGGTCCTGGCTGGGATACAAGATAGAATTCCTGGTTCCTTATCCACACTCTGGATCTATCATCACTCCTTGGGCAAAGGTCATGGCAAGGATGGCGGCTGTGGCAACTGCCCCCCACAGATCAGTGATTGCCGGAAAAGGTGGGACGACCTAAATGCAAGGGTCCGTAGCCCCAATGCCAAGCACAGGAGGGAGTGTGTTGTCACCGGAGGAGGCACAGTGGACCCCCTTTGCCTCATGCCCTGGGTGAAGAGAGCCAGCAGCATTCTGCACATGGAGTGCATTAAGGGGATAGGAAGTGTTTAGGCTGGAGCAGGGGCCTAAGGTGATGCACTAAGTACAACTGCATGTACATGTGCATGTAGTCCCCAATTGCATGCATCCACGAGCATAACTGCACAGAGTAGGCATGGGAAACGGTTTGACACATGGCAGGCACAGCAAATGGGCAGTGAGCGCACACACACATGTCAGGGGATGCAGGTGAACATACCATATGCATGCAATGTAGCTGGTATGCACATGGACACATGAGAAGCACCCATGTGTGCCAAGATCGTCCACGTCAGAAAGTAGCGCCCCACCACACCCACAACAAAAACCCACCTTGGCAGGCCAACAATCAATGTGCACATGCATGCACTGTGTACCCTCTCAGCAGGCACCACCACCTCCACATACATGCATGCATGAGCACCCATCAGAGCAAGAGCACCCAAGCGATCCACCTGAAATGTTGAACTCTGGAGGACACACAATGAGGCATGAATGTAATGCAAGCCCACAAACATGTCCGCTAGCTGACTAACAGCATGCTATTACATTTCCAACAGGAACACTGTTGATGGACAGTGAAGAGGCCGGATCCTCGACAGCAGCCACATCAACTGCCCCCAACCCTGCACAGGCCAAACCATTTGCCAGCAGGAGAAAGCAGCAGGGCAGGGCTGCCAAGCCACCACCAGCACCACCTCAACCTCCACCTCGACCGTGGAGATTCCATCAAGCCCTGTGGAAGACACAATACCCATGCCAGTGGTCAGTGGCCCCCTCACCAGCCAGGCAAGTGACACAGTTGACACTACAACTCCCAATGCCATGCCACTGCGACCGCCTGTAGAGCCACACACTGTGAGTGACACAACAGTGGTACACATACCACAGGGAGCCAGCATGCCACAATCCCATTCATGTGGAGTAAAGCCCCTGGCTCTTTGCAGCAGGGCCCATGTCCCTACCACTGAAGACCAGCAGGAGGAGGAGGGAGATACAACACCATGCTTCAGTCTGGCCCAGCACAAAGTCCACACAGCCCACCACCACTGCCTGAGACCAACTTGTGCACAATGCATGCAAGACTGGATGCTATTAAAAGGCAGCAGGTGGACATCCACTCACTTGCGGGCAGCTGAGACTGCCTGCAGGCGGGCACAAGCAGGATTGTGCGCTTCCTCAGCCATGCCACTGCAGCCATGGTAACACTGGGCTAAAGAGTGCATGAGCACACAGATTCTTCCTCGGCCTTAGCAGAGTCGCTGAACCAGGCCATTCAACGGACCCTACAGTACATCCGGGCCAAGGGGTCTGAGCTATCCACTTCTGCTGTATCCACTAAGGGCTTCCTACCAAGCACCCCAAGGCACCGTTCACTGCGCCACCTAACCTCCAAGGAGCAGGCCTCCAAGGCAAAGAGAGCCAGGAAATCCCATGTTGACACTGTGGGGGTGATTTTGAGGGTGGGTGTTCTGAGTGTTGGTGTTTGGGGAGGTTGTTCTGAGGGTGGGTGTTTGAGGAGGGTGTTCTGAGGGTGGGTGTTTGGGAGGGTGTTCAGAGGGTGGGTGTTTGAGGAGGGTGTTCTGAGGGTGGGTGTTTGGGGAGGGTGTTCTGAGGGTGGGTGTTTTGGGAGGCTGTTCTGAGGGTTGGTGTTTGGGGAGGGTAATGCTGTTGTGGGGATGTTAGTTACAGGTTGAATTTTTTAAAATCACTTGATGAAGTGACAGGACATTCCTTATTGAGTCCAAGTGTTTAATGTCCACAGTTAAGTTTCACTTTACAAAGGTGTAAGGGGAGTGCAATGTGGTGGCCTCATCTGAAGAAGTTGTCAATGAGTTCCTGGTGAGCAAGTCGCCCGAGCCTGTCCTCTATATCCTCAGTGTGTGCATGTGCGGCACCCGCAGCCATCGGGTCATCCTCCTCAGAGGGATGGCATGCCCTCATTCGGGGGCAGGGGAATGTTGTGCAACATAGCACATGCCAACACTACCTGGCCAGCCTTCTCCGGCCTGTACATGAGTGCACCCCCAGTTCGGGGTATACATCGGAAGCAGGCCTTCCACATGGCAAAGCTGTGCTCAATTGACACCCTAGTGCGGATATGGCCCGGTTCTATGCCACCCCCTGTGCCATCAGGGGAATCCTCAAAGGAGTCATAAGCCACGGAAGCTGTGGGTATCCAATGTCACCTGCAAGAGGGATAGACATATTAGTATATCATGGTGATCTGTGGAAGTATTGCCTGTAACAGAAGCATCTCAATTGACATCTATGCCTGCAATGGGCTGTGTGATATTGCATTCTGGTACCTGTAGTCCATTGTGAGGGACTGGCCTGTTGGGAAGCATATCTTGGACATTCACTGCTGAATTGTGGGTCATGCCCTTCTCCTGTGAGTTGCTGCCTGTCATGTGTTGGGTGTGCATATGGGTCCTGCATTAATGGGGCATTGTTAGGGCATGGAATGTCTATGGTTGTGTTACTCCCCCCATTGCAGGTCACCTGTACTGCAAGTTGTGAGTGATGGTACATGCACTCACCCAATATCCAGGTCCATTGGCCCCTATGCCCCTCCATGTACGCTAGCAGTGTGCTGTTCCACAGGACCATGGCATCATGGGTTGATCTGGGGAAACAGGCAGAGTGGGTGATCGTGGGATCGGCATCACAGGTGAATGGAACTGTTTCTGGTTCCTGAAGACTTCATACGAGCCCTGAGGTGCCACCAGCTCTACATGCGTGCAACCCAGGGCTGGAATCTTGCATTTTGGGGCGTTCACCTGTGCCAGGGTGGTGGAGACTTCAATGTGCTGTTTACACAGGCCGAAGGAGTGCATCCAGCACCCGACTCAGCACTTGGGAGAATGCGGGCTACAAAATGCCATGCAGCTGGCTCACAGTGTGCTGGAACGTGCTCCTTGCAAGGAAGTGCAGGACCGACATCAGCATTACCAGTGGTGGTGTACGTGTCCTAATATCAATGCTGCCTCCTCCTCCTCCTCCTCCTCCTCCTCCTCCTCCTCCTCCTCCTCCTCCTCCTCCTCCTCCTCCTCCTCTCCACACCTGTATGCATTTACTGCCTAGTTTCAGGTGGAGGTATCTTTGCCTTGCTTTTGCTGGTACTCTTGTACTTGGCTGGCCCGGGAAAAGTGCTGGTAAACGGTATTAGAGGCACATTTACTGTATACCGGTCAACTCATAATGTGCCCCAGTGTTTCCTTTCCCACTCAGAATTTTAGCCAGGTCTCTGGGTAAGGAAGGTTGTACACATACTCAGTTCTCAAATGCGTAAACATCCTATGAGAACGATGTTCATATGAGGATCAATTACATAACCGCGTTTCTAAAAGTGTTGTCCAAACAACTGAAGGGATTAAACAATATAACAATCCTTGGCTATTGTCAATGCATTAGAAAGTCTTAAATGAGGAACAGATACCCATCGGCCCAGGGACACTAGAAATTATCTTTTTTACACATGTGTAATCCGTGAAGCCGCCACTTCCAGTAACATGTCCTGCATCTAGAACTGTATGTAATTGGGATTAGCTTCTGTAGTATGTTGTAGTTCTGTGAGGCCATGCAAGTGGACAGTGGCGTGGGACTTAACTCATAGAAGATGGTTGCATTTATCTCTGCACCACCCAGCTCGACTTTCCAGCGTAGGCCCATGCACTCATTTTAAATGTGGGCTGTAGTCCCTCACTTACAAGTTTGCCCAGGGTGACAATCTTTGTAGGTATGAGATGCCCCATACGGGTGTCCTGTCCACTTCCAATTGAGGACTTCCCAGTTTGCACCCCTTTGTGAGAATGTCCAGTGTCTGGAATTGTGCATCTCACAGATGACAGAGTCCATCATAGGTTACTTTATCAACCCAAATGACTGGGGCATTACCTGTTAGATGTATGCAAACATCTGAATCATGGGCAGGTTGTAGGTTTCACAGTCTTTCTGCCGGGAAACCGGAAGATACCCAAATATGTGCCATGATGAATGCAGAAAACCATTAAATGAAATTTCAGCTTGATCGGGTGCCAGGGGTGATCCGGCAGCAATAGAAAAAGAAGGTTAAACTTGTAGGCTCCAACCAAGAAGCGAGTTGTGGCATTTTGATTCAGGTGACACGGAGTAAGGAGGTGCTCAAGCAGGTCTAGGTAGAGGGAGTTGCCAAAGAGATGAGATGGTGGCGGATAGCAGAACTCTGCTTCTTGGGAGAGAAAGAAAGCATTATTTTCTAAACTCTGAGAGGAATCAAGCGGATGGAAGGATGCTGATTTTGAGGTGAAAGAAAAAGTACAACAAGATTTTTAAAGCCAAGGTTTTCTTCCACCTAGACATTGGATGGACGAGTACACATCTTGTCAACACTGAAATGGGGCACCAGATCTTACCAATAATTGCCTCCGAGTTACTTCTGTTTAGCTTCCACCAATGGGAGCCCATCCAAACCATAATGTCACCATACAGTGTAGGAAAAGTAGGCTGTTATATCATGGCCCCCTTGTAAATTGAAGGGTGACCTTTGTTTACTCAAGATAATTGTAAAAAACTGATAGACCAAATACTTAAAGTTACTCACTTTAGTGTATTGTACTCGTAGTCCACAGTCCACCCCCGCCCCCCTTCCACTCACGGTGACGGGACTGTAGCATCTTTTAGTGAACAACAAAAATCCATCCAATTTGATTGGCTGCATATATGTGCATGTGCGCACACACACGCATCACCCCCAGCCTCTCCCCTCCAATCATTTCCCACCACCTAAGCTGTATCTGACTGATGTCTAGTGTAGGAGGGATGGTGAGAGGGCATATAGAGGAGGAGGGACTATGGACTATTAGTACCCGGCGAGAGACAATCTGAATGCAACAAGCATTCTGATTGGCTCTTGCCAGGTCCCTACCCGGCCGGGAACCCCTCCGTCGGGATTCCACTGCCTTTGTCCCCGGCGGGGGGCGTGGAACCCGCTCAGCCAATGAGGAGGCTCAAAGCAGGGCCAACCCCGCTCCGAGCCTCCCCGCGGCTGAGAGGCTGCCTTCGCCCCCCGGCGGGGACTCGGGTAAGTCTTTTTTATTTATTTTTTAAATTCCCTTCCCTCCCTCCCTCCCACCCGCCCCCCCTCAACTTACCTTCTTGGTCCTGCATCCCAGGCGGGGGACGAGGGAAGCCTCTCAGCCGCGGAGAGGCTCGGAGCGGGGTTGGCCCCTCTCCGAGCCTCCCCGCTCTGCGCCTCCACACGGCTGGGGGCTTACCTCGTCCCCCGCCGGGGACGCAGGTACGTTTTTTTGTTTTTTTTTCCCCTGTTTCCCCGTCCCACTCCCACCCTCCCAACCCCACTTACCTTCTTTTTGATCCGTTTTCGGGAGCAGGCGCGCTGGGAACACTTGTGTTCCCAGCGCGTCCGCTCCTGATGGCCGCCATGAAAAGGGAAAACGGACTCCGTTTTCCCTTCCAAGGCAGCGGCTATTTTCTTTATTTTTTCTCCAGAAATGCCACAGCGTTTCGGGACAAAAAAAAAAGCTTTTAGTGCCCCAGTCATGCAATTTTTGCGGGCCGGGGTACTAATAGCAATAGAGTCCTCGCTTCGGGGGCATTACTGACTCTGGTAATGCCCCGGGGCCTTCGGTAAGGCCCTTGCTTCGCTCAGGTCCTTACCTATGGGCCCCGGGGCATTACCTGAGTCGGTAATGCCCCCGACACTCGGATTCTATTGTTTAAGAGGTACGATGTTGTTACAACGACAGAATATTTTCCGATGTGTTTTTTGCTAAAAATCTTTCAATGAAAAAACGAATTGAAAAATATAGGGGGGTGGGTAAGGAGATATGAGGGGTAGAGGCAATGGGGAATAGGGAGTAAATAATAGGTGGGTGGGGGTTTGCGAGGGCCCCCCAAATTTAATAAGACTCATCGGAAAAATAACTGGGGATGAAAAACATACAACCGGACTAGGAGTACAGTGAGTACTAACTTACTCCTACATCCCATGGCCCATCCTCTATACTTGTGGGAGATTACATATCATTCGCACTGCAGGAGGGGTGGACTGACTGTCCAAAAGGGTTTAGTAGAACTGTATCAGCAGGGGTGCTGGGGTCCACGCATTAATGCTGACAGCAACAGAAGGTGAGGTCCAGGTGGTCACTCTAGCAATGTCGTCCGAAGGGACCAGCTTCTGGAATGTCACAAGGCCGGCTTGGCTTGAACAGCAGGAGCAAGGAGACCCTTAGGACAGTGAAGTCCTGGACACTGTGTGTAACTCTGTGCAATAGAAGATACAATCCAGCCAGTAATGTGGATGCAGCCTCTGGGCTATGTGTGCTTTATAAATGTCAAAATAAATAAATAAATAAATAAATAAATAAATAAATGGGAGCTTTGGAACCCACTAGTCTGTGAGATTTGCCACCGTAAAGGGCCGAAATAATAACAAGCCTCTCCAATGACCTTAGTTCTGTTAAGTTAGGATTTCAGAGCTAGATGAACATCCAGACAATGCAGAGTCCTGTCCCCCTCCGTGGATGGATTGGGAAGAACACCAGCAACAAGAGGTCCTGATTACAGTGGAAATCTGAAAGCATGTTTGGCAGAGAGGAGGGTTTGTACGGGGTTCGTACGGAGCATCATTTTGTCCAAGTAGCGATGGTTCAACTGCAGAAAGTGCCTGCAGTGTGGTGACCCTGTGAGCTGACGTGATGGCCATCAGAAATGCAGCCTTCTAGGTTAAAAGGTTCAAGTACAACAAAACCATAGGCTCAAAAGGCTTTTGAGCCAGGGCAGTCTACACTACACTGAGGTCCCAGGAGGTATGAAGGCTTCTTACCAGTAAAAAGAGTCGCTTGAGGCCTGCAACTTGCTGTTTCATCAACGGGTTTGAAAGGGGGACTGATTCTCCTACCACGCAGGCACAGACTGGCCTATAGGGCAATAGGGCGATGCCCAAACCAAAAATGCAAGATACATATGGGGTGTGATGCCTAGGGACTGCCCTGTGCGCTATACAAATGTAAAAAATAAAATAAATATGGCAGAATTCCACCAATTCCCCCGAAGAAGCCAAATCCAAGATTAAAAGAAAGAAATTGTTACAGGCTGAATGATAGAGGGTTTATCCACCTGTCGCGGCAGCAATGGCAAAAATGTGTCCATTTACTGTAAAACTGGGTCTTCGTAGAGGGCCATTGAGCAGCCATGATAACCTTTAGGTTTCCTCTGGACAATCCTAGATGCTGCAGTGTCACTTCCCCAGAAACCAGACTAATAACTGAAGAGTCCCAAAAAAAAGTCTCATTTGTGAAAGTTGGGGTTTCACCGTAAGTAACACAGGGCAATCCCGACGTGGACACCTTGCTCACTGTGCCTTAGAGAGGCACAGCATCACCTCACTGAGGAAGCCCAACAAGGCTGAAACATGTGTGTGGGATTGCTGGTGGTGCTCTTGTTCAGAGGAGAATTGCCTAGCATGTTGGTGCTGGACGGCCCTTGTGGGTGGGGACAGACTGATATGCAAATGGATATATTTCTTCTCTGTGAAGGGAGCAGTGAGCTAAAACGTGGTTGTAAACCTTCATGAGTGGGAGAAATTCCATAGAACAGGGTATTTGACACATGTTCGCTCTAAGTAGATGGTCTCCCACACCCTTGTTTTATAACTGAAGAGGGATGTGCCAATCAGCCCCTTTACGTTTAGCCGTCCTAGTGGATGACTTAGCTTGAGACTGTGGATCCTCGTGTTGCCACCCATATTTAGTTCCCGACTTATGCTCAGAAAGGGGACCGTCAGAAGAACCACTGGTAGGAAAAGGGTTGCTGAGACCCCTCTTGGAAGCATGGAGTCCCGCAAAGGACCAAACTGTATCAAGAGGGAAATATAACTTACCACCTGTCACTTCTTCATCACCAGGAGTTCTTGAAGGTGTTACGGATGAGGCCTGGAGAAGCTCACTTTCCATGGTTGAAGGCAGTCCATAAGCAGAAAAACTGACAAGGCTTTGCAGGCCACAAAACTGGCTTTCCCGGCATAGGCAAAGGAAGCCAAAGGCCAACTGGGAACAGGAGGAAGACGTCAAAGGTAAAAGACAAAAAACAAGAAGAGAGGAAACAAAGGAAGGACTCAAAGGAGCACAGCAACTAAGCTCCATCCAGAGCAGAAAAACAGCACTGTTGGGGTGGCCATTGAATGGGCGTTGTCAAGTGGGCACACGTTTGCTCATACAGGAACCATCAAATTTGAGCATTTTTAGCCGTGCTCCGAAAAAATGCTTCAATCCAGATGCTGCAAGCTGGCTCTTTCACAAGTGCAGATGAAGGGTGGCATAACGTAGGAGTAATAGACATTAAATGATATGGTAGAAAATGAGTAGCCCTGGGGAACTCCACATATCAAGGCCCTGTATCTCAATATGAAAATGAGGCAGAGAGAACGTCTGATTGTGGTATACGTGAAAGCCTCAAAACCAGGTAAATAATGGACCTTCCAGATGGACCTCCCGGAAACGATGAACTAAGATGTGATGGATTTCAAATTCAAAGGTCTGTTAGTAGTCATTCAAAGATCAAACAACATATCTAACCCCTGTGAACATTTGCCTCTACCATACCAAAAACCACCCTGGAAACCATTCCGAACTTTCCACAAACTTCCAGATAGGGTTAATGCAAACTCTTCTTGAGTCTTTTGCTTTGTTGCCACCAACGGAAGAGTAACGGTGTAAATGCTACAGGTTTTCTTGGAGTTGAGAGCTGGTTTCTTGAAATGCGGCACACCTACCACTGTCTTCATGGCAGGAGGCATGGAAAGCCTTAAGCTGAAGACACTGTCATCACCACCATCATCATAGATACATCAGTTCTACCTACAAGACACATTCTCCATTTAGCATCCAGTCTAGCAGTCCTGCTCCACAAGGGCACCCTTGAGATCAGGATCGGCACACATGGAGAGGCTGCACTTCCTAAAAAGGACTTCCACTGTCCTTTCTTCAAGAAAACCAGGCCATCTTCAGAGAACCAAGCTGCACCTCACTGAGGAGGCTCAACAAGGCCGAAACATGTCTGGGGTTGCCTGTGTTTCCATGCAAAGGGGATCTGGCCTAGCAGTTCAGGCTGGGCTGCTCCCATTGGTGGCAGTGCCTGGCTAATTTTCATATGGGTGGACCCTTTTTGTAATGGCGCAGACAGGCTAAAAACAATGGCGTGGAAGGTTGCTCAGAGCGGGTCAGTGGTTCGAACTAATTCAAAACCTTCCACACATCACTTTTTTGGGTATAGTTTGTCCCTCTATGTGAGAGAGGGTATGCCAAGACGTGGGTCCCTTGCTCGTGCCCCATAGGGAACCAAGCTGCACCTCACTGATGAGGCCCAACTAGGCAGAAACTTGTCTATGGTTGCATGTGTTTCCTGGCAGAGGGGACCTGGCCTAGCAGTTCGGACTGGGCTGCACCCATTGGTGGCAGCACCTGACTGATTTGCATATAGGTGGAGCCCTTTTGCAATAGTGCAGATGGACTAAAACACGGTGGTGTAGAAGGCTCTCCAGAGCAGGTCAGTGGTTCGAACTAATTCAAAACCTTCCACACATCACTTTTGTGGGTATAGTTTGTCCCTCTATGTGAGAGAGGGTATGCCAAGACGTGGGTCCCTTGCTCGTGCCCCATAGGGAACCAAGCTGCACCTCACTGATGAGGCCCAACTAGGCAGAAACTTGTCTATGGTTGCTTGTGTTTCCGTGCAGAGGGGACCTGGCCTAGCAATTCGGACTGGGCTGCACCCATTGGTGGCAGCACCTGACTAATTTGCATATAGGTGGAGCCCTTTTGCAATAGTGCAGATGGACTAAAACACGGTGGTGTAGAAGGCTCTCCAGAGCAGGTCAGTGGTTTGGACTAATTCAAAACCATCACTTTTGTGGTTACAGCTTCAGAGACCCTGTGAGGTTCTCTTTACCCATGATTGCCACATAACATCCTAGAATGCCAACCTGCTACACTTCCCCCCACCAGAGACTATTTCCATGCAATAGATAAGGAACTGTATCCCCTGTGTTTCAACCTGGAAAATCCACCCCACGTTGCTGTGATGAATTCGGTTCCCCAGAGTTCTCTACGGCTTGACCCTCAAGCACTGTCTGCGGTGGCAGACTGGTGTATACGGGCATTTGGAGACTTTCCACCAGTGGGACTTCTAGAAGGTTAGGTGAGCAGGGGCAGAGTCAAGGTCATGCAAGGCAACTGTCCAAAGATAAGGGTGTGGGCACCCCGTCACTCACTGACTCCTGAGGTAATGTAATCAAAGCACCAAAGCCCAAATGGGTGTCACATGAGCAATACTTTTGAAAACACTTAGAAAAACACAAACATTCATTTGTAATCAATGTACCATAACACATCTGTCCTCTCTCTATAATAAGGCAACCTGGATTCATAGAAGTGAGTGGAAAACCATCTTCATTTATAGATTTATGTCAAAGAATTGTACAATGGTTGGTAAAAAAAAACACAAAACAAGACACTGATTCAACCTCCACATTAAATGAAATAAAGTCACGTCCAACAATCCTCATGCCTATACATGGCACCGGCCTCAGCGACCACCCACCCAACTGCCCGCTACTAGGCCCCTCAACAAACCCACAAGGTCCCCCGTCCCCCTTCCCTATCCACCTCTACCAGATCATCCTGGCCCAAACAGCCCTTCCAATGCCCAAGCACGCCACTTGCACCGAAAGTACTATCGTCCATGCAGACGAGGGTAACCGCCCTGCAAGGTCGATCTGGAATAGACTTCCCTCGCCGCCGACAGCATCCTCCTCACCTGGCAAGACTACCCCAATTCGCTGCCCACAAAGTTACTCCTCCATCCAGCCCCATATCTTATCTTGCCGGCAGAGCCTGTGTGAACGAACTACCTACCTGGCCATTCGAATGACCACCCCCCTCCTCTTTGGAATCTTACCCCTTGCCTGGGGTTACGCAATGCCAACCTCCAATATCGCACTACTCCTGACCAAGCACCACCCCAGGATACTCAACCCGTCACCCATGCCACTTCACCCCCAGCCCCATTGCCCTTAACCAACCTCTCACCACACCTATCCGGGGCGCCCTTCTGAACACCTGATCCCCAAAGGCCCTCGCCCATGAGATACTTGACCTCATCACAGCCGAACACGTAGATCTCCTTGCCTTAACGGAAAGCTGGCTAACTCCAGCATCTGGCCCACTCCTATCGATAGCCATCCCAGCCGGCTACACTATGTTACGTTGTGATAGATTGCACAAAAAAGGTGGTGAGTCACCTTCATTTACAGGGATGTGCTCCCCCCTGCATGCAGTCAATACCCTCTCTATAACAAATTGGTATATCAAGTTCTACTTTCAATTAAACTTAAATGCTCCTACAATACCGCTACCACCATCCACCTCATCTTCCGGCCTCCAAGCCCTATCCATACCTTCAAGGACAACCTTTCCAAAGTCAGCTCACCTCAAGCCTACTTCACAACTACCTCTCCTAGGGGACATCAATGTAGGCATTAATATTCCTACCAATCGTGAAGCCACCATCCTAACTAACTCACTGCCTTAGGGGGCACCCACCTTATCACCCAACCAACACACTCTCATGGTAGCATCCTAGACTGGCTTATCGATCACAACAGCAAAATCTCCATACTTTCCAACCACCCATGCCCCTGGTCCGATCCCCATACCACCTCTTTCACCATTCGCACACCGGTCACACCAGCCAAGCCTGTGATCAGCCTAGTGTCCATCCTGGACCATTGCTCGTATAAATTAACCAGCGATCGGATGATCACGCTCCTCGATTTACCCATCCCCCAGACTTCGGATACTACCTCCTTAGTGGAACACTACAACAGCCTGCTACTCACAACCATCGAACAGCTAGATCCCCTCAAAGCAAAAAAAACAAAAAATACAGCACATCTCATCTCGTGGTTCACCCCTTGCCTTCGATCCATTAGAGTGTCCAAGAGAGCAGCCGAAGCTGCTTGGCGCAAAGACCCGCCCGCTGCTAACAAAGCCGCTATAGCCGCTATAAGCCGCTCCATTCTAGCCGCTATAGCGACTACCTACAATGAGAGAATCGCTAAAGCTGCCTATAGCTCCCGTGAATTATTCTGCATCCTTAACGAACTAGAGTCCCCAATCCCTTCACCCCTCTCCATCACTAAAGACAACGCCTGGTGTAACAACATCCAAGATACCCTCACAGGAAAATGTGTGCAAATACAAGCGAAATCCATAAGCAAACAGAACGCCCTATCAGGATTAGCCCAGCACAGCCCACCCTGCCCCCACCATCCCATAGCTTCACGGATATCACTGTTCTTCACTTCCAGCCGATTAGTACCACCACGCTAGCAAACATCATAGACAGCCGCGGTAAGGGAGATGTGTGCTTGGCCTCGCTGGTCAAGGAATGTGCTGACCCCTTGTTCCCCTCATCGCCACCATTATTAATGCGTCCTTCGCATCCTGCATAGTCCCGGCCTCACTCAAACAAACATGGATCACCCCTCTGCTAAAAAAACTACTCCCGACTCAGCAATTCTAACTAACTCCTGACCAATCACCACAGTCTACTTCCTCCTAAAAATCATGGATAGAGTTGCTTACCTGCAGATGCAATCATTCCTAGAATCCCACCACGTTGTGGGGGTCTGGCAGTCAGGCTTTCGCCAAAAACATGTGATAGAAACACTCCTCCTACACTTAAAGAATCAACTTGACACTGCCAACGACCAGGGTTCCCTCTCATTCCTCGTACTACTTGACCTCTCCTCGGCATTCGACCTTGTTGACCACGAGATCCTGGCTCTTTCACTCTCCATCTCAGCCCATTTCTCTCCCCCGGCCGCCAGTTGCATCACCTCCTTCCTAGCCGACAGAACCTCTAGAGTCTTCACCGGGGAGACTGTTGCCACCCCTACAGCCACCCCTTGTGGTGTACCTTGAGGCTCCTGTGTGTCTCTTACACTCTATAATGTGTACACTAAACCCCTCTACAATCGCCTCGACTTCCTTGGCATTTCTTACACTAACTACGCTGACGACACCCAAATCCTTATCCCCCTCACCGGCGACTACCTCTCCGACACCCTCCGGATAAATTACATCTACGAAACCATCCAGACCTGGATGGCTGCTAACCGTCTCTGCCGGAATGGTGAAAAAACAGAGCATCTCATCATCAGCCCTCCAACCTGGCTAACCAAACTCCCAGATTACTACAAATTCTTCACCATTGACGGCCACATGATACCGGTAGCATCCTTTATCAAGACCTTAGGCGTTTACCTGAACTCCTCCCTCACCATGACCAGACAGGTTAACCACATGGCTGCCACTTCAGGCTACGCTACTGAACTCATCAATGCTAGCAAGCCCTTCCTCACTACCCGAAACTGGCGAGAAATTGCATGTGCATTAATAGGTTCAAAACTGGACTATTGCAATACAAAACTTGCACAAACATCAGACAAATCAGAATAATGTCCTCCAGTTAGCATTGGACATTTGTAGGCACAACCCCATTTCGGAAGCTAGAAAGGCTGCCCACTAGCTCCCGGTCAAGAACAGAATCAAGTTCAAGACCCTCTCCATCACCCACTGCTGCATCGCCAAGAAAGCGCCCCAATATCTGTCAGAAAAAATCAAAAAACACTTGTCTACCAGATTGGTGAGATCGATCTACAAACAGTGCCTCCTCACCCCAAGATTCAGCAAGACATGAGCGGGGGGTGCAAGCATCCTTGCTCAGGCACCCGCCCTTTGGAATGAGCTCCCCACCCACCAGTGAATAGAACCGTCCTACAATACCATCAGGAAACACCTTAAAACCTACCTTTCCAATTGACTTTCACTAGGGTACCAAACCCTTTGTAACTTAGTGCCTATATGCTGGCGGGCTTTGTGTGCTGATCATAAATGTACAAAATAAATAAAACAAATAAATAAACAATCCATTCTCATTCTCAAAACCAATGTATGACTATTTATACACAAGCAGCCCCCCCACCCCCCTACTGAACCAGTCCATACATGATAGAAATACCACAAGGAAGTGCCAAGTGCTATAGCCCTCAACCGAGGCCAAACTTTTATACAGGCAAATGTCTTCAGAAGAAAATTTAACATCTGCATACGACATTATAACATCTGCATAAGACAATATAACCTCTGCAATTGTAATAGTGTCCATGGTAGTCTACAGTCTCTTCAAACTACAACATGGCGTCCACAATGTACTGTTGTCCCTGGTAGTCTATGGGCTATGTGGCATGGCTAACTCTCTTCTGGCCAGAATAGTCGATTGAGAGGGATCCCAGAGGTCTTAGTAGAACACGCCTGGAGAGCTACCAGTTGCAGACAGCCTGGTGTATGGTTTACGGTTCAGAGCACACTGCCGAGCAAGAACCAGCCATAGCCTGTGCCGCCCCAGACAGCAATCATCTGCTTAGAGATTTCCCCGCGGTTGGCATGATAAGGCAAGCCCTCACTCCCATTAGCCAAACAAAAGAATGTCTGACTACCTGCCCCCATTGTCAGCTCAGCCTTTTTGGATGGTTGCCATGTCTCTCCCGGGCAGCAGAAGAAAGCGGGAAGAGAAGTCACAATCCCGCCCTGCTCTGCCGGGAGGTGTGCCCCTTTCCCCGCCTGTTGTCGTGGCTACCTACCGCAAACACTGCGCCCGCCGAGATGAGCTCATACCCTCGCATTGAAGCAAACAGCATCGCCGTTGTCTCGCCGGCAGCGGCCTTTGCTGCGGGAGGGTTGAACAAGGGCGTTGCACGCTTTTCAAGTGTAGACAATGTGTGGCGAGGATGGCATCGCCTGCATCCCTTTTCAAGTTTCCCTACACTGTGCCTCGGTGACATAATGCAAGCCCCACTCACCGGACTCGCACAGCTCTTAAAAGTTCCAACTAAAGCTACAGTACGCAATGTATTATTTCTCTTTCGGGAGAGCCATGCCCCAAAATGAAGCTCAAGCACGTTGGCTACATCTGCACAGTATCTACTGAATGACATGGGGAATTTCGCTTGAACTTGAGACAACAGGTACTGATTTAAAAAAAAAAAAATCGCAACATGCTAACCACATAATGCGGGATGCAGGGGTCGAAGTGAGAGGGAACGTATGGGTACTGGTTCCATTATTTTTATTTCCTTTCATCCATAGTGCCAAACATTTTCACAGTACTGCAACTGTTCTTTTTTCAGTTGAAGCATACCCTATACACTATCTTGATTGGCTAGCTTCAATCACTTCAATTGGCTTCTCGCTCAGCTGATAAGCAGCAAAACAAGGTCTAAGATACTGTAGTACAGTGGTGCTTTCAGGCTCCCGTGTGTGTTTAGGAGTGGAGAGAACTGCAGGAAGAGCTTAAAGAACTGCATGTTTCAAAGAATGCTGTAAATTTTCACAGGCCCAGTCATCCCTTTATTGCCCCCATTTTGTTCTTCATAAAAGCCATGACAGAATCTTGATATCCAAAATATTCACCTTATATATTTGTTCTATGCATCATGTTGCTGTTAATTGTTGCCCCTTTTACTGACTCAAAGAGTGCTGCTACACATTTAGGGCCTCATTACGAGTTCAGCAGTGTGATCAAAAACAGTGGTAACATTACCGCTGCATTACCACACCGCCAAACTGCAGGTTTGTGAGTAAGGCAAAGGAAACACATACAGCAGAAAGCTGAAGGTAATTCCTCAGCCTTCCTGGCCCAAAACAGCCAACTCAGTGATATTACCGCCGATGGTAATACTGCCAGTGGTAATACCGCTGAAATCCCCCTGAGTCCTATGGACGCCAATTAATGGGGACTAACACTGCCTACAACCACTGGTAATCCGGTGGTAATACCGCTGGACCAAGTGGTAGTAACGGTAATACCATTTGGTGGTATCTCAGTGGTATTACTGCCAGATACCACCAAAGTCATAATGAGTCTGTTCGTTTTCACATACATCTAACTACTCCTGGGCGACTTGAAGTCATTGACCTTTCCTAACACTTCTGCACAGAAGGGGACAGATTTGACAAAGGTATTGTGCTACATTGAAGTTTATGAACTGACATTCATAGAACACTCACACACACATTCACTCAACATTCTTCTGAGCTGTCTATCATGCATACATCAACATTCCATCAGCATGCCCACCTGGCAAGTGATACAATACAAGACTGACTTACATTACAACACTCTATCACTTACAGGCACTCGGATAAGACAGACAGATGTGAGGGTGTGCCCAGAATCACACACTTTTGTTAAGTTGTGATTTGCACGCAGTCTGCGTTTTAAGGATATAACCAGAAATCTTCCCTGCTATAGTTCATATACATATTTGTTAATATTTGGTTGCCATGAGTTTTATGATAATTCGTTCTATAGCATGCTTTGTATAGTTCCCAAATCACCTATAAACTAACCTGACAATATATAAATTGCTCTTGAAAAAATATTGTTACGTTTTCATTCTTTAAATGAGGAATTGTAAAAGATTATGTTTTTTCCTTGTTTTGTTTCTTAATTGCCACACAATAGACCGATTTTTCTCTTTTTTTCCTCATCTATAGTTTTGCTAGTTTGGTCTCCTTAGAACATTATGATGATTTGAAAAGTTTTCTTGCATTAATGTTGATATAAAGCTGTATGAATGATTTGTATTTTAAAGGTTTGTAATAAACCATATAAATATATTTTAAAACATTTTTAAAAAAAGGCTATTGAGACAAATACAGCAAAAAGACGATGGGGGTCATTAGGAGGTATTCAGGTGGGATACCGGCAAACAGATCTACCGTTACCAGCACCTTATATCCCGGGTGCTGGCAACGGCGGTCACTCCCCATTCCATGGGGGGAATTGTCGTTATTACCAGCACTTGTATTACTGGTGCGGGTAATACAGTCTGTTTCTTACCAGCGGGTCCCCATTTACCTCCAGCTTCTGGCTGGAAGTAAATCAGTCACCCCGCACCGACAACACTGTAGTTTGGCGGTGCAGGAAAAGTGGCAGTAACGGAATTACAGCCGCTTTTACTGCCATTTTTCACGTACCGCTAAACGTATAGTGCGGCCCTGCTTTAGTTTTATTTTCCCCATTTCTAATCAAATACTGTAGTGTCATCTTCAGAAGTATTGCCCACCTAAACAAATCCTTTGTGTTTTAAAATTGAAGTCATTATTGCAGGCAGCATGCAGATGTATTCACCCCTCCCATTTCTATCTCCACCAATTGCATCTCTTAAAGGAGGGATACCCGCCCCTCCTCAATGGCCCACTCACTGCTTTGCCTGGGCCATCAACCTCTAATCACTGCCATTGTGATGCTCTCCTGACACAGCGGAAGAACCTGCCCCACAGGGGGAACCACACAAGGATGGACACGCAGAGCCCTTACTGAAGCCCCACAATCCCTTGACATTCATCACATGGTTTTACAACCAAATAATGTACACAGATAAAGTCAGGACCGCGTGTACAAGGGGTGCAATGCAGGACGGGGCACTCGCCATAACACCAGAAAATACCAGACAGCCTTCCCACAGGATGATCACCGAAGATGGTCGGAAAGATTAAAGGTTCTGAGGAAAGTCAAGCAAACAGGAGGGGAAACAAGGCGCTGAGGGGGGAAAAGGAAGAAGTCGAATCTATGGTATTTTGATTGAAATCCATGGCTTGTGGACAGGGGACGATGGGCAAAGCCAGTGCTCTGGTAACTCCAGGGAAACTGGAAACAGGCAATTATGGACGGAGCCACTGCTATATGGTACTTCTCTTTATTCCCTCTACAGGCATTCTGTCCCCGGGCTCTAGTCGCCCCGCCTCTTCCTCTCTCGTGTCCCTGTGCGGTTCCCTTCCTCCAGACCCTTAAGGTGGTATTTCTTTTAAGGCAGCCTTTCCTGGGCAGTTTATATGCAACAGATGGGATTGTGAACTTTCCAAAAGCAGACCTGAACAGAGATACCAGTCAACAGGCTGGTAGGGCATAAACCGAGCAATACTATAATGGGCAGTGGGCAGAATCAGGAAGGTAACAGCAGTGGTTCAGCGGTTATCATAAGCAAAAATGAACGCCAAGGTCAAGGCAACCTGACGAAGCTAAAAACAGATCCAAGAAATACGTACGCGATGAGGAAGGCGGCACTTCCGGGAAAGAACATATACTTCCGTCTGAGGCATGTTACTGCTGTTGGAGGACATTACTGGACTCCCGGAAGTTGTATCCACGTGACGATACATCTTCCAGTCAAGCCAGCTCATAGTGAGTGTTATGTTGGCGGGGGTGAGCCAGGGGCCGCCGCTGGCATTCACACGTGCGCTCACACAGTCACACAATGAGCCACACCGGAGACGTGTGACTTGCTCGGGTCCCCGGCGTCAACTGCCGGGGGACCGTCTTTATTCTCAACTATGCATGCGCGAGCCTCGATCCTGCTCTCGCATGCCTACATTAGCGTATTCACTACGCAACAGTGAGCATGAAAGGGTCATAGGGGTGTACCGCTGCACAACCAATGGTGGAAAGTGACAAGCAAGCATATCGCTCAGATTTGCGCCATTTGACGTGGGAAGCCTAGCAAAGGGGGCGGGGTGTCTGATGATGTCATCGTCCAGGTTTTTCTTTAGCAAATGTAGGCAGGTGTGCAGCCGCAGCAATTACACCAAATAGGCGCAGGTGATAAAAGGTCGACCAAGGGTTGCCACCTAATCCGAGGAGCTACTACATGTTGCTACCGTGCGATGACTGCGATTAAGCGTACACACATTAAAATCACCCCACGGAATGCTACATGTTACATTTGTAGTCAAACTGACCGATTGACTCCAGTCAAAATATTTGGAAATTCTTTAATATTTTTAATACAATTTAAACAATGTTATACAAATAATGCAAATTGGTGTATTAACGAGCAACATTTTTGATACAAGTTTATCTTGAATCAGATAAGAAACTGCTTTAAACGAAAAACAGGAGTGATATTTCGTGCTGATGAAGACCCCATAATAAGTAGGCTTGAAACATGCGGTAGACATTGAGGTAGTATTATGTGAATTAACCAGTACAAACAGCATCATTATATGTCTTAACATTTGTTCAGTGTGTTTAATTGTGTTTACATTTCTGGGCCCTTAGGTTCATACTGTTTAGGCACTCGCTCGTTCTTATTCATGAATGAATTTGGTGTTGCGAACGTATAACTAATTCATTCAAATAAATATCTTTTGTCAAGAATACACCAGGATTTTGTTGAACTAATACGCATTGGACATATTCTGACATTGTTATGTTATGTTGATTTATACTGCGACCGCTACCATTGGCATTCCAGGCGCTCCCGTGGCTCTGCACGAGAAGGGGGCAGGGTGTGTTAGCGGGGATAGGATGATGCAATAGGTTAAGAACCAGGAGGAACTGGCGTCTGTGAGCATTGTCTTGCGTGTGGGAGTTGGTTCGGGAGTCCCCGTGTGCTGTAACCGTATGGGTTGGACTCAGTGGCTCAGATGTGTGCTAGTGTTTGTGTTGGGTTTGTGTGCCATGTGATGTTAGGGTGGGGTTTGAGGTCCTGCGCACTGGTTAGTTGTATTCATAGGGGGTCCAGAGTCACAGATGACTGTTAGGTGTTTCAATGTATTGTGTTGGTGGGCATATGTGTAGGGTCAATGGAGTTATGGACTATGTGCAAGGATGTTCCCTCTAATGTTTCCAACATCTCAGAGATTAAGTGGGTTGTGAGCATTAGATTAGCTCTTGGTGTGCTTATGGGCCTCATTCAAAGTTTGCCAGTCCGGCACCATTGTTTCCGGACTGGCAAACTACAAGTCTGTGGGCGGGTTGGCATTCCACCCGCCAGGTCTGCCCTGGCGTGCGGAACAGCAACCGCCCGCAGACTTTCACTGAAACACCGGCACCGTTATTAACGGTGCCGGTGTTTCAGTGATCCCCACTCCCATAGAGTCCTATGGGGCTCTATGGGAATGGGGAACAACATAGTTTGTGATTTACCGGCAGCCGGGGTTGTAATACCCCGGTGTTACCGGCAAGCCAGGTGCCAGTAACAGTTACGAGTCCGGCGGCAGCCTGTTGGATTTACCGGCACGGCTACCTCTGGACTCGTAATGAGTAGTGTGGCTAGCTCTTAGTCATGTATAGTGGTGTTCGTTAAGTTGGAGGAGCAGGAAGCGGGGTAAGTGGGTTAGCAAATTGGTTATTTTGACAATGCCTCTGACGTGAGTCTTTGCTTGCCGCTCAATGGTATCTTCCAACGTTCTCGGTTGTGGTCTGTTGGCCAATCTCGCCTCCTCTACAGGCCTGGAGGATGACTTCCCTTGCAAGTTTGGGGCCAGAGAGTTGGTTGTACCTAGTGGTTCTCTGGTTACTCATCTGGGTTAGTCGTAGCGGTTGGCTGCTGGTCGATGCACGGCTGGTGTCATACTAAGTAGGGGAAGTGGTGCTCGGCCAGGCTGCCCTGGTTGTGTGGGTGGGCAAGTAAGGCTGATGCTTTGGTTTTAATGCTTTACCTGTCTGAATTTTCCTTGGTGTATCGATTGCACGTGGGTGTTATCCCTGAGTCTGTCTGTTCATTGGGTGGCCTTCTCTTCGTTGATCACTCTATTTATTGGGCATTGGAAGAGGGGACTTGGGCGGTCGTTAGGAAAGATTTCTCTTTACTACACCTTTTCTTCCATCTTTATAGAACCTGCAAACATTTTGCTTTTATTTTTCATGCTGACCTGCTCTTTTTGCAGTGCAGTGAAGCCTTAAGCTTCCCTACACTGACTTTTGCTCATATGTTATGGGGAAACTGACATGTCCTTCAGGCTGTCAGTACTGTGAAACATTGCTTCCCTTAGTTGTGTTACTGTGTTACTACTTTTGGTTACTTTGCATCACTGGCAGTAACTTTTATCATTGTACAGAGCAGCTTGCACTGCAGTACAATGCAGTACACATGTCCTTCAGGCTGTCAGTACTGTGAAACATTGCTTCCCTTAGTTGTGTTACTGTGTTACTACTTTTGGTTACTTTGCATCACTGGCAGTAACTTTTATCATTGTACAGAGCAGCTTGCACTGCAGTACAATGCAGTACACATTTTGCCCTAGACTAACACTCATAGGATTTTTGGTTACTCTAGGTGTGCTAAAAGGATAAGCTGGTGGCAGCAGTGACCCACTTTTTGGGGCTTTTCGTTTTAGCCTGGTCAAACATGGCCGTGCCACAAGATGTTTCGCTTGTTCTTTTGCCATCTTGTTCTTTACCCTTCTTCCTGGCCTGTGAGGCCAGGAAACCCCTTATAAGGACTTCCATTGCCCGGGAAAGCAGAAGCTTTTGGTGGGCTATTGGAGGGCTCTGTGTGTTTGCTGGCAGGATGTGGGCTGGGACTGTCTGGTCCCAATCCACAAACTTGTTTCATTGTGTCTGAGCGATATGCATGAGCGTACCCGCCAGTGGTCCTGATTGGACCACTGCTAGGGTGTGTGGGGGCTAGTCCTGTCATTGGCTAATGAGGGCAGCTGCTCTTACCTGACTTTTAGGATAAGAAGAGGACCTATTCCTCAGAGTTCCTGGAGAAACCTGAAAGAGCCAAGACTTCTATCCAGCTGTGAGACCTGCGAAGATACCAGAGACCCGTTGGAAGGATGCCTGGCTACCAACTTCTGCTGCTGTCCTGGAGGAGCCCTGTCCTGCTGAAGATCTTTAGTGAGTGGAGGGAACATCCATTCCTGATGTCTGCTCGGTACCCTGCAAAGAAGAGCCTTCGGAAGTGTCCCAGGAGCGTCCTGTGGCTGACCAGCTCCGAGTTTTGGCTACCGTGCTGCCGACATCACCATTACGAGTTTCGACCTGGAACCTTTGGGATCCTGAGCTGGCCCTACAAAATGTACCTCTGCAGGAATTCGGCATTATAGTTTCAAGGGGACCGAGAAAGGAGAAAGTCTGACCGCAACAGTTGAGTACCTTCGCATCACTGTGCTGCGGTGACCACCATCCGAAATTGCTTACCTGACCCGAATCCAGTCCTGAGAGGGGTCCTGCATCAAGTTTTGCTTCATTCGAGAGTCCTTGCAATAGTGAAAGACACCAACTGGAGATCAGCTAGAACCTGCAGCCCCTGCAATTCGAGGACTGCGACTATCAGCGAGAAAAGCAACCTCGGACCCTCTTCCTTTGTCCTACCAAGTCTGTGGAAGAATCTGAGTACAGAGGGGGTAAGTTACGGTGATTCTTACCCACCCTTAAACTCCCATTATAAGTCTAATGCACTTTATTCTAACAATATTGGCTTTGCCATTGCTTACTTGAGCAAGACTTCTGAAGTCGGGGCTCCTTCTGTTAGCTAGTTTAACGTATACACTGACAATTAGAAACCTTCAGTGGACCCCAGCTGCATTTTTTCCTGCCTTTGAAGATTATGTGGAACTTTACCTGAACTATTGGGCAAAAGTCCCGAGACAATTTAGGGCTGGACAATTAAGTTAGGGATCATTCTCTGTGGACCTATAAGTGCATAATATTAATGTATCTTTCATTGGCAGGAGTTTGTGATGTATATTATGCCCTCTGATAAGTGAATGTATATATGTAATCTATTTAGTTAGGGTTGTATAACTCTACTCGCCAGTAGTCATTTTTCTACAGTGTGTTTGGCCAATAAATTATAATTATATTTTCATACATCCTGTCTAAGTGTGAACTCATCGTGGACCCTTTACAAGTTCAACACCTCTGAAGAACTTAGTCTAGACCGCCTGTCACTGCTACCTGAACTGGTTTAGCTACAGATCCTGAGAGTTGTGCCTGTCACAATATACGTTGGCCTTCTGTACATCTGCCCACCAGGCCAAAGTGTAGAAAATCAGCACTAACAGTGGTGCAATGTTCTGGTCTTCTTTGAATTTTCCGCTGTGATCTGTGACTGCGTACCTTAGTGTGTTTATTTTGGTGCGCATTGTTTTTGCTGTCGATGTCCCATTTTATATTCGAAACATATTTGAACATGCAGAAAAAGTGAATGAACATTGAACACAACTTGAAGACCAAAATTAATATTGCAACGCCCTTTTACTGAAATGTACGTACGTGCTACATTTCTGCGACAGTAGAGTATTTCAGTCAAAAGTCGCAACAACCAACTTTTTCACATTATTCCTGCTTCAGAGTGCTTGAACAAATCATTATTGTCTTGCTTGGATGTGGGCAGCATTACATTACCTTCTCAAAAGCAGTTCAGAGGCAGTTGTGATAAAAAGCCAACTTGCACAATATGACTGGGTTTACAAATGTTATTGGGGCAATAGACTTCACCCAGGTGCAGTTGGTGCACCAAAGGGCACTGAACAAATGTAATGCAACTCGAAGATGCAACAAGACACCAATGAGCAGGTCATTTGCGATTGTTGACTCTCCATTACCCACAGTTGTGCATATAACCAAGTTAATCAAATGATGGCCTCATACTGTGACACAATATATTCATGGGCACATGACTATAAGCTGCATACCACACATGTTCCAATACAATGTCCACTAGTGAGCCTATATACTGAACACATAACTACACTAGCCACTGAGAGGAGCACATTCACGTTTAATTAAATGTCCAGATGCTGCTGGGTTCTCCCCCAGCTTTGGTTCCAAACACGATCTTTAAGCAATAATATACAGAAGGAATGCTGATCCAACAATGCAGAAATTAAAAGGAAGTGAGCATCATCGTCTCACTTGTAGAGTGCAAACAAATAACCAGCGTGAGAAAGAGCGGACAAAAGATTTAGCCAGGTCTAGGAGAACAGGTGGGTTTTAAGACGAGCTTTAAACGAGTCAAAATTAGGGATGCTACAAAGGGGTAGAGGAAGGGAGTTCCATAGTATGGGTCCAGCCACCGAAAAGGCGTGACTGCCGCAATGCTGCAATCGACAAGGTGGTACTGCCTTCAAAAAGGAAGAGGCGGACTGCAGTAGACGCTTCGGCTGATAGGGGAAAATGTTCTCCTGAAGAGACAAACAGCCTTTCTTATAATAGGCTTGATGAATCATGCATAAAGACTTAGTTTATGGTCATAGCATCGAATGCCTTACCATCTAAAAAAAAAAAGCGTCAGAAAAAAAAGCATCTAATGCATTTTTTGTCTTTTTTTTTTTTTTTTAAATGGGGGGGGTCCCCTCTCACCCCTTTTTTAACCTTTAAAACCAAATGCAATTAAAATAAACCCTTTAAATAAAAAAAAACTGCATTAGATGCTTTTTTTTCAACGGTAAGGCATTCGATGCTTTGGCATTCGATGCTATGACGAGATACCAAAGATTTGTACTTTATATGAGATGCTGCAGGAAGCGAGTGGAGGTCTTGTCTGGCTGCTGATACATGGTGGCCATAGGGAAAGCCGCTGAGTTTTGCAGTACCTGCAGTTGATTAATCACATAGTTCGACTCAGTTAATAAAGTATCATTGGAGTAATCCAAACTACTTTTAATAGAAGCTGTAATAACTGGAGCGTTAACATTTGCTGGAAGAAAAGACAGACAATTCGTCAATTCGAAGAAACCAGCGCAGTGAACGGGCCTCTGAATAAATAGAGCTTGTAATTTTTAGGGCAAGGTTTTTCACAATTTTTACAGGAACCGGAAGAGAGCCTGGAGAAGATGGCCACCAGTCATCAACCCAGCTCACACTACTAGAACCTCCGTTTTCCCCGCATTTAGTTTCAACCAATTTGCGCTCATCCACACATTCACTTCTTTCAAACAGATGCGTAACCGTGCAGCATGCCTTTGCACTCCAGACAAAAATGCTTCCAGTGGTAGGGAAGTGCCTTTCGTTATGCACAGATGATGGTGTGTTGTTTAAGGATACTACATGCCATATTGCAAGTATTATATCTTATAGTATTGCGGTGAGGTGACTGAATGCCCCATGATTTATCGTGAGGGGGCGAGCCGCAAGGTACTGCGTTGGTCTGATCGTTAGCCGATGTGCTATTCAGAGGTTGGTAGGAGTGGGCTCACATCCGAGTTGTCTAAAAACTCAACTGCCAATCGGAGTATTTGGAAGAGGTCCCTTTAAGCAATGCACGAGTGTAGCGGATATCAGCACAAAAAGGTATCAAACAGCGCCCCACATTCGAATTTAAATACACGAAGTTCGAGTATTTTCCAAAGCACAGTTCCTGGACTAACGCCCTGTGCTGGGCCAAAGGAAAGCATGGATCTGCAAGGAATGAGGTTTTACGATGGTCGGACCGTCTCACAGTGACTATGTAGTCCGGAATTACCAGCTGTGAGAAATCAGATCATTAATTTGTATTGAAGAGGGGGTCCCGAGACAACCCCTCTGCACCCACAAATTCATGTGGAGACTAAGGGCCAGAAATGCTTGCAGCCACCCATCCTACACTGAACGAATCCCGAATGCACCAATGATTGACAAGTACACTGAAAGGTATCCTCTCAGCCAGACAGACCAAATACCATGCAAATCTTTACATGTGTGGGAGAAAAACCAGAGATCGTGGACAGGGAACCCTATATGGACAGCCTTGACTGAGCTCCAAGAAGCCATGGTGCCGACGTCATTAGTGACAACATGATGTAGCAGCGTTAGATATGAAGCACACTCGCAGTCCTGCACTGCATCATACAAACAAACACTCGTATACATGAAGAACATAAGTGCACAGTTCTACAGCTAGAGGACAGATACATATTCATACGGTCATTGCTTTTATTATTTTTTCCATTAGCCAAATGCAGTAACGTAGAACCGCAAGGCACAAGAGATCCTGAGCAAGCTTGCAGATGCTAAACGCAAATAACCCTATGGGACTACAGGGATATATATATGGAACCTGATAGGACCAAGGGCCTCATTACGACCATGGAGGTAACCATGCCGCTTTTTGCGGCATGGCTACCCCTATACCGGGTACCAGGTTCACTGAATGGGGAAATACCGGCCATTCCGAACTTGGAGGGCCCGGTATTTCCCCATTCAAGGAACCCAGACCCGGTACATCCCCATTCCCATTTGAGCCCACATAGGGCTCAATGGGAATGGGGAGGATGCTAACAGCGGGCCCGTTTATGATGGGCCCGTTGTTAGCATCCTGGTCTGCTCGCGGGACCCGATACCAGGCATCCTTAGCGGGTCCCGCGAGAAGAACTCGTAATGAGGCGGTAGGGGGTTAACGGGGCCGGCAGCTCTACCCACCCCATTAACCCCCTACCGCCAGGATCGTAATGAGGCCCCAAGTGTCACTAACATATAGAGAGCCTAGCATAACATGGGGAATGTAGAAACCGAATACAGGAATATGACAGCATGCCTCAGACCACTGACCATGAGGTGAGCAGAGCTGGGTCAGGCTGCACAGAGAGCAAGATGTGCAGGACAGGGTCACAGCCAAGGTCAGAGATACAAGGACACAATCCAATCTCCAGACGACAAGGGGACTAACTGCAGAAAATCAGAATATATCGTCATAATTACAAGCTGAAGAGCTTGATTCTGTGGTCCCTAAACACGTGGTACAGCCAAACGCAACAATGGACAGTCATCCGGGGTGAGAAAGAGGAGCCGATCCCGCTAGCCAGACACAGACTGCAACAAGTGTTGCGACGTGAGGAGCATATTCTCATAGGCAAAGGTGGTATACACAAGTTACAATACAGACACATAATCGTTCAAATCACCTTGAAGAGGTTCCCAGCGAGCAGAGAACTCGATTGAGTCCCAGGCCTGGGGAGATAAACTCTAACGAATCACAGCCTAGAAACCCAGGGATGGATGGCAAAGGGCATGAACCAATGGTAATCCCACTACTCTGCAACAATGTAATAGATAGTTTCTTGGGGATGGGACAGGCCAGGCACCTGACATGCAAGGACCAGTAGAATAACACCTCATTACTCTCATTACCTAATCCCTCGTGCTGATAGATATTTTGGGGAAGGGCCCAAGTGATGACGCCAGAGTCACACGAAACCAGGCCGCACGCCATGGAATGTTGAGATGTACCAGAGAATTCCTGTTTCTGTTGTATTGATCCCTGTTGGTTTTGTTTGCAATAAACCACAGTTTGTACTTGCCGTTTACTGAGTCCTCCATTCACCATGGGGAGGGTGTTGCTGGAAGGTGGTAACTTTGCTGAACAAACTGCTTTCTAGCCAGACCTTGATGCAAGGGTGTGAAGCCTGCCAGAGGTCTAGGTGAATGCACACAAACGAGGTCACGGTACGACCTGCCCAACTGAATGCATATACATGAGGTTGTGGTAAGACTTGCCAAGTGAATGCTGAATGTTAAGAAGCAAGTTCTTGCAAAGACACCTATGAAGGCTGAAACCATGAGGCATGGGAAGACCCACCTCGAATCCTAATGTCTGGAAGGTCTGTTCAAGTGAAGCACCAGTGACTGACGTATCAATCTGAAGGCACAGCGAGGAACCCTGACCAGAGTCTTGCTCAAGCTGGATGATAGAGGCTAATCTAAAGCCGGAAGAGGAGGCTTAGACCTGGGAGAGGACTAGAGCAGGTGTTTGACAGCTGGAAGACCAACATAGGGTCCAGACTGTGGGTAAAACCCTGGATAAGCCTTCCTCTGAGACGTGTGTTTCTTTTTTGGTTAAGAGTACGTTTGGACTGTGTAGATCAGGATTTGTGAACCCTTTTGTTGCCCAAGAACTGGAACACTTGTGTTGTAGCTTCGAGATTAGCCTAGAGGTTGCCGTCATGTTGAGCATTGGGTTAGAACTTAATGTTGGCCAGATCCTTTGGACATTATGCTGTAGACTGGTGGGTCCCTGGAATTGGGCCTACTCCATTTCAGACTGCATTAGAAACCTTCTTATCATCCATAAAGATTCCCCTAGTTCTTATAGGCATTTGGTCCAATCCTTGCCCAACACAAATGGGTAAATATAGCTAGCTGTTTGAACCAGAAACGTCTTGTGCCAGGTGCGTCATTGCTCGACCGCCCTGCAGTATGTCTATATGTCACCACATGATCCAAACTCTACCAGTCTTGAAGAGGACAAGGAATAGGAAACTATAGGCATACAAAAATAGGAGGGAGGCAGGATACAATAATGACAATGAGACAAAATATTATGGCTAGCATGATCACATCTATTAATTTACAAGAACGCTCTCATCACATAATACATATACTCCATGGGATAAGGCAAAGTCTATAGGGATACAACATGTTCACTCACAATGATGAGCCACCCAATCAGGTGAGGGGTCCACTAAGATTTCACCCCGTCGCCAGTCACCTTGAATATACATGGAGCAACCATGGCCTTCATGGATGAGACACAATCCTACCTAATGGTCAATTGTGCCTTAAACATTTCATGGCTGAAACATGGCTATTCATTTATCTAACCAATTTTTTGGTTTCTTAGATAGGTTTGCAGGTGTTTAAATACCAATCATAAATAAAGCGCAAGGGGTGTGTTAATGCCTTTTATAATTGTGCACTGCAGCCTGTCGTTTACAAAGGCCAGATGGTTCATGGCCTTATTGCATTCAGACTGCTCCTGCTACATAGTGCTGTATCCCTGGTTAACTGCACTGGTTCTGGAATCTCCTGCAATCCACTGGCTATGCTATTGTACAGGGCCACCTGTTCACTCTTTGTGCCCAGTAGGTCTGAATGCTAATGCTGCATTTCCCACAATTGCTCCTAAGAAATATATCGGCATCGGGTCTGCCTGTGTTTGCACCGGGTTCAAGTGAATGGTTGTCAGCAGCTTCCTATATCAAGGAAGCAACACATTTGGGAGCAAGTTTCAGACCATCTCTGCACTCTGTTCAAGAATGCAGGGGGGGGCTCTTCTGGAGAGGGGTTATTGGCAGACCCTGGCCATCAGTGTGCCCTTTTCACACAATGGCTGCACGGCAGAATTTCTCCTGGAAGTCATGGTGCATCTTTGTTGCCCCAGTAGGCCACTCCGTCGCCCTCTCTCCCATCAGCATAATCCTGCACATTGTGTTCACCTGTAATGTGTTGTAGTATGATATGATATGATATATCATATATTTTATTTGTATCGTGCTCGTACACAAGTTTTTCAGAGCGAAACAAGGCAGGGGAGGGGAACAGGGGAGAACACAACAACGATCTTAATAGGTCCAGTGACATTGAGAACGCGCAAGTGCATGGGAAAGGGGAAAAGTGCATGGAAGGAGGAGAGTGGAAAGTGCGGAGCAGTGGAGAACAGATAAATAATAATAAATACAAATAAATAGATAATAGAGGCAATAAACAGTGGTAGTGCAGCCAGCAAGTGGCAAGTGCTGTGTTTACGACAACAGACTGGGTTAGTCTGATAAGTGCAGAAAAGAATTAAAATGGCAGGGGGCGGGGACAGAATGGGTACAGATACAAGTCCCCAGTGCAAGTGGTGGCCAGGTGGCAGGGTGAGCAGGTACCTGGGCCTAGGGTACAGAGGGTGACCAGGTGCACAGTGCCAAAAGAGAGCAGATCAGCAGGGGAGAGAAGAAGCAAAGGCAGATGAAGGTCTTGAGGTGCTTCCGGAACCAGAGATGGTTCTCCTCAAGTTTTAGAGTGGCAGGGAGGCTGTTCCAGAGGGAGGCCCCAGCTGAAGACAGCGATCTTACACCAGTTTGGCATATGGTGGTTTTGTTGATACAAATTTGAAAGTGTTAAATTTGGCCAAATCTTTGGTTCTGGGGATAAAATAAATATACAGATAGATAACTATAGCTAGAGAGAGAGAAATAAGAGGTGAGGGGGTAGGATGGGCTGTTAGATGGGGGTTTATATGGGGAGCCACACCACTAAAAGAAAAAGAAAAGTCATTAACCAAATTAAGGTGTACCAAATTTAGCACCCAGAGTTATCTGGTGCCGGAAGAGGCCGTACTCAGTTTCTCAGTTGTCTTGAATGGTGCAGATGGACGCCGTAAGGTGCTTTACTCTGCGCTCTACTCGGCCTTTGGTGAGCAGAGTTTTGTGTGCTCAGATGTACCAGCAGTAGTAGTAGCAGGGATAAACGTGACAGTGTACCCGAATCTGGGGCCCTGCCGGGTGCAGGTGGAGGCCACTGGTACTGGTTGTTCCCCCGGCACTGTCCGCGTGTTTCAGGGGCAGGGTGATGGCATTTCTGACCCTCTGTAAGGAGGGACCAAGCCGTGACGTCCAGCGAGATGTATACTATATTCTTCCATCCGTTCCTGGCTAGTCGTCGATTGTTGTTTTGTCCACCTCGCATGTTAGAAAGCTGATGGTCTTTGTATTTGCTTGACTTTTGGCAAGGAGTGAAGCCCAGGTCTTTGTGCTTTCATAAGGTTTTGATCAGCTGTATGAGTGAAGCACGCTCATGTACACGGATGTGAGGCGAGTGCAGTTTGGAGGCAGTAAACCCATTTGTGGAGGATATTGACTTCTCTGTGTCCCTTGGGCGTGTAGCGCTCTCAAAATCTTCAATTCAGTGCCACTGTTAAGAAGGTATCTTATGACCTCTGCAGTGAAAACACCATCGGTGGCCCACTAGTGGCGCCCTCTGTTATCACTAATGTTAATGTGGAAGGGAAGAGAAGATAGAAATTGAAGGTAAATCCAACGCGCAAATCCTGAATGTTATTCTTTGGTATTGGTTCAAGTAAAAAAGAAATATTCTTTCACATCAGTTCTTTTGATATAACAAATAAAGTCTTTATATTGGTTTTCAGTGTCTTGTAAAACCAGTCGACACTTGTTTCGACAAAACACTTCTAGTCCATTTTCCTGGTACCATCTAGGGGGCATCAGTGGAAGGGTGCTAATGCTGAAGATCCTATCTATATCAATTATCTCACCATACAGCCTTTGGTGGTATTAACATGCGCACTGTCTCCTTACGACCCCTAGAACTTTCTCATAGCTTCACCATTCGTTCTGACTGTGCTGCTTATAACCGCCCGTCTCTGCACTTTAACTCTAAAAATGACAGATTATCAACTCAATAGAGAACAGGATCGGGCGGCCCTCTTTGCACCACGTGGCAGTACAGCCAATGCCTTTAGAAGTAATCTCAGCTCAATAGAAACTCTTAGACAAAAATGTATTAAACTAGAGCGGTTCTCAAAAAAGGAAATTAACAAATATTGGGAGCAGGCATCCATAAGTAACTATTTAGAAAATGATAAAATACCAAGAGGACTGCGCACGCTGATCTTCCCCAATTTCACTAATGATAAAGATGCTGATTTAGCTGAAAAATGGGAAGCTGATCTTACACAAAGCTCACAAACTATGTTGGAACTACTAATTATACATGCGCAAAGAGAACACACTAGAGTTATATCCCAAATTGATGTTCTTAAAGAGGAAATTAAGGCTATGCCCAACCTTGAAACCACTCAAATTAAAAACTATGATAAAATGAACGAAATACTCAGAGACTATCAGGATGAAATTAAACTCAGGAAATGTTTCAAATACTTTAGAGATGACCAAGATTATAGGCAAGATAGGGTATACACATTTCAAACCAAATATGATACTGTTCCCTCAAGATCACGAGGTAGCACAACTAACACTAGCCCGACCAGTTCAGATCCAGATTCAGACGGAGATGTACAGACTCTTAATGTTGAGACTTCAAAACCAGACTCAACTCAAACTAGTGGAAAAGGTTTTTTTTAGAACAGATGCAATCCTACAAAAAGGGCAGCCAACTAACTTACAATATCAAACAAGTAAGATTTCGAGACCCACCTGTGTCAAATATGCAAACACCAATTACCATGCCAGGGGCAGTAGGGGAGGCAAACCCCAATCCAAGACCAGATATAGAGTCCGGTCGCACAGGGATTTTGACATGGGCCAACGCAAGGAAAAAACTGAACAGATGAATGCTTCTAACTTAGTGGTTAACTTATCATACCGCAGTTTGAGTAATGACCAAATTAGGGTTCTCAACAAAGGGCTTTCCTTTGCTCCAACTAATAGTAAAGATTTTGGCCAATTCCAAATAGATCTTTTCAAATTCATCAGGAAATTAAAACTAAAAAAATTATTTGCGAATCAACTAAAAATGCATGTTTCTAAACCACCAGTACCTGCACTTAGTACATATACCATGACCGATATGGATGACATTGAAACACTATTATCTCTTACATCAGACAATGTTTCAGGGAGAGTGCAAGTGTTGGAATATCTTGATGTACAGAGCAGACATTTAGAAATAACTGAATTTAAACCTAAATCTAAATTTACACCGAATTTGTTTACGGAGAATATCATAGATACTTTCCATGCCGCAATGATCAGAGACATATACAGAATTTTGGACAAACCAGCAAAAGCAATTAATCGCAGGAATTTAGATCTCCAGGAATTAGAAGCCTTAAAACAATTAGAGGAAGACCCAACTATTACGATTAAAGAAGCAGATAAGGGTGGCAATATTGTCATACTTAACACCGATGACTGCATCAAAATGGGGACCAAACATTTAAAGACACAAGGTGGTTACACCAAACTGACTAAAAACCCAACAAAAGAAATTGTACAGAACTTAAAATGCCTTATTAATGAATGGCACATCTCAGGATACTTAACTGATGATGAAAAACATTTCTTGACAATCACTGACCCTACGATGCCCACTCTGTATTTTTTACCAAAAATACATAAATACTTCACTGAGTTACCGGAAGTCTGGCCGATCATGAGTGGTAGGAAGGGGCTCACTCCACACACTCTGCTCTTACACAAACACTATTGCACAACGGTTTATAGTGATTGCATCGAATGTCTTAGCATCAGAAAAACAGTAAATCTTTTTTTAGGTTGGGGGTGTCCCCCCAACCCCTGTTTTTTACCCCTTAAAACCCATTAAAATTAAAATAAAGCCTTTACCTTTGAAAAAATATGCATTCTATGCTTTTTTTCAATGCATTTTTTCAATGCTTTTGGCATTCAATGCTTTGTATTCGATGCAATGACTGGATACCTTGCAACAACACCTCTGCCATAAGAATGAAGCTACCATTAACAACAACAATTCAAATTGTAGCTTCCCACATAATTCTCTGTCTCCTTAAACCCAATTCACCCCTGTTTAGTTCATAGTCTACCTATGCTGCGCCCATTCACACACCATTCAGACATGGGTGACTATTAGTGTCTTGGCCTCCCGCACATAACTTCAATGGCTGAAATGCACACACGAGTAATAGCACCTTTGAATGTTCCCAAATTTGGACTCCGGTCCTCCGAGGACGTTCAACCAACAGCGCGTTAGCACCATAATTAAACCATAAATAAACCATACAAAACACAAAAATGAATGAATGAATGAAGTGACTACATAAGCTCCATTACCTGGCAGCAACATACTGCACCACTGCTTCTACGGTTGCTGAGATCGGATGTCACTTGGCCGGCTTGGTGGTGAGAGCACTTCGCTTGAGCAAACTCCAACCTGACAACCAGATGAGGAGTGAACTAGAAAAGCCCCTCACCCCAAATAGAAAAATATTTCTAGTACAGACTGCCCACTCTAGAAATATCACTTAATGTCTTGTTAATGACCGTCTCCTAGCAATAGAAAGAAGCATTATATTTTGTATATTTCTAGCCGATGTAAGTGTGGGCTTCCGATTCCCACTGTGAGTATGTGGTTGGATTCAGGACCTCCGAATGACCATCAAATATTCACCATTCACATAAATTGTCAACATTTTAGAACTGGTTTGGATGCTTCAATGAAATGAGCTTCAAAGAAACCAATCACTTAGGTGAGATCTGGTCTAGGGGCTACATTTTCAGCCGTGGACCCAGGAGATCCAAATTGTACTGCACGCTCCACATTTGATCAAACTATTAAACCTTTGGCAAATCATATGACCACGATATTTCTTTCTCTTCACCGATGCTTTGGATCCAAAAAGAAAGGTTTAGAGACAGGATCTTACGATCTGTTGTCACAATTTGGTTTCTGCGCTGCCTGTCTGTGTAAAGTCACACTTGGACTATTGGAGGACCTGCCTGAAGCCTATTCTTGAGAATGGGGGGTTTACCCTAAGAAGATCTGAGCACCCTCTGCTTATCCTCTGGGCCTCCACTAGTATGTGTTCAATCCAGGGGGTATGTAATGTCTTTGATGCCAGATCTAAATGCATGGGTATAAATATGTCAGTATCTTAGTCTTAAAAGGGCCCCCGTTGGGTAGCGCAGCACTCAGGCTTGTTTCATAGCATGCCGGGTCAGGCCTTTTGTGTTTGTGGCATCCAGGTGTATTCCTTTCCCTGCCAGGGGTTGGCAAGGAGTGTGCACTGCGTCACCTGGTTGACATGATGAGCATGCCCTCAATTGGCAAGGAATCTCTGATCTTCTTAATGGAGCTTCAGGCAATGTTTGAGAACACGTGCTCACCTTGCTTAACCTTGCTGTACCCTCAGAGGCAACTCTGTAAAAACTCTTTATAGACTTGTGCTCGTGTGCCAGGATTGCAAAGTGGAAAGTGTGAGGGCGTCTGCAGAAAGCCCATGCGTTGAGTGGCACGAGTAGTCATGGAAGACATCGGGCACATGTAGCTCCCAGTGGTACAATGGTATCTTGTGTGGGCAGCGTGTGAAGAAGTGATGCTGCTTTAAGGGGATTGCATACAAGTGTGCAAGAAATTTAGAACACTGAGTAGCCGGTGAATACAAATACACCGTTCTAAGAGAATCCTAAACAATGCATGCCCGAGGGATCCAAACTAGATCCCATGCTTTCTATCAGTGATCTAATGTGGGCCAGATCAGAAGTCTCGAATACCTCAAGTCATTGGGTGTGAGTCTTATGCTTGAAGATACTCTTGCCATTGATGCCTCAATTTGTTTATCACCAGTTGTCTGTTGAAGTGCCAAGCACGCGATGCTCATCCTTTTTGCAAAGACTTGCATAATAGTCTAGCACCTAAGGGGTTAAATACCATTTACCTCCAATAATCTCAAATCCCACTCCGTTTGATCCTTGGGCTTTGAGAACTTTGGGGTCTAGGCGATTGCTGTGGGTCACACATCACCCAGGAGCCCATTTTATTGGAATTAGTAATTTGGCTGCACAGAGCTGTTAATTGTTGACATACACACTCATTTTCGGCATTTGCACGGTAGAGTACAAATGTGATGGGCAAAAGACAGCGTACACGTACACCCATTGCAAGCAGCACTCACAATTGAAATTCAACCCTGACCCAACATGCTCACATGTTGTGTGAGCCTGGGGCAGGGTTTACTTTCAGTTGTGAACTCTGATTCTAATGCACGCACGGTAAGCAGTGTTCACAATACACAAGCATGTCAGAGATGGTTTAATTGTAATTGTGAACACTGCCGGCCGGGCAGTGTTTACAATGGATCCCTATGGGGTCTGACTGCATTATGCAGGTGCATAAAACAGGCGGAACCCATAACGGTATCCAGCATTTGCACTGGCATGAAAATCCATGCCAGTGCAAATGCTGGAGCATTTGTATGTTGGAGGGCAAGAGAGGCGGTGGAAACACAACTGCATTCCACGCCTTCTCTGCACCATACAAATGACTGAAAATGAGCCATGGGGTTAATGCCTTACTAAAGGTTTTTATGCCTTTCATTCAAGTTAAGCTCCCCAGTATGTAAGTGCAAAAAATAAAGACGCAACCTTTTTGCACCCAAAGCAATAGCTGATTGCAAGTAATTCGTAATTAATGACGGTACAAGTAATGTTTGCAAAGTGGCACAAGTGGTAATTGATAGTGGTTATTCTCTGTACCGCATACCGGGTCCGGGTTCTAGGTATGGGGATTTACCGTGTCATTCCAACCTTGGAGGACCTGGTAAGTCCCCATACTGAGAACCATTCCCCATTCCCATTTGAGCCCCCATGGGGCTCAATGGGAATGGGGATGGAGCTAATAACGGTACCGCTATTTGCAGAACCGTTAATAGCTCTGAAGTCCCTTAACGGGTCCCTTTCATAATGCCTGGTAAAACCAGGTGTTAAGGAAGGGACCCGGTAAGGGACCTCGGAATAGGGTGGTAAGGGATTACTGGCACCGGTGTCCTAAACGGTGCCGGTAATCCCTTACCACCTACCTCGTAATGAGGCCCATTGAGTTTCTGGGGGAAGGTAATGAAGGGGAGAATGCCTCGGAGGCGGTGAAGCTGAAAGTGGGCCTTCTTGGCAAGGTCCCTGATCTGAAGAGAGAGAGAGAGGAATCAAAGATGACACCAATGTTTGTAGCCTCACAAGATGCTGAGGGAGCAGCCAGAGAGTGGGAGGGAAGCAGGGGTCCCAATGAGAAGTATCTCGGTCTTACTGGCATTAAGACAGAGATCATTACCCGTGCACCATGCCTGCATAGCAGTCAGATAGTCAGGAATGAGAGAGGAAGAAGAGGAGGTAGTGGAGGGAAGCTTGAAGGAGAGCTGTGTGTCATCAGCATAACACTGGAAATGAGAGGAGGAGATCAAGGGGGCCATAGGGGCAAGGTAGATGTTGAAGATATTGAAGAGCACTGTGATAGAACAGAGCCCTTAGGGACGCCACAAGTAGAGTGTGAGGTGGAGGAGAGGACAGGGCACAGTTGCACCTGGGAAGGTTAGTTAGATAGGAAGGAGGTCAACCAATCCAGTGCCAGGTCTGTGATACCAAGAGAATCACAGAGCTACTTTATGAGTATGGCATGATTGACTGTGTCAAAGGCAGAGGAGAAATCAAGAAAGATGAGAACAGAAGGAGAGTTGGAATCAAGCTCTGAGAGCAGGTCTTCATAGGTGCTCAGGAGAGCAGTTTCCGCGCCTCTGGATGCTCGGAAGGCAGACTGATGGTCATGGAGACAACCAACAGATTCAGTGTGGTGGGTCAGTTCCCCACTTAGCAAGCCTGCACACCTGGTGCCTTCCTGGTTGCCACTCGTTTCCCTACTTAAGGAACCCTCCAGTCTCTTTTCCTTTGCTGATGTGGAGCAGGTGCAAGTGGATCTAAGTCACCTGGCCTTAGCACCACCCACCATCTTAGCCCTGCCTCTTCCATCCTGCTCTGAAGTCTTAGATCAAGGCCATCTCTCGCCACTGGTGTCCGAAGCGAAGACCAGAAAAAGAAAAGGGCAATTCCAGTTTGGACCAGGAGGACCCAGGGCCCCACCCGCTGCTCAGACAGCAGGTAAGCATGCACCAGCATGTGTTTACCCCTTCTGTCCCCACAAGCCCTCCCCACCCCTTCTGGTCCCCCTGTGAAGTTCTCTTGTGCTCCCCTTTCTTGCTCACAGGTGTTGTCCGTTTTGCTCGATTCTTCTACCCTACTCACCCCAACCCCCTCCAGCCTACTTCTACAGGAGTCTGTCCTGATACATTCTGGTCCCCATCACCATCTTGTGGCCAATGCTCAATTTGACTTTTATGGACTTCATTGATTCACGGTGTCATCCTTTCTCAACTCTCATGCTGGACTTCCTTTGCATCTTGTACTCATGGCGGCCCTGAATCATGCTGTTCCCATCTTCATCTTGTATCCTGGCTTGCAACATTAGGAGTTACTACGGACTTCTGCAATTGTATTCACTCTCCCCTCTTGCTTCTCCACTCTTTTTGAATGCTTAGTCTCTGTTCTCTCCTCCCCTTACCTTTTTTCTATGCACTTACTCTATCAGAATTGTCTCTGGAACTAGTATGATAGCAACCTCGTCTGTCTCCTCCCCCCTCACCTTAATTGTCCCCCCCTCACCTTAATTGTAAACACCCCCCCCCCCAGCGCTATCTGAAATGTCATCATGCCTAGTACGCTAGTCGCTTGTTTTGTTCCTCCTCTCCCTCACCTTTTGTTTTCTCCGGCTCTACCAGAAATGTCATCCGGCCTAGTACGGTAGTCGCCTGTCTGTTTCCATTTCCTTCCCACTCTACCCCTCCCTTCCTTATCCATGTCTTAGCTCTTGCACGATCAGAAATGTCGTCAGGCCGAGTACGATAGTTAATTTCACATCCTTACTGGCCTGTAAGAATGCAATGGTATTTTCCCTTGTTCCCTCTCTTTCCTGGAATCGATTTGAAACACATTGGGTGTAGGCGCTGTATAAATAAACGATCATATCATATTATATCAATATGACCAACTTCTCCAAGAGTTTAACCAGGAAGGGGGATAGTGCGGTAGTTAGCCGGGTAGGAGGGGTCAGCAGACAGGTTTTTTAGGAGAGGATCCACAATGTAGTGCTTGAGGGATAGTGGGAAGGAGCCAGTGGTGAAGGAGTGGTTGCAGAAATCAGCCAGGGCAGGCATGAGAGAGGAAATGTCGTACTCTAATAGTTCTGGAGGAGCAGGGGAGCACCTGTTTGGTGGAGGCTTTCATAGAGTAGATGGGGTGGGGAGGCAAGGAAGGCCTGAGAGCAGGTGGGAGAGTAGGTAGGTGGGAGAGAGGAGTGAGGAGTGAGGACAGGATGTCCTGGGTTTTGGTTGTGAAATGGGAGGCCAGTGCAGTACAGAGGGCCTGGGATGGAAGAGAAGTGGAAACTGCGTTAGGATTACCGAGTTCCTTACAGATTTTAAACAGTTCAGACGTATTGTTGGTACTTGTGATAGGCAGTCCTCTTCATCAGCGAACTGTTCCCTGACATTGCTTCTGTGTTGGAGCTGTTGGCTGGTAACTGTTCTGCTGTTGTCAACTCGCCCTGCTGTGGCAGTGATGCTGGCTATTACAGTAGCAAATTTGATCAATGTCCTTCAGACTGATTGGAGCAGTGTGTTGGCATGGTCAGCATTCGTGCCCAGCATTGTCACCTTCCAACTCATCGTTAGCCATGAGAATAGATAACTAGTTCTGCCCTTCGCATCTGGGTCATCAAGTTCATGAATAACGATGAGCCCGTCCAGGATGCAGAGACCCTGGCCAGTGCACGCTGCGTTCCAGCATGCAGAGAACCTGGCCAGTACAAACGGTTGTTGCCTATTGTGTGACTACACTTGACTAACAGTTAAAATAATAAAGTTTACGAAACACCACAACATAATAGAACTGAGGCTGCCACAATGAGTGCCGGGGCTCAGAAATATGTGCCAGGGCTGAGCTCTGGCATACACCCCCACAGAGTACGCCCTGTATTTAGCTCCTGCTTATGCTGCTTAGAAAAGCCTACCTAGCTTCACACCAACAGATGCAAGGGGCTTCTTGTGCCACCCATGCCATCTGGCACCAGAGATGCATATCCATGTGATAGTAACTGCATGTTTGAGGAAGCATCTAAAGGAGAACAGAGTACACGTATAGGCACATTTAAATTATGATGGATGATGCATAAAAAGACAAAAAGTTAAATGCCCCTCATGCGGAACATAGAGTCGTGCCACACTATGTACCAGCTCCTGCCTACTGGGTGTTGCCGGATACCCAGGAGCTGCTTTTTACTCCTGCTTGTTATTCATAATCACAAACACTGCAATTCGTCTATTTCTTCGGAATGTTGCCGACTAATTATGAAGGCCTGAACCAAGTAAACAAGTATATGTTGCAAAAATAAAAGTAGGATGTGAAATAATATTCATATTATTAAAATGTTATCCACGTTAACTGTCCCCCCTCCCCTACAAACAAGGAACTGCATTGAAGTACATTTAATTAAAAGTGTGTGTGGCAGGCACACTCCATTTTGTGGAACGCTGCATTGTGTGTCTACATGTCAGCAGACCCATACATGTGTTCATTAAATCATCTTTCTTAACTTGTGGGTTTACCATCTGCCAGTTACCAAATACTGCAGTGTTATATCCCTGTTACAGAATAACAGGGTGAAAGACTGCAGTGTTATATCCCTGTTACAGAATAACAGGGTGAAAGACTGCAGTGTTATATCCCTGTTACAGAATAACAGGGTGAAATACTGCAGTGTTAGTCAACAAGCAATCCAACGGGACTATATCCCTGATCCAGAATAACAGGGTGAAATACTGCAGTGTTAGTCACCAAGCAATCCAACGGGACTATATCACTGATCCAGAATAACAGGTTATATCCCTGTTACAGAACAACAGGGTGAAAGACTGCAGTGTTAGTCACCAAGCAATCCAACGGGACTATATCACTGATCCAGAATAACAGGGTGAAATACTGCAGTGTTAGTCAACAAGCAATCCAACGGGACTATATCACTGATCCAGAATAACAGGGTGAAATACTGCAGTGTTAGTCAACAAGCAATCCAACGGGACTATATCACTGATCCAGAATAACAGGGTGAAATACTGCAGTGTTAGTCACCAAGCAATCCAACGGGACTATGTCACTGATCCAGAATAACAGGGTGAAAGACTGCAGTGTTAGTCATCAAGCAATCCAACAGGACCATATACCTGATACAGAATAACAGGGTGAAATACTGCAGTGTTAGTCACCAAGCAATCCAACGGGACTATATCACTGATCCAGAATAACAGGGAATAATACTGCAGTGTTAGTCACCAAGCAATCCAACAGGACTATATCACTGATCCAGAATAACAGGGTGAAAGACTGCAGTGTTAGTCATCAAGCAATCCAACGGGACTAAATCACTGATCCAGAATAACAGGGTGAAAGACTGCAGTGTTAGTCACCAAGCAATCCAACGGGCCTTTATCCCTGATCCAGAATAACAGGGTGAAAGACTGCAGTGTTAGTCAACAAGCAATCCAACGGGACTATATCACTGATCCAGAATAACAGGGTGAAATACTGCAGTGTTAGTCACCAAACAATCCAACGGGACCATATACCTGATACAGAATAACAGGGTGAAATACTGCAGTGTTAGTCACCAAGCAATCCAACGGGACTATATCACTGATCCAGAATAACAGGGAATAATACTGCAGTGTTAGTCACCAAGCAATCCAACTGGACTATCCTGCAATCCAACGGGACTATATCCCTGATCCAGAATAACAGGGTGAAAGGCTGAAGTGTTAGTCACCAAGCAATCCAACGGGACTATATCCCTGATCCAGAATAACAGGGTGAAAGGCTGAAGTGTTAGTCACCAAGCAATCCAACGGGACTATATCCCTGATCCAGAATAACAGGGTGAAAGGCTGAAGTGTTAGTCACCAAGCAATCCAACGGGACTATATCCCTGATCCAGAATAACAGGGTGAAAGGCTGAAGTGTTAGTCACCAAGCAATCCAACGGGACTATATCCCTGATACAGAATAACAGGGTGAAAGGCTGACGTGTTAGTCACCAAGCAATCCAACGGGACTATATCCCTGATACAGAATAACAGGGTGAAATACTGCAGTGCTAGTCACCAAGCACTCCAACGGGACTATATCACTGATCCAGAATAACAGGGTGAAATACTGCAGTGTTAATCACCAAGCAATCCAACGGGACTATATCCCTGATCCAGAATAACAGGGTGTGCCATTTGTCATAAAATGTAGGTCAATGATTATAGGAATCCAATCGATTATACTAAAGCAAAGGGCAATTGTGACAAACGATAATTAAGTGGGAGGAACAAAATACAATATTTGCATGTACAAGAGAATACAACGTCTTTGTGATGGACTAGCGGGAATCTCAGAGCCTCTTGGTACCCCATAAACAGGATGGCACCCGTGCTTAAATTGCAGTGATGAGACCCAAGGACGCATTGTACCTCATGCTTCGACGTAGGGCTCAATCAGCATCGAGACCTACTCATGTTTATCAATATTCGTGGTTTGCCCGATCATGGGAGCACGTGGCTTGGCCCCATGATCGGGACCTACACAAACAGTAGGCGACAGAATCCAAAATATGAACACATTGATTGGGAGACATTCAGCCAATCACCTAATACCACAAATGAATGACCTTAGGGGTCACCTCCAACGTACCCCCTGGCATCTGCCAGATACAGGGATGCTGTCACTACGACATAACCTGAGACTCTCTCTTTCTTTATTGTTCTGACATTTTTGAAACGTTTGAAAATCATAATGTCGCAGAACTTGTTTGAAATGTTCTCCTGCTTTTTACAAGTGCTCTTAATTCAGGGTGCTCTTCTGCACCTTTTGATCTCACTGTGTGCATGTTTCAGTTAGAAACTCGTTTATTTCCCTTTTCATTTCTTTTGATTTCATTGTTTACTGCTTCACAGTCTTGTTTCATTGTTCTTGGATCCTTTTTCCAGTCACACTTTGCTCCCCGGTTCTCAGCATCCTTCCCACCACGGGGAATAAACTATGGCCATGCCCTCACTTGACTGCGTGGTCCAGGGCCACACAGGTGCGATGCGTTTTGGGATTAATAGTACTTTTTCTATATAACGTTTTTCCAAACAGGTACCTTCGATGGTTATGGGAATGCAAGAGAGGAGGCTAGGCCTAGCAAGCAAAATGGCGGATTGCATCAGTGATGCAGAGTGAGCAGCCTCCCACACATACAGAGGATGGAGCATCGGTGTTGTAAAACTCAAGGTAGCGGCAGCACAGCTGTACAATTCGGTGGAACACAGATTGGTATTCAGAAGACTGCCCTGGAGATTTATGCACAGCCTTGCTGCACACTGAGCTCAGACTGGTATGTGCAGTGGTGACATGCTGGTGTGGTTTTGGAAGGGAGGTGCCAACTGTGGTGTGGATCTGGAAGCCCCAGTGTAACCTTGTTCAGGACACTGTGCGCTGCATGCATTGTACACAACTGGTGATTTAATCTGAAGCCAAGGCTCCCTATGAGTTAATACCCATGAAATGCTAGTCAACATGGACATTTGGGGTGGGGCCTTTCTGCCAGGAATCTTGTAGCAGTGAATGAGGCACTCTCAAAAGCAACATCTTGTTATATTACATTGTGCAGTTCATCAAGGGAACCACTGGATGGCCCCTCATGCTGCCCCCACCCTTCTTGATGTACAGAATCTTGGGAGGACAAAGACAAGGAGGGGGAAACAAAGAACAATTACAATCAGAATAAAGGAGTGATTTTAGATACCATGGCAGATGTGCACCACCCCGAGACAGACATGTGGGATAATCACATGCACGAAGTGGGGAGGGCAAGGCCAAACGAGAGCGGCTATGTATGCTCTTTGATATCTCATGCAACAGGTACACACCAGTTGTTTATATCTCAAGAAATGCCGACTCTTATAACCCAATGTTTAGTACACCTGACCCTGTGCAGAGGACAAAGTCTTTTCCAAGGCACACAATCCAAGCGTTCATAATGGGCAGAGATGACGTGTGTGCAAAGAACAAGCACGTTGTTTGTTTGTTTGTTTAGAATTTATTGTGCGCACCGGACCCTGAAGTATAAGGGCGCAAAAAGTAAGAATATGTACAGCTTAGAGCATAGGTTACAGGTTACAGTTACAAGTTACAGACATTACCAGTTACAGAAATTACCAGTTACAGGTGCAAGTTTACAATACAGGTTTACAATCGTATGATGCAGATACTGTGTAGCAAACAGGCGTGAGCATTATCATGGGTTCAATTAGCAGTTGCTGTCGTTAGCCAGTTAATTACAATTTGCCTGAATTTGGAAAAGGAGTGTTCTAGCCTCGCAGTAGTGGGTAATTCGTTCCACAATTGAGCAGCTTTGACTGGGAAGCTAGCTCCGCCTATGGTGGTCAGTTTAAAGCGTGGTACTTGTAGGCGATTGGTGTAGGCAAGTCTGGTTTGTCTTGTGGGGTGTGTTCTGGTGAATCTGTCCTTAAGGTATTGGGGGGCTTTGTTGTGTAGAGATTTGTATGTGAGAGATGCCGTTTTGAGTCTAATTTTCTCGTGGGTGGAGAGCCATTTGTGTTTCCTTCTTATTACTGTAATGTGTTCTCTCCTGGGGATGTTCAATGCCGCTCGGAGGGCCTTGTTTTGCTGTATCTGGATTTTGTTTATGATAGATTTATTGGCTCCTATGTACAGTGCGTTACAATAATCTAGTTTGGAGATGATAAGGGCTCTGGCTAAAGTTAGACAGCTGTGCTGGGAAAGGAATTGTTTTCCTGCTCTAATGAGCTTACATGTGTAGGCTGTCGAGGAAGCTAGGGAGTTTACCTGTTTGGAAAATGATAGGGTAGAATCAAGGTAGATCCCTAATGTTTTAACTTCTTTGGCAACTTGTATGCAGTTCCCATCTATGATAAAGGAAGAGTAGTTTGTGCTTAGTTTTTTGATGAGGGGTGCGGTGCCTAGGATAAGAAGCTCAGTTTTATCATCGTTCAGGCATAGGCCATGGGTTGCCATCCATGCCTGAACGATGCTGTATATTTTGTTCACCATTGCTAGATCTTTTTCGTAAACCCCTGTGAGTGGGAGGAGGATCTGGGTATCGTCAGCGTAGTTGGTATACGTGATACCCAGAAGGTCCAAATCATCAAACAGAGGCTTAGTGAATATGTTATATAGCGTTGGTGAAACGCATGATCCCTGTGGCACGCCGCAGGTAATAGGGATGGGGTCTGCAGCTGCTATAGGTGAGAAGACCCTCATGGTGCGGTCACTGAGGAAGGATTGTATCCATGCTATAGCCTCAGTGGAGAAGTGTGCTGCTGAATCTAGGTGGTTACATAGGACTTTATGGTCCACTAAATCAAAAGCGGCCGATAGGTCTAGTAGCAGGAGGAGTGCTGGTTTTCCAGAGTCTCTTACTTTGTCTATTTGGGCTTTCAGGTCAATCAATGCAGTTTCTGTGCCGTGGAGAGGGCGGAAGCCAGATTGTCGGGAGCCTAGTAGTTGGTTTTGTTCCAGGAAACTCTGGATTTGTATATATGCCACTTTATCCAGTATCTTCAGAAGGAATGGTACCGTAGTAATAGGTCTATAGTTAGTGGGTATGGTGGGGTCTAGAGTAGCCTTTTTTAAGAGTGGGAGCACCCAGGACTCTTTTAAGTTACTGGGGATAATGCCTGTGGTAAAGGAGGCATTAATTAACTTGGTGATAAATGGTGCTAGATCTCGTGCGGCATCTTTGATGAGTTGTGCTGGACATAAGTCTCCTTTGCAGTTGGACGGTTTTAGACCGAGTATTACTTTCTCTACTTCTAGTATGGAGACTTTGGAGAAGTGGAATTGCGTAGTGGGTTTGGAGTTAGGAAGTGTCTTGATAGGCGGTAATATGTTGGGTGCTAGGGTCTCACGTTTTAGTTCTATTTTCTTTTGGAGGTTTCGGACTTTGTTAGAGAGGGCTTGCTGGATTTCGGAGCACCACTTTTTATCTTTAAGACAGTTGTCTTGAGGTGTTATTGGGTTTTCCAGTTCTCTGAGTATGGCGAACAGTTCTTTAGTACTTGATTTGGCTTGTGTGATTCTGTTATTGTAGGTCTCTTGTTTAGCTAAGATGATTTCTTTTTTGTAATGAGAAGAGATTTTAGCTAGTTTCAGTTTATTTTCTGGGCTGGGGTTAATTTTCCATGTATTTTCCCATTTCCTTTTTTCTAATCTCAGATTTTTTAAGAGAGGGGTGAACCAGTTGTTCAGGTGGTTCTTTGGCTTGCTGTTTCTGAGCTTGAGTGGTGCGATGTTGTCAAGAGTTTTGTTCATGATATTGTTAAATTCTTCCACTAGGCTGTTAGGGTTAAGGTTGTCAGGTAGAGCGACCAAAGTGGGCATGATGCCGGGGAGTAGTTTGTCTAGTGTCATGTTTTTTTTATTTCTGGTAAGTGCAGGAGGTGCACATGGTTGTTGCAGTTTGGGGGTGGCAGTGTCCAAGGAGAATGAGATTAGATGGTGATCTGACCAGATTTGGGGTGAGATGGTGAGAGTGGCTATATTGCAATTGTGGTCAGCAATCCAATCAAGGGTTCTCCCTTTGATATGGGTGGGCTCAAGCACTCTTTGTGTGTAGCCCAGTTCTGTTAGGGTGTTGGAGGCTGCTGTGGCTTGTAAGTCGTTGATATCATTGAAGCCAATATTGAGGTCGCCTAGTAATATTGATTGAGTAGTATCTTTAAGGTTTTCTGATAGGATGGTAGTTAAGTCTTCTATGAAATTCTTGATTGGACCTGGAGGTCTGTATATCAAATGAATGTTAAGGGTTTGTGAGTTAGCTGTAGGTGTCTTGGTGGACATTATCTCACAAGATTCAATGGTTGGTGAGGGGGTGAGTCTCATCTGGAGTTTAGTTTTGACGATGATGGCTAGTCCTCCACCTCGAGCTCCGCACCTATCTGATCTGAGGATAGTGTAATTATTGGGCACAGCTAGGGATAGTGCTGGGCCTGATGTCTCATGTAGCCAAGTTTCTGTAATGGCTAGGAAGTCGTAATCTTCTGTCAGGATAACTTCCGATATTTCTATGGCGTGGGCGACTAAGGATCTAGCGTTTATTAAGGCTCCTTTGAGTTTAGGTGTGCGGTTAAGATGTGTAGCAGTATTTTTTGCAGCATTGGGAGTGGCAATTGTTTCTTTATTAGTTTGGTAGTTGTTGAGCTTAACGTGGTTATGGGTGAATGGTTTGCGAGTAGGTTCTTTTTTGGTTCGAGTAGTGTTAGTTTCGTATTTGATGAGCGGATCAAAGATTCTGGGTAGTCTTGCTCGTAATCTTAGGTTTCTGTCAGCTATGTTATATTGTGTAGTGGAGTGTTGTATTGTAGTTGCTATAAGAGGCGACATGGTGAGATGTTCCCATGGGGCGAGTGAGGAGGCCAGGTATACTAGGTAGGATAGTATAAGGAGCATTGTGTAATGTGTAAGCGTCCTGTGTCTGGATAGATGGCTAGAGTTTTAGTTATGGTGTAGTGCAGGCAAAGTAACTGCTAAGTCTGCTATGTTGTTATCTAGAAAATGAGGTCAGGCACATAGTGTTAAGTTGCAGTAATCATAGGGCTCGTACAGATGGCAGTGTGGTGAATATTTGACCATGGGCAACACAATTGCTATAGTCTATGAGCGACCAAAGGGCACAACACAATTACTGTGGTCAATGAGCGACCAAAGGGCACAACATGATTACTGTGGTCAATGAGCGACCAGAGGGCACAACACAGTTACTGTGGTCAATGAGCGACCAGGGGGCACAACACAATTACTGTGGTCAATGAGCGACCAAAGGGCACAACATGATTACTGTGGTCAATGGGCGACCAGAGGGCACAACACAGTTAATGTGGTCAATGAGCGACCAAAGGGCACAACATGATTACTGTGGTCAATGAGCGACCAAAGGGCACAACACAATTACTGTCGTCAATGAGCGACCAAAGGGTACAACATGATTACTGTGGTCAATGGGCGACCAGAGGGCACAACACAATTACTGTGGTCAATGAGCGACCAAAGGGCACAACATGATTACTGTGGTCAATGGGCGACCAGAGGGCACAACACAATTACTGTGGTCAATGAGCGACCAAAGGGCACAACACAATTACTGTCGTCAATGAGCGACCAAAGGGTACAACGCAATTACTGTGGTCAATGAGCGACCAAAGGGCACAACATGATTACTGTGGTCAATGAGCGACCAGGGGCACAACACAATTACTGTGGTCAATGAGCGACCAGAGGGTACAACATGATTACAGCGGCACTAGTAGGCGTGGCGCGATGTGTTGCACGAGAACAGTAGCAATAGGCTGATGCACATGAGTAACAAATAGTTAGCAAGAGTAAATTCACCAAGGTGTGTGTATATTCTAGCAGTAGGCAGTAGACATTCACATGCGGATCGTGGGTAGACTAAGCAGCTAAAAGTGTTATGCTTACTCACATTGGGTTGAGTCCAGATAGTGCAATTAGAAAGTACTGCTTCCTCCTCGGCATCACGGAGGCTGTCCCACGGTTAGACTAGACTCTTTCAGTGGGTCTGTCAGGAGGCCTCAATACAGCAGAATCTTATGGTGGGATGTAGAGTGGGTGTTACGCTCACATGCGCCAAACAGGGGCAAAACAGGGCCTTAGTATGGCCTTCGGTTGGCCGGCGATCCGCCTGCCGGCGGTTCTTCCTGGTCAAATCGAGGATTAGCCTCGATTTCGTGCCGCGATGCGCCCGGCATGGGCGAGTCAGGCACTTATATGGACAGGGTCAGGCAGGCCCTGGTCCGATGCACGCTTCGCTCCTCGACAGGATCCTCTGCTGGGCTGTGGGGCTGGGGGGGCTCCTGCCCTCGCCCCTCGAGGTGGATGCTGGAAGTGGGGGACCTGGGGCAAAACAGGGCCTTAGTATGGCCTTCGGTTGGCCGGCGATCCGCCTGCCGGCGGTTCTTCCTGGTCAAATCGAGGATTAGCCTCGATTTCGTGCCGCGATGCGCCCGGCATGGGCGAGTCAGGCACTTATATGGACAGGGTCAGGCAGGCCCTGGTCCGATGCACGCTTCGCTCCTCGACAGGATCCTCTGCTGGGCTGTGGGGCTGGGGGGGCTCCTGCCCTCGCCCCTCGAGGTGGATGCTGGAAGTGGGGGACCTGGGGCAAAACAGGGCCTTAGTATGGCCTTCGGTTGGCCGGCGATCCGCCTGCCGGCGGTTCTTCCTGGTCAAATCGAGGATTAGCCTCGATTTCGTGCCGCGATGCGCCCGGCATGGGCGAGTCAGGCACTTATATGGACAGGGTCAGGCAGGCCCTGGTCCGATGCACGCTTCGCTCCTCGACAGGATCCTCTGCTGGGCTGTGGGGCTGGGGGGGGCTCCTGCCCTCGCCCCTCGAGGTGGATGCTGGAAGTGGGGGACCTGGGGCAAAATAAAGACCAAGCCTGAAAATGGAGGGTGCTTTTTTCAACAATAGATGGGTGACAGGAGTAGTGGGCTGTGCAGCAGGGGCTTACTGAGATTCTTGGCGGACATAATGGCGCACGTCAATCAGAACAGTGTCAAAATATGGAGCGATTACGTGTCAAAGCTGACATGGATTGAATTAAGCGTTAAGCCAGCCAAAGTGCAGATACCGCATTATACCTGTAAGGAAGAACACTTGTTGCAACAAAACACGATTTATTCCTGACCAGACCGAAGGTACAGCAGCGTTGATGGATGTGTATTGGGAGCGTGGACAATACACGTACCTCCACCTCCCACCATCTTGTAGGTACATCTGTTCACTAACCACTTTGCATTCAGCAGTTCTGGTAGTTCTTGACCCCCATCTGACAGTTATAAACGTGCCACCCGCAGGAGCAACTAAACCCCCGTCCCACAAGTGTGCCTACCGCTCACCAAGGCCTCATCACCAGAAAAGATCCAATTACTGGTAAAAGGACTCATCTAACAAACTGAAGGCGATCCCAGACTAGTTTAGTCTTTTCACTAGGACAGACATTTTTCATCTCCCTCCTGGTGCCAGTTATCCAGACTGCAGCAAATATCCAGTGGGTGCAGATAGCATACCAGACATAGCAGGATCTAAATTCTATTAAGACTGAATTGCAGGCTATAATACTTAAGACCCATCATAACAGATATGTTCTGGATTTGCTCATAGCTGGGGGGGGGCATGTACAAGAACATTGTCTTGTCTTGCTGCACATACAACAACCCCCCCATCCAAATGATGCATAACTTGAGGATTGCCATTGAGAAGGAAGCAGGAGTAAATGCGGATTTGTTTTTCTCGTAGGCCCTATCGTGGCTTGAAGTAGCAGTAAAGTTACTGGTTCCTATCATGGTTTTTCTGCTCATGATTATTTTGCTTGTTGTAAATACTGGAAGGGGTAGCTGTAGTTATGCCCCCTATACAGTTAGGGTAGAAGCACACAGCACCAAAACCAAGATTCTCTATGTGGTAGTAGTGGACGAGCAACCAAGGCTGAGACTAAAGGGAGGTGATGCAGGCTGTTTTTGAGTACAGTTAATTCCCCCAAGCCCTCACAAAGGAATGTCCACACACACATTATGTGAGAACACAGTTCTTTTATAGAAAATAGGGTTCAAGTAAATATACACCGACAAATAACACTTTTTACTCAGGCAACACTATCCTAATAATAGTACATATATACACACATCCATGTGTATATACTTTGGTTCCATTTAGAAGCAAGCATCCAAAAAGCATAGTAATCCTAAAACATTGGATAATGCATAGACATTACTGTAAAAAGGCAGGTTAGATTAGGAGCATAGGTAGAATGCTTTCTTTAAGGTAGATAGGCAATACTGTGCAAGGATCCTCCTACCTTGGCAACCTGTAAGGGAAAAGCCAAGGTGTACTTTATCTTGTCTATTAAAGCACAGTCCAAATATGTTCAATAACCCACTGCCCCCCCCAAAGTGCCTGGGAAGCCACAGGAGAACAGGATCCATGGCAAAGCTGGGACCCCCTGGATGATTCCCGAGGATGGAAGAGGCTCTTCCTCGTCCCAGTACCTTGGGTGCCTTGGCAGGCGAAGTGGTGGATTTTCTTGGCTATACTTGATGAGACCCCTTGAGGACTGACCCCCATTGGAAGGAGTTATCACTGGGATGTCAATGGCAAGAATAAAGAGGGAACCATGCAGTGTCGGAAAGGCAGCACTTTTGGTCTTCATAGTGGTGTCCGTTGACAGATCATTACACCGACTGTGGATGTCCCATGAAAGTGAAACTTGCTGTGGACCCCGATGAGGGCTGGCTGAAGAACATAAGACCCTGGGTTGCCTTGGATGACTGTCAGTGGCAACAGGTGCAGTGGCAGAAGTAGGCTTCAGGATTTCACAGTTTATCGCCTTTCCGTTCTTCAGTGCTGTAGCACGGACCTCAGGATGGCTTCTGGCAACCTGGACATGACCACTGGTCTGGACTATGGATCCTCACCAAGCCTGGATGCTCAGGACGTTTTCTTCACATTTTGGTGTCTGGTAACCCACCGGTGTACACTCCACTGCAAGCATCAACTCTGGACCTTCTCCGCCATGGACAAGTGGACAGATGTCATGATAGGGATGCCCCTTGACATATTCCTCAGAGATTTTGAATTTGTGCAGCTCCTGGTGTCAAGCAGCACAAAATAAGGGTACCCCCTCTTCTGGGAAATACTCATCAACCTGGCTTCCAGCAGTATCGAACACTCATTTGGATCCTGGGTGACACAGATGAACTGCTTGGCTTCAAGAGGTTCAGGCACTTCTCTTCTGGACCAACGAAGATTCATTCTCCGGACAGCAGGCACACATGACTGGTTCACCAAGAACAAAATGAAGAGCTGCACAGCCAGGGGTTCAAACTGGACTCCTGTGCAGAAGATTAGCAGAACACACAGTTTCAAAGCAGTAGAGGACAAGGTGGCCTGGTCCCTCCAGTGCATTTTCAGCATCACACTCGTGCCAGATGATTGTTCGAAGACCTTGCCGAAGAGTGAGACTGTGTTGGTGTCTATTACAATGGGTAGAGCTCCTCCACTCACAAGACACATGCACACCCAGATTGATAATTGGGATGGTGTTGTAAAGTCAAGAATGGTGAGGATAGAGCAGACTTTAGGACCCTCAGATAAATTGACCTCCCCTCCATCTGACCCTGAAAATTATATAGAGCATTGGGGCGACTTAACAGGAGATGGGTGGTTATTGTTTTAGGACGAGCACTCTAGAAGTATATGCCCTAGTGGGGGAATTTTACACTGAGTGTAGTGTACCCAAAGATGAACCATAGATGAAGGAAAGCAGCTGGATTAGTTAATGGTGTATTAACTACAGGAGGGAATGTTGAGGTGGCCATACAGCATCCCAGCCAGGCAAAAAGGTCTAGGCTGTGAAAAACCTATTAGGTCGAGCCACAGTGCAAGTAGGGTGAGTTTTGCATGGCAGAAGGAAAACATATCACTTGACATTGTATAGCAACACAGAACGAGCAACAAAAGTATTAATGTTGTGGTTGCAGAGGTTATAAATAGGGCAGTGGTTTATATGAGGTTTTAGGTTGAGTGAAGTGCGGGAAGGCAGCTGAAGTAGGTGGAGAGATAAGATTGATTCAGAAAGGTGTTGTGGTAAACCAGGAGGTCAGCAGGTCAACATGGCAAGAGAGACCATATTCGATTCCATGGCCTACCAGACGAACAGAATGAAGGTCCTGAAGTGGAGCTGCAGCTCTGTTTAGCTCAGTTCCAATACAAATCCCCTTTCCAACCCCAAATAGAGAAGCCGAGATCAGAGGCACCAGCGCAGGACAGATAAACACAAATGGAATCCAGCTGCAGATCTCAAAAGGCATTGGAATGGAATGTTAGCTGTGGGGAGCATAGGCAGGGATGCACCCTTTAAAGGACAAATTCATGAGAACAGGGCACACGGTCTTGTGATGCAAACAGGCAAGGCGAAGATTTAGAGCACTACTGTCCTTACCCACGCAGCAGTCATCCCATTTGAATTACAAATAGACACAACCAAAGCAAATACATTCCTGAAATTCAGACTCAAGAGTGGTGCCCTGGTCACGTCATTACTGGGCACGAGGGGTCTGTAGGAGAGAAGTGGGGAGCCGGGTCTGGAACATACCATGATTTGATATAGGAGCAGCAGCGGTGCTGCCAGTAAATTTAGTCCAAGGTTGGAGGTGCAGCTTGTGTGCACCGTGGCATCTGTTATAATGAGAAGGCCCAATGTCTTAGCAAAGCAGTTAGCCTCGCCAGTCTTACTTGAATGCGCCTAGGTTGGGGAGTGGGGTGTGCACATCATGTAACTTAAGATTTATTAATGGATCAATATACCCGTTCACCAATCATGTAATAGAATTCAATGGATAGGGTAATGTCTTAGATAAAGTGTGGCCAATCGGACCAGGGACTACAGGCGCGGGTGGTATTAACATGTTATTTAGGTGGTAGCCAACAAGGGTTGTGGGAAGAAGTAATCTATGCATGATAACGTGCGGTTTTCAACTACATAGCTTGTAACTCCTTGGGGCGTGCCGGGATCGGTCATTTCGGTTCTACAGGACAGTCTGAGACTTTTGCAAATAATAAACGTTTTCCCTTGAAAAGCAGTGTAGTGGCTGTTTGGCCTTCTTGGATTAGATTGATCATACAGGTTTTGGGTCACGTCTTTACACGCGCAGGCACACACGTCACTATAGAAAAGCTCTGTTTAGTTTAAATCTTATTTGGCCTATACAGTGACATTGCTCTGCAGGCTTTTTCCAACAAAATGCACAGCTTTCTCTGTTTTGGTTTAAAAGTGAATGTTCTGTGAATCCAAGCCAGATGTTCCAATGGGATTTATAAGGTGGTATCTTTAGCTTATGACATGCATTTCGAAATGTATTTCGTATGAATTGTTAGCAATGCATTTGTATGCATACAGGATGCTGTATTCACAAAGAAAATCACATTGTTTTAAAATAACACTGTAGATAGGAAGAATCCAGCTGCATCCTGATGGCCTTTGGTTCAAATACATTTATGCATTCATTTGCATTTCATTAAATAACCACATATATTTCAGAGGTGAGTTGGAGTTTTCAATTAGAGAATTCATCTGCAATGCAACTTGTATCCATTTTCAAAAGTCAATTGCACATGAACAAAAGAAACTATGAAAACACTGCAATTATTCATATTTATGACAGGGAACATAATTTTTGTTTACACACCTACAGTGTCTATTCTCAAAAAACAAGGCTAACCTATGCAAAAGAAAATAGCCGGCTGGTTGACTTTCTGGGAGCAGCCCGTGCTTTGTGGTGTGCTGGCTTAGCTTTGTTGTGGGAGGAGACCAGTTTACAAGCCATGACATGTCATTCACGTGCACAGTCTTTCACAAAACGACATTCTACATTGAGAAAAACTGGCTGGGTGGCTAAAAACATCAAGCTTTAAGATTTCACACCGACACGCTAGGTCAGGGTTGTCTGTTAGGACAATAGTTGGGGTTTAGATAAGACTAAATTCACCCTATTAATCAAGCTCCCAAACGTACTGGAAGAATCAGAAAAAACAAGAATAATATAAGACAGGCAATTGCTCAAAGAAAGATCTCTATTTCTCGGCTAGGAGGGTTTGTACAAAGACATGTGGCTGTAAACAAAGTCTCAATGAAGTTATGATTCAACAAGCAATTTATACAGGCAGCATACAATGGTCAACAGATTGTAGAGGAGGAGCCGAATGCCTCTACAGGAAGTCCCACCCCTATTGTGCCTATATGTTGGAAACCGGAAATTGCGACATGTGCAACGTCAGTGATGGTACCTATGCCACAAAGAATCTTTGGGACAAGGTATCCACTGAGAAGACCCTATGTGAATTATCCTCGAAAAGCTGACGACCTCCTAAGAGAAACGCCTGAGGAAGTGAGATAACGCGTAAAGAAAGGAGCTGGTAACATTACAGAAGATGAGAGGGAAGCATTGAGAAGGATGGTCAGAGAAAAGAATGTATAGGGGATATGGAACCTGAAATCTTATGGTGAAGTAAAGAACTGAGAAGACTTTCATATGCGAAATGAAGATTGTACGTGTGAAGAGCACTGCAGAAAACACAAGTCGCTCACAATTGTAAAGACACTGCAACGCAAGTAGACTCAGCATTCTTAAGGCTGGCTATACGTAGGATATAGACTGCAGGCGATGCCACCAACACATGTATGAGTGTTCTGTATATTCGATGACATAATAGTGAGTCTCCATGAAGGAAATGGATTGGAAGCTATGTGTGACAGAGCAAAGAATAAGGCTTACATTTGAACCAAGAAGCTACATGGCTTAATGTCAAAGACTGGGAGCAGCCAAGATGTGGTTATCAGCCTGTGAAGGACAGTAGACATGAGAAGCCGAGGCATCCCTTATTAAGTTGCAAAGAAAGAACACCACGGGTGACAAGTTTCTTTATTAAAGACTATTAAATGCTAGAATACAAGCAAATTCACAGTCTCTGATCACGTGAGCGCAGGATGGAAATAGACAGAGCATGGTGTATCAGATTGAAGACAGCGAGTGCTTGCACTCACCAATATTCTCAGAGGCAAGAAGCTACTACAAGGCCTAGTTCAAAGACAAAGTGTATGGCAAACGGCACGAGCGATGAGAGATATGGGTCTAATTGGGTGGAGAGAGACAGTCAGGCTCACCCACCAGCACCTGGGATACCAGCTTACATGCTGCTAGGGCATCGAATATTCCAGAAGGGTACAAGCGTGCCAACCAATTGCAGAAGGCTGTATAATGAGGAGCCTTATAGTTTGAGAGCCAATGAAATATTGTGTTTCAAATTACTGTCTACGATGACTTGCACTATAGAGACCCAATCACTATCCTATCCCATATAGAAGGTATACTTAGATGTTCCCCTTAAACCAACCACAATTCCAAGTAGGTTTTCTTATTTGCCACGTAGTAGGACGTCACGAATGATGAACTTTTAGTATAAAAATGTGATTTTTACAAACTGTGTTGAGATTATGCTGTGCAATGTCCATTGTACTCCATTTTAGATAATTGTTATCTGAACAGTCTTAGTTGCCAACTTCCTCAGTCGGTCTTACTGCTTCATGTAAGAAGTTATTCTCCGTCCAATCCATAGTGCGATATGTTACCTTGAGTAAAAGGGCCCCCCTGGGTTCATGCGGTAGCACGTTGGATGGTTGATGAGACCCATCGACCTATAGTCTCCCACGATTCAGACGATCAAGTGCCCTTTGCCATCTGGCCAGAAGATCGCAAGGTTTCTGTGACGAGCAGGTGGGATGAGTTCCTCTTTCACAAAATCCCTCCTGTTTTCCAAAGGCACTTTGCGGACAAAAAGGTAAAAGTGGTTGATTGGAGAGGCGAGTCGATACCAAAGGTCTTGAGCTGAAAGCGCGAATGGTGAGTAGACTAAGGGGAATGGCAAGTTAAGGGGAGGGGAGTGTGGTAGTTTTAAAAGTAACAGGTTCATTTTAAAGTGTAAACGAAGAGCGTTACAAGAGAAAGCCAAAAAAAAACCTTGTCCAACAGGACCAGCGGAAGTCATACTTTAGTCGAAGTAACCTAGGCAGCGCAGAGGACAGGGCCATGTTAGATAATGACTTAAACCCCTGTCGGGTTATATTTAGGGGCACAGATAAAGTGAAGAGCGCTTAGGATTCATGTGAATGAACTAGTTTGTCTGTTATGTGTCTGTTTTTGGGGTGTCGAAGAGCGACAATATTGTAAAAGAAAATTAAGAAAAGGTTGAGAGAATATAGCATCCGTCTATAAGTTGTCGGTACCGACTTAAAAGTTAGATTGAGACTATTGGAAAAAAGAGGTTTTGAGCTGTGATTTGCTGGAGCGCGCTCATATTTGTTTTTCTGAAACGGGTTCCTTTGTGAAAACCGGTTTGGACAGTCAATTGAGACTTGTCACAATGGAAGATGTATTCCTTTGATGCACCTGTGCAAAACCCTGGCAAAACACATGCCCAAGCTCAACCAGTATAGTGCGGAATGGGTGAAAGGCACAGCAGATAAGATGTTCATGCCATGGCCTCAAGGGGGATATTTGGCACATGACCACATACTTGCACACTGCATACACAAGGAAGAAATTAGAAAAGAGGTTAGCTATTTTAGAACTTTGGAAAATGTACCAGGAAGAGAGAGGATCCGCCAACGGAGGATTGGATGCTTAATCAGTGCAAGAAGGAAGGTGCTGAGCCTTCTGCTCCTCTTGCCTCGCTGGAATTAAAAAGCATTGATATTGAAAGCACAGGATTGTATCCATTAAAAGGAACTAAAAGCAGCAACAGGGTATAGTAATCCAATATACGAACCACCTGGTTACAGTAGTGATGATAGTCCCGATGAAACTAGGAGACAGGAGGAGACCTTTAAGACTTTACAGAAAAAGGTGAACAACCAAATGTATCGACCGATATAGAACGGGAAATTAAGAGATGGAAAGGAGAAAAGGATAAAGCGGACGCGGTAACGCTCATATAGAACGAATAGATGGAAGGACAGATATTTCTCAAGTTAGATGGAAAGGCATCAAGGAAGTTAGGCAAAGGGAAGTTCGAGATGAACAAGATAGAAAAGACAGGGAATGAGAAAAGAGATTAAAAGAGGATGACCAGAAAAGGAAGAGCCGACAGAGGCAAGAACAGGTGTATAGCTCGGCTGCTTTTAATTCCCAAGCGATCCAGTCGCAAAATGCATACACGGTCCTACACGCCAGCCTGCAGTGAGCCCGGGACTTGAATTCCAGGTAAATACTTTCCCCGACTTGGTCACACAATTCAGACCCTTTCGTCACCAGTTAACCTAACGGGCGCACGCATCTCGTTTCTCTCATAGGACTACAGACAATAACGGAAACTATCACCCAGCCACCATTACGTGCTGGTCCACACTTTAGTGAACAGTTGCAAAACCAACCGGCACCTTGCGCATTTCCTGAGACTCTTCGCACAGCTACAACCTAGCTAGGTGAGCACATGCCCTCCTGGTACACTTGGGTAAATATCTTTCTTTTATTGACCTCCACTAAAAGTAATCTTACCCAGAACTACATGTTCTTTGATTCTTGCAGCCATCCACAGCCGGCTGCCAGAAGACCAAACCACCCAGCATCTCATGCCATTCATGTGCCATAGTAACTTCAGATCCTTACAGATCTGCACCCCCCACCAAGGTCAGTCCCGTGCCTCCCTTGTCCTTGATTTTATAGTGGTGTACCATATTCATGGAAAATATTATGTCTTGTTTTTTAAACAAAAGTTTTTAACTTTCCACTCAGTCACTAATGGAGTCCCCCTGTCTCTATTTTTAGGGAGACCTACCACAGGCCCCAGATGAAGGCTCTAAGCCGAAACATCTCACCGACCAGTACCTCCATACATCTCCTGGTCCCAGCATCTTCTTTGATCTATATCTAGACGTCGACCACTTGTTAGGTCACCCTCCAGCCTGGATAAACAACCAAAAGATTTTCCATTCATTGCTTTTGTTTTGGTTGTTATGCATGTACTACATGCTAATCACTTGTCACTATAGGTGGTGGTTACACAGTGTTTCTTTTAAACACTATCTTGTCTTACAAATTATTTTGCCATAAACAGCTGCTTGAGGAAAGGTTAAGACTAAGAATTAACCCCTTTGCAAACTCTGTATTTGGGATTGAACCTCTTGCAGTTTCTAATTGTTCTTTTCAACAAATACCTTTTTCTCAAAAAATGACTGATGCATGATTAATAAATGCATCCAGCAGCAAAATAAATTTAAAAAGCTGACAGATCGATATCTATTTGTGTCTGAAATTCCTTCCTGTGCATTTTCACATTTAAGTGTTTTTGTACCTCTTTTGACATAATAGAAATAACCTAGGCCTACTTTAGTTCAATAGTAGTCCCCAGAAAACGTTATACGTCAGAACAGACCCCCATTGTTGACCAAGCAGTTCTAGCCCATTGTTCTGCCGTAATCGGGCTATCCAGTATCAGGAGGAACAACAAAAAAAAAGAAAAGAGGGCAGAAGAACAAAGAAAGAAAGGACAGGAAGAGAGAAGAGGAAGTGCAGAAATTAAGAGATAAGAGGATACAGAGAAGGAAGAAGAGAGAAGAGCGGGGAAAGGAGAGAAGAGAGGAGAAAGTAAGAAGGAATTAGATGGGAAAAAAGAAGCTAAAAGAATTAGATGGAGATAGAAAGAAAAAGGAGACAGGGAGAACGCGAGATTGAGCGCATTCAGAATGAATTAATGGAGCCAAGTCCAATGAACGATGGAGTGACCTAGTAGAGTTCCTCCCATTACAGGGAGCGACTTCAGGACTATCTAGAGTCACACTAGATGAGGATTTCGAGAGAGGTCCCATCTCCAAAGCTATCCATCAGGATTTAAGAGAAAAAGGCGAATCGATCTATAATCTCCCAATCACGAGGGAATACTGCCCGTTCCTGAGCATAGAGCTCTGTCCTTAAGTAGGTTAACCTTAGACAAGGGTGAAAGAGAAGAGAGCCATTCAAGTTGGGCACTAGACATGTCAGACGAAGAGAGAATCCTTCAGTGGGGAGGGAAGAAGCATGTGTGCCCCTGAGGGAGGCTCGCAGACAGATAAGGGAGTAAAATGTCTGATCTAGAACAACCTAAGGATAGGACGCCAGATCCTATAGCATATCCAGAGCACCCTAAAGGATGATCTTATAGTGAGATGGGAGTCGCCGCCATATGTAAATCGGTCAAGGTCCCTGCCAGGAATACTGCGATCAGGAATTATCGTCTCCACCATGGATAGGCAGACAATGGGATCAGATTGTGGTATGGGGTATACACAATTTCCCATATTAGGAAAGGAGGGGCGAGACCACAGTATATTCCATGGCCAGAAACGGACAAGGATAATTTAAGATAAAAACTCCCCAGCTTAACCGCGTGTGCAGGGAAATAGATTTATGAGTTACAGAAAAAGAACCAGAGGAAATACTCTGGCAATAGAGGACATTAAGGGTCTCCTAGCAGCTATTTCTGGGGAAAGAGCAGATGACATTTGGATGATAGCAGGTTATGCGAATGTCACAGCACAAAATACAGCACACAATGGAGTGCCATTTAATATGAAAAGATGTTTGGCGAGCCCTTAAAGTACAACATCCGTGTCAGGTATGGGTGCGATTATGACATGAAAGATGAAGATCCGCTTGCTTACATTCAGGACATTCAAGAGCATTGGTCTCTTGAAATGCGCAAGCCGTGGAGTAAAACAGTGGCAGTATTTTACCACATTTTGTGTCAGGGACTGTCTGAGGCAGTACAGAGGCAGCTCAAGAAACCAGTGGGAATGGAAGAAAAACCGTAGCCAGAAATACAGTGGACTATAGTACATCACTGTCGATTGTTGCAGGAGAATAATAAAAAGAAAGACAATGCTAGGAAAATTAAGGAAGCGAAGTTAGCCCAGAAGAAATTGTCAAAATACACCAAAGAAGGAGCAGTATTGACAAGCGGAGAAGGGCTAGGAGTACAGCAAACAGTGGACACATCGCAGGTGAATAATCTGCATTCATTGAATCAAGGAGGAAACAGGTTTATATGGGCTACAGAGGAAGAGATGGATTTCAAAACACAAGGTGGGTTTCAGAATGGGTAGAATGAGAATCAGAATGCACAAGAGAGCTAGTTAGACGAAACCCTCCTATATGTTGGACGTGTGGCATGACAGGGCACATTTCGCACACATGTGGGAGCCAGGGGTATATACAGATCAGACCGTGTATCAGGCACAGGCAAAGCAAGTGCAGCCACTGCAACAGTCACAGCAAGCACCATTGAACATACCACAAGGGCAGTCATAGCACGCCCATATGCAGCTACAGCAGAACACAAATACAGGACAGTTACTACCACCTAGAATAGGGGGGGTCATTGTGGTGGGAGGAAATCCTTTTACGGGTACAGGGGTATGTATTCACAATAAGACAGCTCACAGGGCAACTTGATGTGTTCAGTACTATCTGTGACACCAGACCCTCTCCCCCCCCAAGAGGAATCAAGGGTTGATAAGACAATAAGAAGCAAATCCTTTTCATTTTTAGTTGACACTGGCGCTACTCGTTCATGTATACGAAAGGGAAAATATCCAATGCCATGAATGCTCAAGAATTCTCTGGAGCTACAAGAAGTGACATTTTATTTATATCGCGCTCGTAAGTGTTTCAGAGCACGACCAGGCAAAAAGGGAGGGGAACAAGGGAGAGAAAAAGCAGAAAAAACAGCTATCTTACTAGGCCCAGTTACATTTAAGAAAGCGCAGGTTCATGGGAAAGAAAAAGGGGGGAAACGGCAAGGAGGGGTGTGGGAGGAGGGGGAAAGTGCGAAGCAGAGAGAAAACAAATATTTAATAGAATAAATAATAAATAAGGGCTTTAAACCATGGTAGTGCAGCCAGCAAGTGGCAGGTGAAAGTTAGTCAGAAAGGTATATCTGATAAGTGCAGATGAAACATGGGAGGGGGGACTGTATGGGTACAGATAAAGAACCCTAGTGCAGATGTGGCCTGGAGGCAGTGCAGGAGGGTGGCAGGGTGAGCAGATACCTGGGCCCGAAAGAACAGAGGGTGGCCAGGTGCACAATGCCATGAGAAGAAACAGATCAACAGGGGAGAAGGGGAGCAAAGGCAGAGGCAAAGAGGAAGGTCTTGAGAAGTTTCCGGAACCACGATGTTTTTCCTCAAATTTCAAGGTGGCCAGGAGGCTGTTCCAAAGGGAGTCACCAGCCGAAGACGGGGATCTACCCCAGCTCGTTTTTCTTGCAAAACGACGAACCCTGAGGGAGTTAGAAGTAGAGGAGCTAAGGGCTCGAGAGGGGAGGTATTTACAGAGGGATAGTTGAAGGTATATTGGACCCAGGCCCCAGAAAGCCTTGTGGACAAATCAGAGGGTTTTAAATTTAATCCTCGCATCCACTGGGAGCCAATGAAGGGATTTCAAGGCTGGAGAGATACGATCCCAGGGCTTGAGGCCAAGGACAAGTCTCGCAGTCCTGTTCTGGATTAGTTGTAGAGGGCGGAGAGTGGAGGCAGGTAGATTTAGGAAGATGCTGTTACAGTAATCCAGTTTGGAAAGAACCAGAGCTTGGGAGACAGTGAGCTTTTGAGGGAAGTAGAGCTCCTTTTACTGATTAATTACCAGTCTCTATAGGAGAATGTGATATGTCTGTTCCATTGTTGTATTCACGGCAGACACCAGTTAATATCCTGGGAAGAGATTTAATGACAAAACTTAATATGCCGATTTCGTTCACTGAAGGTATAGTGTGGCTCCACTCCTGGGATACACTATATGAATGTGGGCAAATTTAAATTGGCATTTACAGGGCAAATGGCCCTGCGAGGAGTGCCAATGGAGCCAGAAGTCTTTCTTTAGGTTAACATGGCTACCTGGCTTAGTGGGAAGGACTATGAGGATACCCAATGAGTTTCTCTTTAGACCGCAGGTACCTATGGATGAAGAGGGGGGACAAACTTAGAATTAGATGCAGCCATAACACGAGGGGAAATGGCAATGCTCGAAGGCACAGATGACGAGGGTAGACCATGGAACAGTGATTGCCATTGAGGAAGGGTGCAGATTGATTGACGTCACTGATGACATATTCCAAGATGATCCATTAGATGAAGTAATATTTGAGATGAATACTACGTATTGGATCAGAATAGAGAAAAGGGAGATACCACAGCACATGGCAATAGTGCGACAGCATCCAGCATTCTTTGATGAGGACTTGGAAAAGGTGCCAAGCATTTTTATTTTTATTTTCACATCTGATGGGACATTTATAACAGCAGTACACACAAAGAAATACATTGGGGTACACACCACTGGCATATTATTTTAGGATACTAGACCCAGTCATGAGAGGGCATTTTCCGTGCGAACAGTCATTGGAAGCTGCCGCGTTTGCAAGTCAGAAGACTACAAATATTGTAATGGGTTGTTTAATGACCATTTTTGGAGCATGCTGTGTTTGCCATTTTACAGAAACCTAAGGGTACGTTAACATCTCAGAGAGCTTCAGTATATGAAGTTATTATATTCAATCCTGTGATTAAAATTGTTAGATGTAAAATAGTGAACCCTGCCACATTCATAGCTGAACCAGTGACGGAGGGAGAGTATGCGCATTATTGTGCTAATTATGAGGAATACTACTATGGCATCCCACGCATTAAATAAAACGCATTAGCAGGAGGGGAGATTCTCTTTGATGGTTCTTCAAAAATGTATCAAAAAGATGGGAAAAGATATTCAGGAGCTGCTGTAGTGAGGCATATAGCAAATAGTGAATTTGAGGTAGTATCGAGTGGAAGACTACCATCTCACTCTTCACCACAAGCGGCAGAATTGGTATCGCTTATTGCGACGCTTGAACATGTAGGACAGGAAGTGAAAATATACAGTGACTCCACCTATGTGACATCAACTGTACACACAGGGTTAGCATGTTGGAAAAAGAGGGGCTACCTCTGAGTGGACGGCACTCCAGTGCAATAAGCATCACTAATGGACAGGCTTATTAAGGCACCACAACTCCCAGTAGCCATAGCGATAGTTAAATGCGCAGCACATACTAAGCTGAGGCCGCCTCTTTTTGCATCTGTGCATCAGCCGGCAGGTGGATACGCCGGCGGCCTACACGAAGGCCATATTAAGGCCTGTTGGCTGCCTGTGCCCCCCATTCTGCACTATCTGCTTAGGGAAGAGGGCAGGAGCCCTCTCCCCCTCCCTGAAGCCGCCTCCAAGCAGCCAGCGTCGACGCGGAGGTCACGAGAGACCTGCCTGACCCGGTCCCGAGGCCTGCCTGACCTCCCAATGCCGGGCGCATCGCGGCACAGAAACAAGGCTGAGGCCGCCTCTTTTTGCATCTGTGCATCCGCCGGCAGGCGGATACGCCAGCGGCCTACACGAAGGCCATACTAAGGCCTGTTGGGTGCCTGTGCCCCCCATTCTGCACTATCTGCTTAGGGAAGAGGGCAGGTGCCCTCTCCCCCTCCCTGAAGCCGCCTCCAAGCAGCCAGCGTAGACGCGGAGGTCCCGAGAGACCTGCCTGACCCGGTCCCGATGTAACGCTCACCTGATTCCCGTAGAGGCGCCGGTCTTGACTGGGCGTATACCGTATCTTCAAAGGTGATGTGTAACACACGGCTGGCTCTTTGGGCTGGACCTCTGTGCACTGTATGTCTGACTCGAAGGGTAAGGTGTCTGCAGATAGAAAATATGGGATTAATGAACTGGGTTATTGAATGTCTCTCTATTCTTCCCTTTCTCTTCTCCTGTAGAACCCCAAAGGTTAACGCGCTCACCTTAGGTAAGTGAACGCCGTGCTCTCCATCTGCTTCGGGGCAGGGTGCTGTAACCAGTTTCTTCACTGGATAAGGGGAGCAGGCCTCTTGACTTCAGAGGACTGCTGTCCGTCGTTTACTACACGAACGGTAAGTTTCGAGTAATTCTAATGTCTTTAAAAGTCTTTAGTAATGATGTCTCTTGTTTTGCAGGGTTCCGGCGATGGCGGAGGACGGGCTGAAGTGGGTTGAAGATGGAGCCCGTGTGATGAATAGAAGCGCCTGGAAGCACGTAAGTAAGCGCTTGTTGCCTGCTTCACGATGCACTCTGTTTTTATTTTGCAGGTACAAGTTCGTAGCGGCTGCAGGGTGCCGGAATACCCACTGGGTTAGATGTGGAAAGGAGTAATGGCACGCGAGTATTAAAGTTCCCCAATGTCTTTAAACGTACTTTGTTTTGTCTTTCAGATGCGGGATGCAGCGCCGAAGGCCTCCGGAGCGTGCGAAGAGTTGGTAAGCCTTTGTCTTTCAGATGCCGGAATGCAGCGCGAGGCGTTGGTGACAGTCGATGGACCAGGTAAGTGAAGCGCCGTCACTGAAGACCGTAATGCTAACCTGTTCTTTCTTGTCTTTATAGGTGTTGCTGAAGACTGGATTCAGGATGGTAAGCCTTTTTCCTTAGGCCCAGGATCAGATGCAGAAGACACGATGAGCGTTCTGCTGCACAGGATGCAGAATAACGCAAAGCAAGATTCATCCATCGGGTGTGGTTTAAATAGCCTCCTGTAGTGCTTAGTTGTCTCCTTCCACAGCCACGCCTAGGTAAGAAAAGAGTTCCTGCTTTCCAGAAGAGTTCCAGTGTTCTGAACCTAGGGAGTGGCTCCTGCCCCACCCAACAGGAAAAGTAGTTCCAAACAGAAGAGGATCAGAGGCTCAACTGGCAGGCAAGTAAGCAGCATGGTCTGCTGCAGGTAAGTCCACCCAAGCATTATGAGCCCGGCGCTTCCAGCGCTGGGACTGGGCATATTTATGAGCCTGGTGCCACTGGCGCCAGGACTGGGTCCAAAAGGTCCCAATTGGGACTGGTTGGCACTCGGAACCTGGGTTATGGATCTGCTTCCAAGGGAGTTGGGAAAACCTTGACCTTTTGGAAGCAGAGATCATGACAGTAACCCCCCTCAAGGCCCCTCCCAAACCGGGCTTTCTCCGGGGGTTTTGGCTTGTCAGGAAATGTCCGGTGAAATCTTTTGATTAGGCGAGGAGCATGGACATATTCAGCAGGTTCCCAGGATCTCTCTTGGGGGCCGTAGCCTTTCCAGTCAATTAGGTAAAATAGTTTACATTTGGAGATCTTGGAGTCCAGAATGCTTTTGACTTCAAACTCGAGTTCTCCATCAACTAGGATAGGTTTTGGAGATTTAGTTAGTCGGGTTTGAGGTTGCACGGGTTTTAATAGAGAGACGTGGAAGACCGGATGTATCTTCATGTGCGGGGGCAAGTCCAACTTGACCGCTACTGGGTTTACTATGGTAGTGATGGAATAGGGACCAAGGTATCTTGGGTTGAATGTGCGTGGCCCTTTTAGAGGTAGATATTTGGTGGATAACCAGTCTTGATCCCCTTCTTGATATTGAGGGGCTTCCTTCCGATGTTGATCTGCACCTTTCTTGTATTGTTCTTTAGCCCTTTGAAGGTGAGAAACAGCTTCTTTAAAGGCTTGGGTGATTGTAGAATGCAGGTAGTCTACTGCTGGTGTTTCAAGATCTTGGAGGGGATCCAACTCCGAGGTTCGCGGGTGACTGCCGTATAAAAGAAAAAACGGGGTTTTCCCAGTTCCCGAATGGACAGAGTTATTGTAGGCATATTCGTCTATCCAAAGGATGTCTTTCCAAGTTTTTTCAGTTTGTTGCAGCATGCAGCGTAAATACTGTTCCAGAGTTTGATTGGTCCTCTCGGTTTGTCCGTCGGTCTGAGGGTGGTGACTGGTCGATAGTCTCACATCAATTTGAGCCGACCGACAGCAACTTCGCCAAAAATGAGAAATAAATTGACTACCTCGATCCGATATTAGAACCGAAGGAAAACCGTGCAGTCGGACGATGTTTTCGAGAAATTCTCGGGCCAGAGTTGCTGCTGTTGGCAAGCCTTTGAGCGGAATGAAATGCGCCATCTTGGAGAATAAATCCACGATTACTAGAATCGTATTGTATCCGGAGCATGGAGCTAGATCGGTGATGAAGTCCATAGAAAGCGTATGCCAAGGGCGAGGTGGGATGTCAATAGGGCGTAAGAGGCCTGCTGGTCTTCCCTTTTGACTCTTGTTTTGGGTGCATACTCCACAGGACATTATAAAGTCTCTGATATCTTTTTTCCAAGACGGCCACCAGAAGTAGCGCTTGATCTTTTCTGAGGTCTTGGCCATACCGGGATGTCCTTCCATTAAAGAATCTTGATAACAAGAGATTACTTTTTTATGTAAATCTGTGCTGGGCAGGTATAATCGTTCTTGGAAATACAATAAGTTGTCCTTTACTGCAAAGTCCTTTCCCTGCAGATGCCAATTCTGTATGTCTGCTGGAGTTACAAGTTGCCTGGCTTTATCCTTAACTTCCTCTATGGATTGTGTGGCGATTACACCCAGAATTCTTTGTTCGGGAATGATTGGTACAGGTTTAGGGTTGATCAAGTGTTCTTCCACTCCCATCCGAGAAAGGGCATCAGCTTTACCGTTTTTTGTACCAGGTCGATAGGTAATTATGAAGTCAAACTCGGCAAAGAATAATGCCCAACGGAGTTGTCTAGAGGATTGGGCTTTTGCGGTTTTCAAATATTGCAGGTTTCGGTGATCCGTAATCACAGTAACGGTGTGTCGGGCCCCCAGCAGATAATGCCGCCAAGCCTTAAAGGCAGACTTGATAGCCAGAAGTTCCTTGTCAGTAATCGTGTAATTGATTTCAGGAGGCGAGAATTTGCGGGACCAAAATGCCACGGGATGCAACCGATTGGTTACCAGGTCCTTTTGTGATAGAACTGCCCCCATGGCAAGGCTTGAAGCATCAGTTTCCACGATGTAGGGGAGTTCGGGGCGAGGGTGTTTTAAGATTGGTGCAGAGATAAATTTAGTCTTCAAATCCTGGAAAGCTTGTTCCGCCTCGGTAGACCATTCAAAACGTTTGTTTTTCTTTAACAAGGCAGTGATGGGCTGGACTATTCGAGAAAATTCGGGGATAAACCTGCGGTAAATGTTAGCGAAGCCTAACATGCTTTGCACACCTTTTACGGAGGATGGTGATGGCCATTTGAAAACTGCATCGACCTTCTTTGAATCCATACGCACTCCGCTAGGTGATAATATGAATCCCAAGAATTCAACTTCAGTCACGTTGAAAACACATTTTTCCAACTTAGCGAAAAGTTTGTGTTGACTCAATCTTTCGAGGACCATTTTCACGTGTTTCCGATGTTCAGATTCCGATGAAGAATAAACGAGGATGTCGTCAATGTAAACAACAACACACACATCTATGAGCTCTCTGAGGACATCGTTCATAAAATATTGAAAGGCGGCCGGGGCATTGCAAAGTCCGAAGGGCATGACCTGATATTCAAATAGCCCATATTTGGTGCGGAAGGCCGTCTTCCATTCATCGCCCTCTTTTATTCGTACCAAGTGGTAGGCTCCTCTAAGATCCAGCTTGGTATATATGCATGCTCTTCTGACTTGGTCCAGGAGTTCAGGGATCAAAGGTAACGGATATCTATTCTTGACGGTGATCTGGTTCAGGGAGCGATAATCTATACAAGTTCTAAGGTCTCCTTCCTTTTTTGGAACGAAGAACAAAGCTGAAGAAGCAGGGGACTTGGAAGGACGAATAAACCCATTTGCCAGGTATTGTCGAAGGTGAAGGTTCTCAGGCTCGGTGAGGGCATAAATTCTACTACAAGGAGGAGTAGATCCAGGTATCAGGTCTATCTGGCAGTCATAAGACCTATGAGGAGGTAGAGAGTTAGCCTGATCCTTCCGGAAAACATCTTGGTATTCTAGGTATTCGGGAGGTAACTGGGGAGTCTCTGAAGAAATTGCTGCCAGTGCAACACCAGGTGGAGGGTGACACGTAGAGACACATTCTGGAAACTGGACCGTTCTTGCTCGCCAATCGATCAGAGGATTGTGTTTCTCTAACCAAGGTATTCCTAGAATAATCTGAAACTGAGGGGCCTTGATCACATCGAACACGATCTTCTCATGGTGTCCATCTTGACTTACTAGCGTCACTTCTTGGGTGGTATGCGTTACTGGTCCGGAGGCTATCTCCGTCCCATCCACCGTAGTAATGACGTCCTTTACAGCCTTGGGACAAAGAGTTAGATTCATCCTCAAAACCATTTCATGATCCACATAATTGCCGATGGCACCGCTGTCGACGTAAGCTTCAATTGCATATAATCGATCCGGATTATCAGGGCTAATGAGGACCATAGGTATCACGAAATGCGAGGTCACGGAACTGGTTTTCACGCTCGGCAAGAGGACCTCTATTCTTGTCGGGCGAGGTCGTTTCCCTGCTCAGAGTTTGTAACTTTGGTAACTGCAGCTCCTACTGCCTTCTTGGCAGGTTTCACCGGACAGTCTCGAAGAAAGTGCCCTGAGTTTCCGCAATAGAGGCATAATTGCAACTGTTTTCTCCTTTCCCGCTCCTTTTGTGTTAGAGGACCTTTCAGGCCCCCTATTTGCATGGGTTCCCCGGAGTCTACTCCTTTGGAAGGAGTTGGCGGTTTGGAAAATACTCGAGCATCAAACTTGGAACGATCGGCCTTCCTGTTCTGCAGTCTGTGATCTATTTGAATGACTAAGTCTATATAGTCCGAACAATCTTGTGGGGGATTCACTACTTGGGCTAACACATCTTTGAGCTCTCCACGTAGACCTCTATAAAACAGCGTAATCCTTTTGTCCTCAGGCCATTGAGTTTCCACTATCAGTCTGTTGAAAGACGCAATATAAGCCAAAAGGTCTTGATTACCTTGTCGCAACGAAAGAAGCTCATTGTCCAAGGCCTGCCCCTGTGAATGTCTTGCGAACAGTTTTTTCATACTGAGCTGATAAGCTTGAAAATCATGGAGGACCGGATCATCTTGATTTACTAGAGGGATCGACCAGTCTGCCGCATTGCCACTAAGGTACGAAAGCACGAAAGCTACTTTGGCTTGATCAGTTGGAAAGGCTGCTGGCCGGCATAAGAAATGCAACCGGCACTGATTGATAAATACTGCAAACCTCTTTGGGTCACCAGAAAATCGTTCGGGCGGAGCCAGAGGTAAATTCCCAGGTAGGTTGATCTGCACTGGATTCATAGAGGATGTAGAAGGAAGATTTCCCCCAGATGCGGGTAACGGGGTCTGTCCGGCTTGTGACTGTAGCAATTGTCTAGCGAGATCATCTGTTCGCTCCTTGGAAATGATCAGTTCCCTTAAACCATTTGTTTCCTGACCGGCTGCATGCACTTCTGCCCTTAGTTCCCCAAGTAACTGGGCTAGCTGGTCGGTATCCGAGGTTACCATAGCGCCTGGACGGGAGTTTTGCGGTAGGCTTTGCGTTCTGTAACGCTCACCTGATTCCCGTAGAGGCGCCGGTCTTGACTGGGCGTATACCGTATCTTCAAAGGTGATGTGTAACACACGGCTGGCTCTTTGGGCTGGACCTCTGTGCACTGTATGTCTGACTCGAAGGGTAAGGTGTCTGCAGATAGAAAATATGGGATTAATGAACTGGGTTATTGAATGTCTCTCTTTTCTTCCCTTTCTCTTCTCCTGTAGAACCCCAAAGGTTAACGCGCTCACCTTAGGTAAGTGAACGCCGTGCTCTCCATCTGCTTCGGGGCAGGGTGCTGTAACCAGTTTCTTCACTGGATAAGGGGAGCAGGCCTCTTGACTTCAGAGGACTGCTGTCCGTCGTTTACTACACGAACGGTAAGTTTCGAGTAATTCTAATGTCTTTAAAAGTCTTTAGTAATGATGTCTCTTGTTTTGCAGGGTTTCGGCGATTGCGGAGGACGGGCTGAAGTGCGTTGAAGATGGAGCCCGTGTGATGAATAGAAGCGCCTGGAAGCACGTAAGTAAGCGCTTGTTGCCTGCTTCACGATGCGCTCTAACTGTCTTTTTATTTTGCAGGTACAAGTTCGGAGCGGCTGCAGGGTGCCGGAATACCCACTGGGTTAGATGTGGAAAGGAGTAATGGCACGTGAGTATTAAAGTTCCCCAATGTCTTTAAACGCACCTTGTTTTGTCTTTCAGATGCGGGATGCAGCGCCGAAGGCCTCCGGAGCGTGCAAAGAGTTGGTAAGCTTTTGTCTTTCAGATGCCGGAATGCAGCGCGAGGCGTTGGTGACAGTCGATGGACCAGGTAAGTGAAGCGCTGTCACTGAAGACCGTAATGCTAACCTGTTCTTTCTTGTCTTTATAGGTGTTGCTGAAGATTGGATTCAGGATGGTAAGCCTTTTTCCTTAGGCCCAGGATCAGATGCAGAAGACACAATGAGCGTTCTGCTGCACAGGATGCAGAATAACGCAAAGCAAGATTCATCCATCGGGTGTGGTTTAAATAGCCTCCTGTAGTGCTTAGATGTCTCCTTCCACAGCCACGCCTAGGTAAGAAAAGAGTTCCTGCTTTCCAGAAGAGTTCCAGTGTTCTGAACCTAGGGAGTGGCTCCTGCCCCACCCAACAGGAAAAGTAGTTCCAAACAGAAGAGGATCAGAGGCTCAACTGGCAGGCAAGTAAGCAGCATGGTCTGCTGCAGGTAAGTCCACCCAAGCATTATGAGCCCGGCGCTTCCAGCGCTGGGACTGGGCATATTTATGAGCCTGGTGCCACTGGCGCCAGGACTGGGTCCAAAAGATCCCAATTGGGACTGGTTGGCACTCGGAACCTGGGTTATGGATCTGCTTCCAAGGGAGTTGGGAAAACCCTGACCTTTTGGAAGCAGAGATCATGACACCCGAGGCCTGCCTGACCTCCCAATGCCGGGCGCATCGCGGCGCCGAAACGAGGCTGAGGCCGCCTCTTTTTGTATCTGTGCATCCGCCAGCAGGCGGATACGCCGGCGGCCTACACGAAGGCCATACTAAGGCCTGTTGGGTGCCTGTTTGGAGCCACAGGAGCCAGGGGCCAGGAACTCTGCCCTTTCCGCTCCAGGTAAGCCAACGTTGCCACCCCGCACGGTTGCACGTGTGTGTGCTGTCCATGCCTAGCACCTCACCTCCCAAATCACCTCGTTGGACACCTTTGTCACTCACCCACAGCTACAACTATTATGGACCACGTCCTTTACACCCACGACTGAACCTTGTGCATCCCTTACGTGCACCTCTCCTTTAGACCTTTCTTTACATCCCCCTTATTTACAAGTATATTCTGTATAGCCTGTCTAATGCCATCTTGTTTCTAGATTCCTTTACTGTGCCTAGTAAACTGTGGTGCACTGCTGCTAGCCGCCTAATTGCGCCATTTGCGAATCTAGATGTCCCTGTACTGTGCCTACTTACCTGATTTGCACTGTTAGCTGCCTAATTGTGCCATTTCGCATCTAGATGTCCCCGGACTGTGCCTATTGACCTGAGTTACACTACTTTGTACTGAACCCATATAGCTATATCCTCTGTACCCTGAGAAATACAAGTTGTGATATGCAGCTAAGAACCTTTGCCAGCATTGACCTTATATTCATAGTCCTCCTAGGACTATCAGCCTGCACTGCCGCCAGCCACCGCACAAGTAAAACTAAGATCTTACTTATTCGCCCATCAATCATGCTCTACCATCCTGTGCCTATATCGAACCCTTACCTCAATGACCCAGCCCTCCGGCTCCAGCACTTTGCTACCAAACCCACCCCAAACATCCCATGTACTTTACAACAAAGGAATAGCAGACTTAGAACTAGACTGCCTAGACCACCTTGTATTGTGCACAATCGCACTGCCCTTCCACTACCCATCCCTACAGCAACGCCTAGCCCTCCACCATCCACCTTACCCATCGCAGCACTCAAGGGAGCCCTTATCAATGCTAGATCCCTCACAGCGCACGCCCTTGACATCGCTGACCTCATCACGGTCCAGAACCTTGACTTCCTAGCTATTACCGAAACCTGGTTACATGACGCCTCTGGTCCACTCCTCGCTCTATCCCTACCCAAGGGTTATACCATCAGAAATGACCGCCATTCCAACTTGTCGAAAGGAGGTGGAGTCGCTTTTATTCACATCAACAAAATCGCTATGAGAGCTGCTCCCCCTCATACAACTTAGTTCTGCAGAATCTCTCTCAGTGAAACTATCACTCTCTCCTACCAATACAGCAACACTCCACCTTATATACAGACCTCCAGGCCCATTGGGTTCATTCACAGATGAGGTTGCATCCACCCTGTCGACTAACACCAAGCCCAACTCTCAGATACTGCTACTAGGAGACCTTAACCTAGGTCTCTCAGATCCCAAGGACCACATGGCTACTGAAGTAGACACCACCCTCTCCAACCTAGGCTTCCAGCAGCGTATTCGTGATCCCACACACATCAAAGGAAGAACGCTCGACTGGCTAGCCGACCTTAACTGTAACACCAATGTCACCTCTAATGATGCATGCGCCTGGTCGGACCATCATGTTATTACCTTCCTCCTGCCAGCCACCAACCCCCAGCCCATACCTACCATAGCCCCCGCTATACCTACCAGAAACAAAAAAGATATCACCAGGGAGAAACTGCTTCCTCTTATCCTCCCTTGCTTGAACAGCCTTGCTGCACAGCAGAAGGATAAGGACCGCACTGTCCTAGTAGACACTTATAACAGCCTAATGACCAATGCCATTGAGAGCTTAGCTCCACTAATAATCCGTAAAGCCAAACAGTCCCACCTGAACACTTGGTTCACCCCGCAGCTCAACGCGTTGCGTAAAGAAAAGCGCAAAGCTGAAGCCCTTTGGAAAAGCCATCCCAGTGCTGCTAACAAAGCCTCCCTTCTAATCACCTCTCTTAATTACAAGGAGGCCATATTACAATCCAAAAAGGAGACATACAACACACGAATATCCCAGGCAGAATCGAACACTAGGGAATTATTCAAAATCCTTAAAGAGCTAGAATCTCCCTCACCTGCACCGGACACGTGCACCAAGGACAGCACCTGGGGCAACAACATACAAAATGTTGTTCTCAACAAAATATCCACCTTACAAGCCAAAATCAACGCCAAACAAAACACCCTCCACACCCCTTTATTTAGCAATACCATGCCACCCAAAATAACCCTCGACTCCCCGGTGCCGTTCAGCTTCACACCACTCACCGTTCTGGAGGTTGAAAAAATCATCTGCAATCTAAAACCCTCAAATTGCCAAGGGGACACCTGTCCAGCCCCGATCATTAAGGAGTCGGCTCATGACCTCGCTCCTTTTATAACCTCTTTCATCAATGCCTCCTTTCAATCGGGAGTGGTCCCCAATAACCTAAAGGATGCTTGGGTTATCCCTCTCCTAAAAAAACCCACCTTAGACCCGGAGGTTCCAACCAATTACAGACCCATCACAACGGTCCCTTTTCTGCTAAAGATCTTAGATAGAGCAGCCTATCTTCAGATACAGAACTATCTGGAATCAAACAACCTACTAGGCATGAGACAATCCGGCTTCAGACCGAAGCACGGTACAGAGACAGCCCTCCTCGATCTCAAGACCCAAATTGAGGATCTCAAAGACAAAAGGTAAACTAGCCCTGCTACTACTATTAGACTTATCTGCTGCCTTTGATTTGGTTAATCACCAAATCCTCTGTCACCACCTGAAAACTGCAGCTCACTTCTCCGACATGGCCACAAACTGGATTCAATCCTTCCTGGATAACAGACAGATGAGGGTATTCTCGCCCACCTCTGCGGCTGACCCTGCACCAGTCCCGTGCGGAGTCCCCCAAGGATTGTGTGTTTCCCCCACCCTTTACAATGTATTCACTAAACCCTTATTCGATGTGCTTGACTATCTGGGTGTTACCTACACAAATTATGCGGATGACACCCAGATACTCATCCCCATCACGGGTGATTACACATTAGACTCAAAAGCCTTGAATGATGTTTACCATGTCATTCAAACTTGGATGGCCCAACATGAGCTCTGTCTCAATGACGACAAGACAGAGCTCCTCATCCTAGGTACTCAGCAAAGACTAAACAAACTGAACCCTATGTTCAGTTCCTTTAACATCGATGGGAATATAACTAAAGTTTCTAAAGACACAAAAACACTTGGAATCTACCTTGACTCCACCCTCTCCCTTCACAGACAAACCAATGCAGTTGCGGCTGCCGCCGCCTATACCTGCAAGTTGATCACAGCATGTCGTCCTTTCCTCTCCTCGCACAACTGCACTACCCTGGCTAGGACCCTGGTCATGTCTAAACTTGACTATTGCAATGCATTGTACCAGGGCACTAATCAGTGTAACCTAGACAAGCTCCAAATTATACAAAATAACGCTATCAGGGCAGCCCTCAATATCCCCAGATCTGCAAACATTTCGGATACCAGGAAGAACCTTCACTGGTTGTCAGTCACCCAAAGGATCTCACTAAAATCGCTTGCCCTTACCTACAAATGCCTGAACAATCTGGCCCCCACGTATCTCTCCTCACGATTCACGATGTACACTCCAGTTCGATCACTTAGATCTACCCTGAATCAGAGCCTATTGATACCTAGATACAAGCTCCAAACAGCCGGTGGTTCTAGCTTCCCAGTCCTGGCAGCCAAACTGTGGAATACTGTCCCCTTGACTATCAGAAACCTCCCCTCCTTCAACCTTTTCATACACAAAGCCAAATGTTGGCTCGCCTCCTCCAATGCCTAAGATTCATGCTAAAACGTGCTGTAACATCATCTGTAAGGATGCATTACTTGACATTCCATGTATCGCTGTACCACCTACACATGTCTATTTCTATGCCATACTTATTGTTGATATATCATCACTGTATGCAACGTATGTAACCATTGCCTTAAGAAATGCGCCCGGTAGCCTCCGGGCCTGGTCTGCGCTATACAAATAAAATAAATACAAATACAAATAAGCAAACTGATTGCGGAAACTTAGCCACAGATGCAGAAGCCAAAAGGGTTGCATTTGTTTTTTTTTTTTATTAAACTTTTATTTTTGTTGGCAGAGGCAAATAGCATACACATACATCAGGGCAGCCAACATTGATAAAATACATATTTAACTGAGTACAGTGGTACATATGAACGGTGGCATGAAGAGTAAGGAGTGCAGCATCACGAAGCGTCCAGAGCTGTGGCACTCAGCAGAGAAGAGTGTGATGAGTTGTCCACAGAGGAGGGTGTGTCGAGGCTGTTAAGATAGCTGGTGAAGGCGGTCCAGATGTTTTTGGGCTGGAAATGGGCCGGGAGCGTACTGAGGTACTCCTCCTCGCAGTTCCGAGACCATGTTAATAAATTCAACCATTTCTGAAATGTGGGGGGGGGGGGGGAGGAGCACTTCCAGTTCTGTAGGACACACTTCTTAGCAATTATACAGCTCACATTTAAGAATTTAGCCGCACTTCTAGCTCCCTCAGCTCCCCACGCCCCAAACAGCACCCCCAGCGGGTCAGGTTCAATAACAGTGTCACAGATTTCGGACAGAGTTTTCAGGATCTCATCCCAGAATGCAGCTAGCCTCGCACAGTCCAGGAACATGTGCAAATGGTCTGCACCACAGCGAGGACAGAGCCTCGGGTCAGTGCGAGCAAACCTGGAGATCCTGCGCAGGGTATAGTATAGCCTGTTCAACAATTTGTACTGAATGGTGCGATAGCGAAAGTTCACGGAGACTATTAGTGTGGGAGCACATTTTCCCCCACAGTTGGTCATTGAGTTCTAACTCCAGTTTGGATGCCCAGTCGTCCCGGGCCCTGGAGGGTTGTGATGGGGTAACAGTTAGGAGAAGTTGTATAATGAAGATACCACCCCACGGGCACCCCCTGAGTTGGCGATGTAGGAGATCCCAGGGGAGTCAGGGGGTTCATTGGGAAACTCAGGCCAAGCACTACGGAAGGCAGCTCAGAGTCTGTAAAATTGTAAAAGTTCCAGAGGTGACCCCGTGTGGCCCGGTTTCCAAGTCTGCGGTGTTATGAATTTCCCATCCTGGTAGAAGTCAGTTAGGACTAGGTACCCCAGTGTCTGCCTGTGTTGTGCCAGGGCTGTGTCATTTGTGGGTTCCAGCCCGGGGAACAGCCAGGCGGGGAGCCCCTTTTAGTATGGGTGCTCCTCAGCACCTGCAGTGAATATCCGACCCCAGGCACGCACAGTGGTTCGGACCGGGTCAATGGTTGAGTCCGGCTCGTATCGTCAATGTAATATTAAGGACATTATGTTGGTGCTGGTGCTGAAAGGGTTTCCAGCTTGACATGAGGGCGAGGGGGGCCCAAGGTACCAGTAGGAGGGGAACTGTGCCAGCGCTGCGATCCAGTACCGCAGCATATCAGGGGCAGTGAACCCACCTTTTTCGTAGGGAAGTGTCATAGCAAGCCATTTTTTACGCACAGCTCCCTAGTGCCACAGAAACTGAGTGCACAGCTTGTGTAAATCTGCAAAGTATTTCTTACCAGGCCAGATAGGTACATTAGTGAATATGTACAGCAGCTTAGGGAGCAGTATAATTTTTACCAGGGATAGTCTCCCCGTTAGTGATAGCGGGAGAGAGCACCAGTGCACTATCTTGGCTTCCGCTTGCTCTGCCACGGCCAGGTTGTTGTCAGCTAGGAGGGTGTCTTTGGTCAGGGACACCTTGATTCCCAGGTGTTTAAACCCGTCAGGGGACCAACGGAGCGGGTAATCCGTGGCAGGTTGTACTGTGGAGCTTGTGAGAGGGAAGAGTTCGGAATTTGGTATAATTGATAGTGAAACCAGAGTATGTACCAATGCAGGTGATGTCGCGCAGGATTGGGTCAAGGTGGACATTGGGGTCTCTGATGAACAGCAGCACATCGTCCATGTAGAGCGAGATAATTTTGGGGGTATCCTGTAGCCGTATCCCTTTGCGTGAGTGGCACTCCCTGACATAATCCACCATGGGCTCGATAGCCGGGGCAAATCGGATCGGGGAGAACGGGCATCCCTGCCGGGTGCCTCTGAAGAGAGGGAACAGGGCAGATGTTTGGGAGTTGATACGGACCCTGGCAACTGGGAAGGTGTATAGCAACTTAATGTATGCAATCATCCTGGGTCCTATGCCCATGGTCTCATGGACGAGCCACATGTACCTCCAGGACACCATGTCGAAGGCCTTCTGAGCATCCAGGGTGACCGCAACTGCACTCGCACCCTGATCGATTCTTGACAGGACGTTAAGAAGCCTTCTGATATTATATGACGTGGATCTCCCGGGCACAAATCCTGATTGGTCATCGTGCACCATATATGACATTACAGGTAGGAAGCAGTTAGCGATCACTTTAGCAAAGATTTTGGTATCCAAATTCATTAGTGAACGGTGCCGGTATGATCCACAGTCATCGCTAGGCTTACAAGGCTTGAGCAGGACCGTAATAACGGCCTCACATAGTGTCGGGGGAAGGGATCCTATCACAGTGGGGTGCGCCGTTGCCGTGTGGTGGACACTTGGGAGAATAGAAATGGCAATAGGTTACCAGCGTTAACTCGAACAACACATATGCAGACTGATCCCACCCGGCACTCATGGCCGAGCCTGAGTGAATAAGAAAAAGGGGTTAAGCTGACCAGGGGAGAAGCCCACCGCACCCTGCATTCCGTGTCAGGCCTGTAGATACAAGTGGGTCCACAACCAACAAATGGGGTATTCGAGGATGGCATGCCGGTATGCATGGCAGGGAGCCGCCCCCGGTCCTCGGTTGTAAACTATGCATAGGTGATCAACACAGATATTCAATGCGTGCATACTGGTGAGCCAATAAGGCTGTATTACTATCAGCACATGAAGGAACAAGCAATAGTAAACAAATAGCTGAGATACGAGGTGGTCTGAGTTTAGTCATCAACCATAGGGTTGCCGTTGGGATTAGGCAGCAGTATCTGTGACTATAAATTTGACAGCCTCCTCAGGAACCGTGAAAAAGAACAACTTTTCTTTTAATGTAATTTTGAGCCTGGCTGGAAAGAGGATGATCTATGGGACATTACGCTCACGTAGCAGTTTCTTGACTCCCAGGAATTGATGTCTCTTCTGTTGCACCCCGATGGAGAAGTCAGGGAATATCCGAATGGTGTTTGAGTCGAGTCGTAGGTCGCCCTTTTCACGCGACAGGCGTAGGATGAGGTCCAGGTCCCTATAGTTGAGAATCCCGATGATGGGTCTGGGGAAATCTCCCGGCTTGGGACGCGGGGACAGGGCTCGATGAGCCCGCTCAACTGTAAAGAAAGGGGATAGTGTGGGGTCTACCACTAGGTCTTTAAGTAGATTTTCGACTGCCAACTCCATGCGCCCCTTCAGGACATTTTCGGGGACCCCAATTATGCATAGGTTGTTTCTTCACGAGCGGGATTCTAGGTCATCACACTTTAACTTCACCACCTTCATGTCGCGGGTCAGGGTGGCCACCGCATCCTGCAAGGTGTGAAGTTGATCTTCGTTAGCCCCAATTCTGTTTTACGCCTCGGTTATCCTTGTCCCCGCCTGATCGACCCGGGATTTAAGGGAGGTGACGTTGGCATTAATATCGTCCAATTTTTCATGGAACGAGGCAAAGTTTTTGGCCATCGACTCCATCATGGCAGTGAGATCTGGGGCCTTTGCTCCAGGTGGGAGCTCGGATTCAGGATCTTCCTGGGCGGATGTTGCAGCGCCCTGGTCCGCACGTGGGGCCACCTTTGCAAATTTGTCCATGGCGCCCACCTTGTTCGTCCCCCTGGATCTGTTGGACATTGCACGCGTGATGAGGGGTGTCCCGACAGGTCAGGCCCGATTTTAATGTAAGGTGCAGGGATGTGGCGGCAAGGTTCACTCTCCAGTTATTACAGGTCGCCAAGGTTGAGCCGGAGTAGAAATGGGCTGTGACACCGCTAATGTGTTCGTAGTCTAGGTAGTAACTGGGCTGTCGTGTGAGCAAGACGAGAATAGGAGACCGCACGGCTACCCAGCATGAAAGGTGCAAGGACTGGGGGAACCCACCTTAGGGCGCTGCCAGCGTGATGTTAGCCCAGGTGGGATAGGCAGGAAGTCTGCTGCGAGACAGAGCATTGTCGATGCGTGGCCGAGAATAGTGCTGGCTAGGACAAGGAGTCTGCAGCCACCCGTATGTACCAAGTGCGAACGGGGCCTGGGTTCAAGTGTCAGGGCACCAGCATGGTGTAGTGCCCTCCGGGGCGCCTGGCATATGGGGAAGCGTGGCTATGGGGCCCCCCAGATCAGTGTAGTCTAGCCGGATGGAACCAGCGGCTCAGTGCGCCCACATGTGTTGCAGTCCCCCGTGGCTACAGGGGCCCAGGGAGTGGGCCGCAGGGCAGGCGGTGCAAGCTGATTGGTTGGGGAAGCACCCGCATCTGTAGATAGTGTGCTGGGGCAGAGATGCGGGGAATACCAAAGGGGGGAGCCCCACCCCGACCCAGCTCCTCACCTGGGCCGTGGGCGCAGGCTGCCACCCGCGGGAAGTCACCCAGCATCTCCTGGGCGTCAGCAGACAATCCACCGGATCCAGCGGCCGCTCCAGGTCCCAAGCGTGGCCAGTTGGTGGCACTCCCCTGCTGAAAGCTCCACCCTGCCAGGGTCGCAGAGCGAGGCCGCGTTGTTGAGGCAGGGAGGTGGGGTAGAGGCAGGCACCAGCCCGGACGTCACTCTGGCCCTCCAGAGCAGCGCGGCCAGGCGCAGGGGAAGCTCCAGCACACAGAGGGCCAGGGGGCACACTCCGCCTCCCACCAAAATCGCCGGATGCGGGCACAGTCCTCACGCGCCGCAGCCGAGTGAAGGGGAGCTCCCCGGAGGCGTGCCCCCACCGGGCCTCAGGCAATGCCTGGGTCCACACAGGAAAGCGGGCCGAAAACTCAGACGACACAGCGGGGCTCCCAGTGCCCGATTCAGGCCAAAAACACAGCAAGATGTGCAGCACAATGTTGGCTACAATCTGGGTCGGTGCAGTGCTGCGAAAGCAAATCTTTCCGCTGATGCCAGATTTTAGGTCCCAACCACACGGAGCTCCACGGCTAGGCAGCCATTTTCGGGCTGCTCAACAGTGCCCTCCACCCCCCAAAAAGGGTTGCGTATTCACCAGATATTTCAAGTTTTGATACTCCAGATGTTAAGGAAAAGGTGGTTATATTTATGGTGGTAAAAGAAGGGTTTAACCATTTAACAAGAGTTCAGCTAATGGAAATTCAAGGCAGCGCACCACAGGAAGAGCAAGAATTATGGAAACTAAGGGGGTGTTCTTTATCTCCCACATAAGCACTGTGGCAACAGTGATAAAGCCAGTGAAAACAGTAGCATTATTGAAGGTAGCGCTTGAACAGCTGCACTACCCCGCGCATGCAACAAGGGAGAGTCTTGCTGCATCTACTATTGCAGAAGACTGGTTCATACCGAACCAGTTATAACAAGTTGCATTTTATGTAGTAAAGTGTATCGTATGTCATTTACAGCTGGGCATACACTGCGAACGATTAGAGGATTAATTACTCTACCAAATGGTCCTTTTCAGCATTTACATACAGATTATGTTGACATGTTGCAAATATGTAGTGGATACAGTTATTTGATAGTGGTGGCGTGTCCCTTATCCACGTGGATCGAAGCAGGTCTTTGTACACACCATGATGCCACTTGTGCAGTGAAGTTTTTAGTATGTGAAGTTTTTTCCAAGATGGGGTGTGTGTCTGAAGTACTGAGATCCGATAATGGGCCATATTATGTTAATGAAGTATTTGAACAAATAGCGCGTCTCTTGAATATAAAGCACAAGTTTTCCTCTGCTTATCACCCACAAGCAAACGGAATGTGTGAGACTCAGAGGCCTCCTAAAAGACGCAAAAAATTGAAATTGACATTGAACAAGGGATGGCTATGTTGCCTGCCACTAGCACTATATACCCTAAGGAAACAGCCTGGTTCAGACCATCACCTCACACCCCACGAACTAGTGACAGGAAGACGAATGAGAATGCCTTTGACTCCTCGATCAAGGAGCAGAAGTGATGCCCACAGTTAATCAAAACGTTTAGGAAATTAAATAAATTAGCACTTGAAATGTAGGACCGCTAGCATCTCTGTCATTTCAGATCAACTCAAGCACCAAGGGGGGGTCGGTCTCCGCACACAGATGAAGACCATTCAGCAGCCAAAGTTCAAGAATTTTTATCAGCACCCAAGTTATTCATCGGTGATCTAATACTAATTCAAAATTTCACCCAGAAGTGGTGTGAGCCTAGAGTTAGTGGGCAGTTTGTGGTAGAAGACATTACTCCTTCTGCAGTAAAAGTCCAAGACAGAAAAGTGTAGATCCATCTAAGCGATGTTAAACCCTGCAGCTGAGAGGCCGCTGCACCCCCAACGATTTATTTGGAAGCAAGACAAGGAGAAGTAGTTCCGCATGTGCAGACTCGCCGCTACCGGTGCTAAACATTTTGTAAACGTCCTGGGAGACAATTTTAGACCAAACGGGAGCACTCTGAATTGGTAATGATTTTGACCGACCGCAAACCGTAGGAATTTTCTGTGTCGTTGACGCATAGGTATGTGGAAATACGAGTCTTGCAAATCCAACAACGCTAGAAAATCACCTGGCTGCACCGACTGGATGACTTCCTGAAGTGTCAGCATCTAGAACTCCTCACGTTGCAGAGTCTTGTTCAGGGCCCGAAGGTCCAGAATGGGTCGCCACTTGCCGTTGGGTTTTCTGACCACAAAGTAACGGAAGTAAACCCCCTGACCTCTCGGCCACTGGAGCCAATTCTATAGCCCCTTTCTGCAGCATAAGTACAACCTCCTGCTGTAGGATGTGAAGATGAGGTTGCGCAGGAGGAATGGGACGTGGTGGTCCTTTAATTCTACAGAGTGGCCCAGCCTCACTGTGCCCAATACCCAACGGTCCGATGTAATTTTCTCCCATTCGTCGATGTGTAGGGCCACTCTGCCTCCCAGGACATCTCAAAGACTGTCATTGCTGCGATTTCGTTTGCGTACTTTTGGTGGCAGAAGGCTTTCTTCTCCTGGATGTTGAAAAATCACGGCTTCTTCATGTAGCCTGAACTGCTAGTCTGTATCCTTTTGAGGAGTATCCAGACCGATGGTAGTTTCGGTCTCTGGATGTGGCAAATCGAGTGTTCCCCCGAAGCTCCACGGAATGGATGAAAGGGCCAAAACGCTCACCCGCTTGGTAAAGCTACCAGTGACCTCGCTCTATCGGAGTCCTCTTTCATGCCTTTGAGGACTTCATCTATTTTCTCAAAAATCAATTGTTCACCCTCACAGGGCATGTCCAGCACCTTGTAATGGACCTCTGGCACTTCTTGTAATGGAAGGTCTGCACTTCAGCTAGGCCTGCCTCCTTAGTACCACACCATTATTTAACTGCTTGAACCCAGACTGCTAAATCTACAGCGATGTTAATGCTGTGATTTGATGCCTCACTTCGGGCAGATGTTCTAAGATGGGGGCCAGGCGATGCCACATTTCGCGGTCGTAGCGTGCCATAATCGCCAATGAATTAGTGGCCTTGACTGTCGTCGCTCCCACTGTTAAGACCTTCTTTCTGAAGGCATCTTGCCTTCTAGCTTCACAGTCAGGAGGTGTTGTGCACTTTTGCTGTGTTCCGTCTTTCCTGTTAGTCGCCGCTGACACCACTGATTCAGGAGAAGGTTGTGCAACCAAACATTTTGGCGCAGAGTCCGGGGCCTTGAATTTTTTCTCTAGCCTGCCCTTAACTGCAGGCTCCGAAAATGGATGGCACATGCTACGTAAGCCTTCTTGCCAAACGTGGTCCAGGATCAGAACGGAGAAAACCGCTTTTCTTCCCTTTCCCATGTGGTCAAATAAACACTCTTTCCGTTCTTCCTCTGGGGTCAGACCAAACTCACAGGCTTTTGCCATCATGGTAATTGTGCCGGACTCCTAGGAGCCTCTATTTCTCCATCACACTCCCACGCTGGGTCCCTTGATGGTGACGATGAAATGTCAGAGATGGAGTCTCTAGAACACCGGCCCGAATAGAGTCCTGTAGCTCACCCTTCTCCAGGTGGGAACGAGGAGTTCTGTGCTCATCGGCCGGGAAGCCGGCAGCTCAGCCTCGGACGCTGAACGTGTAGGGGCACCTGCCACGTCGACGATAAGTGTCACCGGAGGCGTACCCATAGGAAGCAGTCTGGCATCCAGCTGACTTAATAGGGACTGCAGTGTAGATAACACCTGAAGAGACAGCACCGACTGCGGATTCAGCAGAGGAGACGCAGGTGGAACATGCTGCGCTCCTGCAGAAGGGCCTACACACTGTAAGCCGAGATTTGTTGGATGAACCACAGGTTCTTATTCCTCTTCATTGACGACACCGAGAGGGCAGACTCCTGTTGCAGTAAGGTAAGGTATCCGGTAGAATGGCGTCATATGCCGAAGGCTGCCAAGTCCGTGGTACATCGACCGTCGACGATGAAAACCCGGGGCCCTCGTTGGTTGCCGCCACTGGTGCCGACGACACCACTGTAGAGACCGATAGTGCAGCCGGCAGTGAAGCAGTCGACGACGGGACTCCCGTTGATTGCGCTGGCAGTTGTGGTGCAGACTTGTCAGGCGATCCCGCCTTTTTCGAGTCTCTAGGCAGGCGCTTCGAAGATTCTCTACTCGAGGAAGACCTATGATGGTCTCCTGAGGAGGGGCATCTCGAAGAGTCCTTTTTCGAAGTAGATATTTCGGCTTTCGGGAGTGGTCATGTTGACGATGAAGGAGCCTCTTTCGTCAGATGTTTCCCTGAAGAGGGTCGACTCTTCTGTAGGCTGTGACTTCTTTGCCAGAGGCTCAGCCGACACCGACCGGCGAGGAACTGCAGGTGAAGGCCTCTCCAATGCTAGACTGCGCACTGATCCTACCTCAGATGGAGGGTAGGCCCCTTCGTTCAGCCACGATATCAGACGCCGATTGCAGTCCTTCAATGTTTTCTCTGAAAAACCTTTGCAGATGTCACAGGTATCCGCGGAGTGATGAGGATAGAGCCAATAGAGGCAGTCCATGTTTCTGTCCCTTTCATAAACCTTTTTCATTCCGCACGTAGCACACGGGCAAAACAACGCTTTCCCTGACATGGGAAAGAAATTACTACAACCCACAAAAGTGTAGAAAGCACGAGGTGATCCGACACTTTGGAGACAGTTGAAATCTGAAGAGAGGCCGCGGGGCGGGTCTATTTATGCCCTATGTCCTATTGGGTGGTGCGTAAGCGTCCCAAAAGGACGTCGATATGACACTAAAAAGACAGAGGGTTCCCGGCCTGACTACTGGGAATATTCTAAGCATGTGAATCCATGAAACATCCAATGAAGGAGAAGAACAAGTTACTCTTACCTGGTAACGTTCTTTCGATGGGATGGTCCAAGGTATTCCATATCTATGACAGGTAATCACCACAGCTGTGCTGCTTCGGTAAATTTTTCGGCGTCTGCGTCGATACGCTGTCCTCGAGGGCCTCCGTCGAGCCGACGTCACCGGATGTTTAAGTAGGACGCACGACGCCCGTAGCCTCCGTTGTAGTTTTTTTCCCAGAACGTGTGGCACTAATCTTCTGCAAGTATGACCACAGAAAGCCTTGCGGAAAAGTAAGCTGCAATAGCATAAGAAATTCTGTAGCAGGGGAGGGAGTGATATGGAATACATCGTCGGACCATCCCATCGAAAGAACGTTACCAGGTAAGAGAGTAACTTGCTCTTAGAGGGGATTGGGTCCTCTGATGTATTCCATTTCTATGACAGACTCCCAAAGCAGTACCAACGTATGGAGGAGGGAAAATAATTTAGAAAATAGAATTTATGAGTGCCCAATCAAATTGCAGAGTAAAGGACCGCCTTGCCAAAGGCCAGATCCTGCCCATGGATAGAATCTAGGGAGTAGTGACGTACAAATGTATGGACCGAAGCCCAAGTGGCTGCTTCACAGATGTTATGAATAGGAACACCCCTCTGCAGGGCAGTAGAGGCAGCCATACCCCTAGTAGAATGGGCCCGTAAGCCTACCGGAGGGTCCTTACCCGCCAAGTGGTAACATTCAGAAATTGCCAAGATAATACATCTAGACAAAGTCTGCTTAGTAACAGCTTGTCCCAAATGCCTTCCAGTGTAACCAATAAAGAGTTGATCGTCCACTCTGACCCGGGACATGCGTGAAATGTAGACACTTAAAGCTCTCCTAGGATCCAACCCATGGAGCCTCCTCGTCCTTACCAGGATGCAGAGGAGGATAGAACGCCAGAAGAACGACCTTCTGGCTTAAATGAAATTCCGATACAACTTTCGGAAGAAAAGAAGGACGGAGGACAACCCTGTCCTTATGAAATACAGTGAAGGGTGGCTTAACAGAAAGTACCTGCAACTCACTCACTCTGCGAGCGGAAATGACCGCCACTAAAAATACAGTTTTAAGAGTTAACAGTCTCAAAGGACAAGAGTGCAAAGGCTCGAAGGGAGCACCCATCAGAAACTTGAGAGCAAGGTACAAATCCCTACCGGGCACCTGGAAAGGTGACGGAGGGAACATATTAGTGAGCCCTTTCAGAAGCTGAGAAATTAAAGGGATTTTAAAATAGGAACACTCTTCAGACGAGCGCTTAAAGATAGACAGTGCCGCCAGGTACCTTTAATGGTACCCACTTGCAGGCCCTTGTGGGCCAAGGAAAGTAAAAAAGACAAAACCACAGGAGTGTCACATGAAAAAGGATCCACATTCTTAACCCTGCACCAGTCGCAGAACTTTCTCCAACGGTACAGGAACTCTGTTGCCGGCCCTCTGGCCGAAAGCACACCTCCATCACGTCTTCAGGGAGGTCTCAATCCTTATACCTCAACCTTTCAGAAGCCAAGCGTGAAGGTTGAGGGATCTGACCTCTGGATGGAGAACCTGACCCCCTTCCCCCTTCCCGACGTGGAGGGCAGATGGACAAGTCGAGAAGGTCCGGGTACCACATCCTCTGGGCCCATGCCGGAGCAATGAGGATCATCCGGGAACCAAACCTCCATAACCTCTGCAGCACTTGCGGGATTACGGGGACTGGAGGAAATGCGTACAGCAGTGGGAAGGACCACTCCACCACAAACGCGTCTCCTAAGGCTCCTCTTGGAGGAAATTCCCGCAAGCAGAAACTTCGCACTTCCGGTTGACACTGGAGGTGAAGAGATCCACTTGAGGGGTCCCCCCAAACGGCGAAGATCTCCAGGAGAATCTCCTGAGCCAACTCCCACTCGTGAGAGATTGCGCTCTGCCTGCTCAGAGCATCCGCCATCTCGGTTTCGTCTCCGGCCAGATGAACTGCCGAGATTGAAATTTCCTGCTGGATGGCCCAGAACCAGATCAGCATCGCCTCTCTGCACAGAGGTAGTGACCCTGCCGCCCCCTTTTTGTTGCGGTAGTGCATGGCCACTGTGTTGTCCATCAGAATCAGGACATTTTTCCTCGGACAGTCAGCAGAAAAGCCTTCAGGGCACGCCGGACGGCCCTCCGCTCCAACAGATTGATATGGAGTCTGGACTCCGACGGAGACCAACGACCACTGACTCAACTCGTTGGCATGAGCTCCCCATCCCATGAGGGATGCGTCCGTCACGATCGTCACCTCCAGCCAGGGAAGCCAAAATGGAGCCCCCTTCATCAGATTGCCTTCGACGGCCCACCACAGAAGGTCCTGGCCGACCGAAGGCGGCACCTGAACAGGATCCGACATCCTGCCAGAGGACTGACCATTGCATCTTGAGAGCGGACTGCAAAGATCTCATCCGCAGTCGAGCCTCTGGCACCAAAAGAATGCAGGATGCCATGAGGCTGAGCAGCCTCAAGAACTCAAACGCCGGGAGACTCTGGGTAGGTTGAAACTTGTGTACCATCTGCTGAATGTGATGAACCCTCACCTGGGGAGGAAAACACTGCCCCAGGGATGTGTCGAGCACTGCTCCAATGTACTGGAGCCGCGGAGTTGGAGTCAAGTGGGACTTCTTTAAGTTGAGGGAGAAGCCCAGCTTGTGAAGGGAGTGGCATGTGACGGACAGATGATCCAGGACTTGCTCGGGAGAGCGTGCCCTGATCAACCAACCGTCCAGGTAGGGGTAGACATGAATCCCCCCATTCCTGAGATACGCTGCCACCACCAACATGAGCTTGCTGAAAACCCACGAGGCGGAGGTCAATCCGAACGGCAAGACCCGAAACTGAAAGTGCCAACCGCAAACCTCAGGTACTTCTTGTGCTTGGGATGGATCGGCACATGAAAGTAAGCGTCCTTGAGGTCGAGAGACACCAACCAGTCCTGAAGTTGAAGGGCCTGGAGGACTTTAGAAAGAGTAACCATCTTGAACGTGTCCTTCCTGAGGAGCTTGTTCAAACCGCGCAAGTCCATGATGGATCTCAATTCTCGGTATTTCTTCGAAATCAAAAAATAAGGGGAATACCATCCCTTGTTCCTCTCCGCTACAGGCACCAGTTCTATGGCGCCTTTCTCCAGCAGGGCTTGTATTTCCTGCGCAAGGAGCGGATCTGGACTCTTTAAAGAGAGATTCCCAGGTGGATTGTCATGAGGCCTTTGCCGGAAAGGAAGACAGTAGCCGTGGGCTATGATCTCCAGAGCCCACACATCTGAAGTAATGGCACACCATTCTACAAGATGCTGCGCCAGCCTTCCCCCAACAGGCGAACTATGGGACATGGCCTTGTGACCGAGCTGAAGAGGCTACGGCATTGCCTGAGGGTTAAGAGGCAACTGCCCGAGCGGTCTTGGCACCTCGAGTACCTTGTTTTCCACCTCCGGCACTCCTACAGTGGCCCCTTTGACTTGCAGCTCCTCTCGATCTACCAAAGGATGAGTAATATCGAAAGGAACCTCCCCTCCATTGCTGCCCCCTAGGATACAAAGGCAGAGGTTGGCGAACTGCAGCGCTCAACGACTTCGCTGCAGCTTTTGAGGTCTGCAACCTCATGGCTCTTGTCAACCTTGCTGCCAAAAAGATGTTCACCATCAAAGGGCATGTTGAGGAGCCAGGCTTGCACATCAGGAGCAAACCCCGACTTCCGCAATCACGCAAATCTGTGCATTACGGTGCTTGCCGCCATGGACCGGCTGACACAATCCGCCATGTCCAGACCCGACTGAACGGACTCACATGGCATCCTTGCCATCCTCCACCATAGCAAGTAAACCATCCCGTTCCTCCCCTTCGGAAATATGATCAGCCGCTAACGAAATACAGTTCCACAGAGTGTGCGTTAAACACTCAAAGCGCACACACAGTTGGCTGCCTGTAAAGCCATACCCCCTGAAGAAAACACTTTCTTCGCCCAGCCATCAAAACGCTTGTCGTCCCCATCAGGCGGGATGGTAGGATACAACGCCTGCTTCGCTGGGGCCGTAGCCACCTGCACCACCAAACACTCCGGAGTGGGGTGTGTGGTCAAGTAGCAGGGATCGCTACTTGCTGGACGGTATTTTCGCAGCAAAGACTTGCTCACTGCCAGGAAACTCTGCGGAGCAGTCCAAGCCGCTGCCACCCTTCTGTGCAAGGCCATATGGAATGGCAGTACCGGGTCAGTTGGTGGACCATGGTTGAGGATATCAGTCAGGTCATCCTGTAGAAAATCCACTGGTGGCGCAGACCACCCCAAGTATTCCATGACCTACAGAACCCCACCTCCGGAGAGGTGTCCAGACCACTGGGGTTGTGCAGCGACTGACGCAGGTCTTCCATCTGGCTATGACCAGAGAACATCTCATCTGGTACCGTATCAGAAACCAACCCTTCCTCAGATCCCTCATCCACCTCAGAACTATAATCCAGAGGCTTGAATGTGGGCACAGAATAAGGGATAAAGACATTTTTAGCCTTGGCCAGAGCCTTTCTAGGGGGTTGCACCGTGCCACAGGGTACCTCTGACCAAAACAGCCTCGAAAGGCGTCGATGGAATCGGCGTCGAGCGTGGCGCCGACAGCTTCGACACAGTCCTCGAGGGCAGAGCCCCGAGTGTGTCTTTCGACAACCTGGGCGCCGACGACGTTCTCGGAGGCAGAGCCTCAGGAGAGTCCCTAGACGACCTCGGCGCCAGGCGTCGACGTCTTCTAAGACTTCACAGGCTCCAACGGTCTTGAGGGCGTCGAGGACCAGGACCTGGAACGGGCATGACTAGAATGATTCCCCTTGTCAGAGCGGGACCTCTCCCGCGAATCGTGCCGACCACCCAAGCCCGAAGGCGTTCAAGCAGTGTCTAGTACGGTCACGGCCGGCTCCTCTCGGAGGCGCGACGGACCGGAGCAGTGCAATTCAAAAATCGCCAACATCTCCTTACGGAAGGAAGCCCATTCCTCAGGAGTCAAATGCTTGGTGGGAGAAGCAACCCACCGACGGGCGGCGTTCTCAGACGAGTACCAGGAAGGCGACCGATGACGGTGCTTCCGTGATTGCCTCGAAGAGGCAGAGGAATGGCAGTACCTACTCTGGGACCGAGACCTCCTGGACCGACGACGACTATGCGGAGAGTCGCCCCTCGAATCGTCCATCGAAAGCCCAGAGGACCTCGGCCTAGAAGGCTTGGTCACCTTACCAACAGAAAGCTTCTTCTTATGCTCCCACAAGGCGTTCGAAGTAAGCGAATGCAGTCTACACAATCATCCGCGTCGTGGTCCTCACCGAGGCACCAGAGGCAGGCGTCGTGCGAGTCTGTCAACGACATCTTGGACTCGCAGACCCAATACTTCTTAAAACCCGGCCGCGGGGTGGAAGATGACGAAGACGACATGAATCTTCACAAACGAACAGGTTCGAAGAACCGAAAGAATAATAACTCAGAAGAACCGAGGTGCGCCGAGATCTCCGAAGCGAACACGTTCGTGGAAAAAACGGAACTGAGGCTACGGGCGTCGTGCGTCCTACTTATAACATCCGGTGACGTCGGCTTGACGGAAGCCCTCGAAGACAGCGTAACGACATAGGACGCCGAAAAGTTTTCTGAAGCAGCACAGCTGTGGTGATTACCTGTCATAGATATGGAATACGTCGGAGGACCAATCCCCTCAAATCAGGTTTCAGTTCAGGTGAGGGAGCCTGACAAAGCCATCACATCCAGGGAAGGCAGCAAGCATGCTAATTGGCCACTCCCAATTTGGGAAGGCGGGGGACCATCAGCTCATAAAGCTACAACAAATCCAAACGCAGCCTGCTCCATCCTTGCACTCACCCCCAAGGAACAAATGACTCTGGGTGCTCCACTGGCTACCCATCCGACACCATCTTCACTGCCCTTTGCATAACCAACTGTGCCATCCACGAGATGTCCCTAGACTTCCTCCAACACTGACTCACGGGCTACCAAGACAACAGAAACCTCACATCAAGTGCTGCACTACTCCAGGTGTTCCCTTCTGTCAATTCCACTCAAATTGTATGTACCCCTTTCTCCATCAAGGCACCCACACTCAAACTCCATCCCACTCAGAATCCACCAGGTTGAGGCCCACCTTTCCTTCCAATAGGCACTCAAAAACGGGCTCTTTCATTGACCAAGCCGGACAAAGACCACACACCAGATGGAATGTCCCAGCCCAGATTGCTGGCCCAGACAGGAGCACCTTGCTGGCCCATGACAGTTGTACTGCAAGCCATGGCTGTATTTATATTTTATTACACGTATAGAGTGCCTTCCGCCAAAGGCACTTAATAAAATAATTCAAAAACCAGTACAATCAAAATGATACAAATGAGTAAAGGTTACATCTGGTTTTCTAAGAAGAAAGAAATGAAAGGTAGAGTTTAAGATTTGTTTGGAAGAGATAGAGGAGCGAGGGGAAAGAGGAAGAGCATTACAGTGCTTAGGAGCCAGAAGAGAAAGCACAGAAATTAGACTAGGCTCAGGGGAGCTTAGGAACATTTAAGAGAAATCGATTCTGTGAACGTAAAAGGACATAGAACGAGAGTAGGGGAGAGAGCGTGATCAGGCAGGGCCACACCATGAGTGCATTTGAAGACAATCGAGAGAAAGTGATACAAAAGACGGGATTGAAACGGAAGGGTATTGAATACAGGGAGGATGTAATAGGGGAAAGAAAAAACAAGACAAAACCAAAGAATTATAGATGGAACAGAAGGGGAAAAGGGGAAAAGGTGTCAAGCAGGGAGACCAAGCAATAAAGATAAACAATCAATATGGGAAAAGATGGGCAAAATGGAAAGTTTGGTGGCGTTAAAAGCTAGATAAGTGTGAGCTCGTCAAATGTTAAACAAAGCAAAGTGACGAGAGTGGGCAAGAGAGGAAATATGAAGGGAAAAGAGAAAGATCAAGATAACACCTAGGTTGCGTGCTGAAGGGGAAAAAGAAAGGATGGGGCAAGATTAAAGAGATAGCTTCAGAGGGAAATAACAAAATCTCAGCTTTTGAGGGATTAAGATGTTGAAAATGGGAGGTCATCCAGTTCTGAAGTTATTGAAACAGGAGAGTGGCGTCCTACCACACAAGTTTGTTACTTTACAGTAAAGTCCATGACAGATCGTACAGAAGAGTGTAGAGTGCTACCAGCTAAGTCAGGCGAATGAAAAGGGAAATTGAAAGAAAGGAAGAACTCAATAACGAAAGCAAAGATGGATTCAAAAGAAGAACTATTAAGATGCGTAAAGATAGTCGAAAGAGGAACAGGAGGGAGGGAAGGTGAACGAAAAGTGATCGCAAGCATAAAAGGGGATGAGGGGACAAGAGCTAAAGGTGAAAAATAATATGAAGTCTAGACAGGAGTCAAATTGATGAGAAGGAAGTGCACGTGATAAGAATCTGCATGCGAGAGCAACAAAAGAGTCCAGAGGGAGGGGCTGTTGGTTTTCAGGAGTCCTGCTTGTTTTCCCCAGCATGGTGCCTGGCCAAAAGGTGTACATCAGCTCACTTGCACACAGATGGCAGTGCAGTCTGCCTGTATGTCTCCCTGCACTCCACAGGACCAATGTATCACACTTTGACCATCTAGATCGGTGCTGCTTGACACATGTGGACTCCGGACAGCCTTTACCAGTGTTCCACAAGTCATTTGTTGTTTACTGTTGGTTTTCTGTATGTTTTGTCATCTTCAATGTATTGCATGACTTATTTTCAAACTTTTTTTTACATCTTGCACTATGAGAGACTGAGATACGTTGTGGGTGCATGCATGTGAAACATCATCCCCTCCCCACAGCTTCTATCTGTTGTCCCTGCAAGGGATTGTATTACACCCTACAATTCCCACCCCCTACCTGGGAATAGCTAATCTATGTGTGACCTGAGTGGGTAGCGACGGCTGGGTAGTGACCTATCCATGAACTGTTGTGGCAAACAGGGGTGGTAGGTGGGCGAGGCAGTGTGGGGCAGAGTGCCAGATATGCGTGGGGATTGAGGACCTAGGTCTCTTTCTGGGTTGGCTGCTGTTGTGTGCTGCCCATGTGGGTTGGGGACAGGAAGCTGTGGAGTTACATTTGCCAGTCCACCCTTCACCCTCTCCCCCATTGTCGTCCTTCACCCCCAACCTGTACTAGGTTACCATGCCTCCGAAAATGCTCCTTTTCCTCAGTATTCCTCTCTTCCCCCCCTTCTCTCAGCCTTTACCAACTCCAAGTCCCCCTTTTAAAACCTCATCTCCACACTGGCAAATCTCCACTTTGCGCCCCACTAATTTGCTCTTTCACACTTTCATGAGTCATCTGTTTAAAGAGAAGACAGTTGTGTTTGAGAAATCCAAGATGTTATCCATCCGCCCACACCCACAGAAACATCACTTACCTTGCAAAATGGATGCCACTGAAATCAAAATGACTGGTCTCCGCACAAACTAGAAACTAGGAAAGGCCAGTCACCCTTTTTCTGTTATTTTCCTACACGAGTGAAGAGGTATCACAACGCTTCCCGAACAGGAGATTACATATGGGGTGAAGAGCTGAGCCAGAGCTGGAAAGGAATCCCTGACTGGCTTTGGCAAGAAGCAGCAGTTATTCTAATTAATTTACCAGAGAAGAGTAAATCTTTCTGGACCTAAAGTGGCACTTTGCCAATATTTCCAAATTCTAATTTTAACCAGGCGTTACTAGATTTCATTTTTATTAGAGCAAATATTTAACTCTAGCCTCGGATAGACAGTACAGGCCATGATGTTTTCTTGTTAGGCTACGGTCTAATGATATGCTCTAGTGTGTGGCGAAGCAGTGTGTGGGAAGTCTGGCCAAAGTAGATTATAAACCCCCTGCTACTCCTTGCAGTTCACAGCCAGGACAAGTGGACTGAGAGAGGTCCTAGAACCTGGGAGGAATCCAGCAGGCTAATTTCAACAGATTTACCTATATCTGTTAAATTTTTTAATTAACTGCCCTGAGAAGTCCTGGGCTTTTTGCCCTTCCAATTTAATGGGTTTATAGTGATTGTTGTAACATCAGTAGTCTAATGGCTCACCAAACCAGTCAGCACAACTGGGAGGATATTACCGTGCCATATTTTAGGTGCTGTAGATTCCTAAACATGAAAAATAAAATAGTGGAATGCTAGGACTATATTTAATATAGTCATATTAGGGACTCAATGGGGCTCATTACAAGTAGGTCAGACCTGAAATAAGGGGTGCCGGTAGCAACGTACCTTTCCGGACTGCCATACTACGATGCCGGTAGGGACAATGGATCCCATGGCAGGCCTGGCCTGTGGGTTTTCAGACCCTTACCAGCATGGTGGTCACGGAAGCAATGGTGCCGGGGCTTCCATGTCCCCATTTCCATGAAGTCCCAATGGGGAGTAACCGTTACCACCGCCACTTGTGATATCCTGGTGGCACAACAGCTGCAACGGGATTGCCAGAAACCCACCGCCTACCAGCGGGTATTCCGGCACCCCCGTAATGAGGCCCATAAACTAGTAGTAATGCTCATATTGGCTCTACAAGTGAAAAATATCCATAAAAGCCAATAAAAAGGAGCATTCTGTGTACGTTTCCATTTAGGAATAGAAGATAAGTGGAAATGCTTGCATTGGGAATAATAATGTTGGGACTTTTTGACCATGTGTAATGTTAACCATTTACTCAAGGGCAAACTAGTTGCTACAGGTGTGTGCATGTGTGCGGGGGGCTGGGTTTTATGCCCATTTGTAACTTAGCCCAGTGTTCCTGGTTAGGGTTTGGCATATTTTGCAGCAGAGAAAAGGGACATGGCCAAGGCAGTGCCAAAACGACAAAGCCGCTGAATCAATGGAAATCCATTGCTGCAGAATCCCCCTCTCAAGTGCTCGCGCAGGAGCCCGCCAGACGTCCTTTTCGTCACATGACCAAAAACCAGGAACATGGGTCTTCGGCATTGCATCCAGAAGGCATCCAGTTCAAAAAGTACTGTGGTGCTTGGGTATATTATCCTTTGGCCATTTGGGGTGCTTCCTACCTTTGGGATTGCTATTTAACACTACTCCGAGTTGACTTCAACTCACTTGCACTGGCCTTTCAGCTTGTGCTTCTTGAAAGAGACTCCTCATGTTGCTGTGATTTCTTTTTGAACACTGACTATTTAAGAACATTTTTCTAAGCAGAGCATTAGAACTTTGACTTTGCCCATTGGCTCTCCCAACTCCCTAACGGCCTCGTTCTGAACCTATTGGCTTTGGCAGTGCGTGTACCCTTACAGGTTTTAAATGTTAACACTTTAATGCTGGGATAAAAGACTGCCTACATCCCTTTGGGAGAATCTATCTTTTTATAGAATCTCAGTCTGTTCTGATCCAACGCCAACCTTTCCCCTCCTTATAAAACTAAATATTGCAAAGGGGATACAAAATAAGTGTTATACTGACCTCAAATGATGTCACCTGTGGGTGCTGGCACATGTGTAACCTATGAATGAACACTGACCTGCTTTATTTTTTCACTTTTGGAATCCTAACTTGGGAAGGTTACAGCTAATTACTGCTTTTTAAAGAATGCTTTAAATCTTAGGGTATTAATAAATAGTTATATAACTGTTTACTTGTAAACCTGTAATAACCGATTTCATTGTACAGCTCTCATTACCTCTCTTAAGATAAGCCTGGCTGCTCAGTCACACTGCCAACTTGCGAAGTACAGCCCTATATTAAAAGGTGGGTTACCTAATAGCAGGAGATGAGCCTTGTGTAGCCCAACACCAGTTGGACTGCACAATTCTAACCTTACATATATAAATGTGGTTCTATGTCTTATTTTTGCCTTTTGTAGGTCGCCTAACCAAAACACCCATTTTTTTCGGTGCATACAAAAGCAAAAAGACTGTCGCTTCCCAAACCCACCACCCCCCACCCTCAGCTCCTCCCCAGACTCCCCAAAACAAAGCACAGAGACACACCACAAACTTATTCAACAATCCGTTGGCATTCTCAATGAGCTATCACTATATCCAGTCCTATAGAGTGGAACTACCAAAGAGCTGGAGCCTTTATTCAGTGCCCCCCATCCCTCCCACCCTGGCCCTCCTAGAACATGGGTCTGCAACCTTTGCCACTTTAGATATTTTGGACTACAATTCCCATCAGCCCTAACCAGCAGAGTGAATGGAATTGGGGCTGTAGATCAAACCATCTAGAGAGCCACAGGTTGCAGCCCTCTACTCTAGACTATACCCAACAATTGTGTTGGAAACGTACCGTGAAATGTTCTCTACATGCTATTGATATGCATTGTGTTATGCAGTGCATTAACTGTAGTCCTCTGAATAACCGGAGTTTGCGCCCAGCACCTGGAAATCTTGACAACACTAATGGTATTCTGGAAAAGCGGCAATCACAAATGCCATCATCTGTTGGTCTGAATTACACGCATACGTGCTCTATTGTCAAGCAAGGCGCTGTGGTGCCCTGGCTACAATGCTAAACTAGTTTCCAATGCCCCCTTCGGCTACCCTATTGTGATACTGGATACAATCCCTTTCTTTCTGAGCATTACATTGTAAATGTTTAGGAGACAAGCATGCACTGCGCCTTCTAACCCACCAAAACACAAATGCATAGCATGTTCACCATCACAATCTGGTTACAGATTGATCGATTCTCAACACGCCATCATTTTATCTACGCTATATCATGCAAGAGGTTCCCTGCTAAGCACTCCAGGGCCCTTGTTCGAGTCCCCATCCTAGTGCCATTAATGAAATGCAATGGAGCTTTAGCCCCAAAAAAAAAAAAAAAAAAAACACCTTTATGAAAGCAAACAAGGCATATATCCTAGACAGTGAAGACGTCACTATTGGGCACACACGCAGTTTATTGGCAAGATATTCACAAAGCAGACAATGGAGAAACTGGTACATTTAAATTACATTTATTGAATCCTTTGATAAACTTTGTTTAGATATTTCAGAAAACATAAGTACAGATTTGTCAGCACGTAGTTGTTTCGCTGCGCAGAGCCTATCCACCGTTTACAGTAAAATGGGAACACTGTCTCCAAATTCAAGGGTACACCACCCCAAGTCTCCATCGATAAAGTTGCTGTTTCTGGGAAGAACTTAGTAGCGGAGCCAGAACATGGCACTGCGGATACGGTTGTAGTCTGGAAGCTGCTCGATGGGACCTGGGTGTGTAAAAGTATGAGAGTCGCAATTATTCTTTGAGTTTACGAACATAAATTCATACATGGGCTGCAGAACCTCAAAGTGAAAACAAGTAATAAGCTCTAGCTACATTTGCACAGCACTAGAAACATCAAAAGCAGATGGCTTAACACGGGGTCGGGCATTGAGTATGCCGGCTAGGGCTGATGGGAATGGAACATATAAATCGTACATATCATGGATGTGCTTTAAGGCAGTCTTCTTAAGTGCTCCTTCATGATCAATATCTCTGGAGAAAACGGAATCCACTTTCTAGGAATAACTGGCTGAACTAAGAAGCCCATACAAATCAGCCCTCAAGGGTCCAGTGTTTCGAGTAACAAACAAGTAGGCTATGCACGAACAGTAAATTGGACCTAGAAATTAAGATGGAGGCACTGTTTCAGGCACTTCCATACAAAAGCTTACAACCACAACAAGGAATGGAAACCGAAGCACTGTCAATGAGAGGATAATTAGAGACAGGCTCGACAATGGAATAGCTTATCAAGGAGGATTGTGTGCATTACTGTTGCTAGACCCCAAGCCCTATGCAAGCAAAACACAAAGCCAACAAGTTTTCATTTTGACTAGATGTCGCTGGACAGCCGCAGGGCACACTTGGCAGGCCTGGCACTTTCCAGCTACAACCCCAGCATTCTCCCACAAGCGATGCATGGCATCTCTGTGATACAGCCAATGTATTGAAGAGCCTTAATTCCAAACCGATGGTGCAGTTATTTGCATTTTTATCAATTTGTGAGTGGTTATCAGTAAAAATTATAGATTTCTGCAAGCTCCACCACAGACCTTATGCAACGTCACAGATCCCAGATCAGGAATAATAAACCAAATCACCAATTCTCTTTGAATTCAAGGAAATGAGTGAAACTGAAGTCGCTGCCCTCCTTAAAACCATTAAACCCTCTAATTGTAAAGGTGATGCGTGTCCAGCACAGCTCATTAAAGACTGTGCCCCCCACCTTAGTACCTTTTATCACAGCATTCATTAACACCTCCTTCCAATCCGGCCATGTCCCATCTGACCTTAAGGAAGCCTGGGTCCGCCCGCTCCTTAAAAATCCATCCCTCTACCCACTGGTCCCATGGAACTACAGGCCCATCACCACAGTCCCCTTCTTCCTAAAAATTCTGGACAAAGCAGCCTATCTGCAAGTTCAGAAATACCTTGAGGATAACTGCCTTTTAGGTCTTCGGCAGTCTGGATTCCGTCCTCGCCACAGCACTAAAAAAGCTCTCCTTGACCTTAAAAATCAAATGGACGACCTTAGAGACGCAGGCAAACCTGCACTTCTCCTCCTCGATCTGTCGGCGGCGTTTGACTTGGTGGACCACAACACACTTTGTCACCACCTTGCCAAATCTGCCAACTTCTCCCCCAAAGCGTGTGAATGGATCACCTCATTCTTGCAAGATAGGGCTATGAAAGTCTTTTCCGACTCAACCTGTGCCACACCGAGCTTCATCAAGTGCGGAGCTCCACAGGGGTCCTGCATAGCACCCACCTTGTACAACTTGTTTACCAGGCCACTATTCAAATTGCTGGACGCCCTGGGCATCTCATTTACAAATTATGCAGATGATACACAGGTACTCATTGCCCTCTCGGGTGACTACCAGGCCGATACCATCACCAACACAAACTACTCTAAGATCCAATCTTGGATGGCCCAGAACTGGCTATGCCTCAACAGCGAATAAACAGAACTTCTGCCGATTGGACCCCCCTCCATCCTCAGCAAACTAGGCAATCAATACTCCACCTTCGCTGTCGACAACATTCCCATTGCCGTCTCCCAAACGTTCAAAACACTTGGCATCTACCTTGATTCAGACACGACCATGGATAGACAAATCAGCGCCATTGTTTCTTCATCTGCCTTTTTCTTCAAACTACTTAATGCAGCAAGACCTTTCCTTTCCCTGCCTAATTGCCTCACCACAGCTAGGGCAATCATCGGCTCACGACTTGATTACTGCAATGCCCTCCTGGCAGGGACCTCCAGCAAAAACATTGCCAAACTACAGGTGGTCCAGAACTACGCACTCCGGGATCTCCAGGAGGGACCACATCACTACTAGAAGGTAGGTGCACTGGCTGCCAGTTAAAGAAAGGATAATCTTCAAAACCCCCACACTCGCCCATATGTGCCTCCATGACCTAGCACCTGCCTACCTGGCCTCCAGAAATCAGAAACTCTCCTCTCAAAGGCCTATTAGAATGGCTTACACCAACATGATTACCACTCCCAAAAGCAGGAGTGCACGCGCATGTGGCACTAGCTTCCCTTCCATGGCCGCCTCATTCTGGAACTCCCTCCCCGCCCACCTCAGGATGATCGACTCCCATCTGACATTCCGTAAACCCATTAAAACCAGACTATGTTTGATTTGTCAATCTTAAGCCTCAGCCTATCATCTGCTTACTTAACATGCCTGTAACTAAGACCATCACTGTTTTAACAATTAAGCTTCCTTTCATTGACTTGCAAGCGCTGCGATGCCTGTGGGCTGTATGTGCGCTCTACAAATAAATAAACAAAACTTTATACAATAAGACATCCCATAACAGTAGGCCTATCACCTCAGAGGGCTTCTTCCAACAGCAACTGCCAGCTGGTGAAAGCCTCCGAGAATGTGGAACATCCCAACATTACCTGCAATAACAGTTGGAAAATTCACAGTGCCACAATTAAGCCATCGCCCCAGTGTCGGGAGTCAGGCAGGCTGCTCAGTCAGAGCGTAAGCTAGGGAAGAGCCCATGGCCATTACCAGCCCAGGTCTGCCCCAGAGTAAAGGGTGATCGCCATAAGCGGCCCAGGGTTCTCTGTGGGGCGGATAGTTTTCTCCTTTTATTTTTTCAGGTTTGTTTTTAAGCAAAGTAGGCTCTGAATGGCCTGCGCCCATCTACTTCCCTACAAAATAAGCCTAAAAAATAGAACCAGTAACGGAAACCAACCCTTTACCATTTCCAGGAGGCAGGTGGCGTGCTGTGGGACGGGGGGGATGAGCCTGTGTAAAGTACTCCAGTGGGGGTGTGGGGCAAAAGGAAGACGCGGCCAGGGGCACTGGCTAGGAATAAAATGACAGCTGGGCAGAAGGTGCAGGCAACAGGCAAGAAATATTGCCAGTTATTGGTAGATTTTGCCTGTGTTCAGAGTCAGGGGATTGTCAGCAGCTAGCCCGAGGGAACTCTAACCTAAGATGATGCACGTTTATTTGTTCTGAAAATTAACAGTTTTGCTCTTCAATACCAACACCTCTTTCTGAATACAATAGTGATTCAACTGGATCTATTCCCCAAACAAGGCAAAGTAACATGTTTCATGCCTAGAAGAAGCCTAACATAGCACATACACTCGCGCTTCGACCCGAGTAGAGACCTATAGTCTCAAATGCTCTGCTCCATTCAGTTCATTGTTCACATTTCAAATATCGCCCCACCTCTTCCGTTCAGACTTTAAACCTTGAATAGAAGCAAAAAATGTAATCTGTTGATGCCACCCAATCGTAAGCCAGCGTCCTGGATCAACCCATACCAGCTATAGCGGCTCCAATCTAGGCAGTATGTAGGCCCAAATGAAGTGTTCATCCTCTAACAGAAATAGTGACTGGCCCAAGGCTATTTAGGTGCATCATGGTAGGTATGCAAATCATTTCACGAATGACTGAATTCTGATCCATACTGCTGGAAAACACCAACTGAATATTCTCCTTAATGAGAACATGCATCTGCGCAACCAGATCATTACGTTTGGCTCGATTGATGTTAAGCTTAGCCAGTAATGTGAGGACCCAACGGAAACTTGCAATGACAACACTAAGAAAAACAAGCATTGATAAAGCCAACAGTTTAGGCTCGTGTGCATGCATGGTTTAGGCATGCTCCAGGATCTACCTCACCAAGAGATGGCAACATCTGGAAAATGGAATTGCTTCATATTAGGCAGTACCTGACAAAAGCATATATAATGCCCATACAATAGAAACATATTGGCTTTTGTTAGACACAAACTGATGTAGTAACAGACCACATGTGAGCAGTAGCAATGAAATTCGCAAGAACAAGTAGCAAAGTAACACTTCTACTCAAGGTTTCAGTCAGATATTTATCAATGTTTAAATAAGCCTTCTTTAAAAAGGGCAAGATATGTAACCATCAAATATACTTTTCTAGAATCAGCATAAGTTTAGTGGATACTCTTTAGAGATGCTTTTTTTTTTTTTTTTTTTTTTTTAGACACTTCCTACACCCAGAGGCGACTTCATCCACAAGGACAGTAATGGCATTTATAGATCTCTAGTACGCTTTGCAGATTGTAGGGTTGCAAAAAGGAAAGGTTAAACCGGTTGTCAGAGCATGCAAGTATAATTAAATCTTCCAATGAAGTCTAGATAAAACCTTTCCCAGCAATAACAGTTTAAACACAAGTTATCACCGCTGAGAGACAAATTATCAAGTCCATGGACTAGAAGAGTTTGCAGGGAGCCAGGACAGCCAAAGTCAATTAGAGCATAGTCTATGGAGCTGAGGCACTTCATAGTTAATAAAAGTCTTGCAAAGTTAGAGTTTTGAAGAAATCACTTGTAGGGTCACACGCCGTTAGTTGTGAAAAGCCGAGTTGGAATCAACTCTAAGGTAAGCCAATGCAAGTCTCCACTCAGAAAAGAACACCTCAAAATGATACTGAGGTAAGTACCCCAGGTCTAACAGTATCTCTTGTTTAAAGAAGAGTGGTCCAGCTGGATTCTGTTCTGTTGCAGCGATGTAGATCCTGTATTCCTGAGTCTCAGTCGTGCGGACAAGAGGGAGGATGTCTGGAGGACTCCTGCGGCAGCAATTTAGAGGTCGGCAGCTACGGGGCTCTTTTTTGGATCAGCAGCCCTTCGCGGTTTCAGCACGCGGTAATCGGCACACCCGCAGATCTCGGATACTGGTTGGACTTCCTTCACTCCTCGAGTCCTGCACTCTGGTGAGGGGACTCAAGCTCTGGTCGTCCTGCTTCTAGAGGGTCCTTAGGAGACGCCTGGAGCTTCTGGCCAGATTGCAGACGTTGCACTAGACTACGGATTTCTCGACCCCTGGTACTCAGTTCCTGCAGCAACAAATTACAGCCAGTCGGGGAATGATGGTCCAGTGGAGTTCATCTCGGGGTTAGTTGGTCCCACTAACCAGAGGGAAGAAGTCGTCCCTTCCGGAGCTTCTCTTGTCGATCAGAAAAAGGAGTTTCAGCACAGCGCCAGGGCTTCACCAGGAAATTCAATGGTCCAGGAGGATGCAGCAAGCTTTGTTCATGGTTTCTTCATCAGGTGTTCTTCGCAGTGGTAGACTCCGACTCTTGTCCCAAACCCCTCACCTTAAGCCTAGGCTGTTACTAAGCAGGTTTCTCCCATTCATGCACAGCCTAGGCTGTCACTCAAACAGCAGAGTGGCTGTCCTGAAAGGACAGCCATCCAGCCAAGACCGGGTGCATTCATGCACTCCTAGAGACAAAGGACAAGGGAGTTTCGGGAACCTCCCTCACATCCTGCCTTTCTAGACACACTGGAGCCAGAGGTGGATTTCGGAACTAAAGCCCACCAAAGGCAAAAACGAACAAAGGGCTCAAACCTGGTTTGGCACGCAGAGTAAAAACCAGGAAAGACCTCACAAACAGAAAATGGTGAAAAAAGAAGAGCGGGCCATTTTGACAAAATGGTCACCCATGGGTGCTATACTGCAGTCGAGGATTCAGCCTGTGATAGAAAAGCACAATGGTAGGAAAATAAAACCATTGCCACCAGCCATTTAAAGTAGGGAGGGTAACTAAAAATGTTACATGAGTAGGTAGGATAAGGGGCTACTAGGTACTCCCCAGCACTCCACTAAGGATTGTGTGTGCTGGACCTACAAAGAGAAAAGGTAAGTAAAGTCAATTTCACTTTACTAGTCTTGGGAATAGTAGTTCACACAAGAAAGGTATTTAAACCTTATGAGAAATCAAAAGGCGTTCTCTGTGGCACTGCAATGAAGGAGCTGTGTGTCACCATTCAAATAGCAGATGCCTATGAGTTTGTAAGACTCCAAAAACAAAGGAAACAATCCAAATCAGGTCAAAACATATGAGCTTGAGAAAAAGGTCGCACTCACTCCAGGTTTAAAATTCCTAAAGTCCAGCAAAAGAGCTGGGGGTCTCTAATGTTGGAGGAATGTAGCACTAAAATGAAATTCTCCTTGGCAATGCTTAATAGGAATCTAATTCGGTGAACAGATTCATGGACAAATGGATTAGAAACCAAGTGGCTGAAGACTCACTTCAGACATTTGTATTACGCCGGACCGTGGTATATAGCTCTGACTAAGCTATTAACTTTCAGAAGACTTCTCAGAACGCACATAGCTAGCTCAAAGTGGGCTACAGAGATGTGTTTTGGGTGGGGAGGGTCAGGTACATGGTGGGAATGCCAATAGGGAACGGCACGGTCATGGGTCATAAGCAGGTGGCCAAAAAGACTAAGCATCCACAGGCTGTGCACCCCTTCTCCGTCCTATCTTCACTGCCAATGACAATAGGTTTGGTTTATAGGCTGCGCCTAATAGCCAAAACCTAATAGAAGCATGTTATCGATATTCAAAAACAAATGCTAGTTCTGCCGGAGGTGGGGAGGAGGCAGTGGAGAATAAACAATGTGCCTAAATAATACACTGTTAAGATCCGCAGCAAACCCTCCCTTAAAAATACTGTGGGATGCTGGCAAGTGGCTGAACAAAGATACCATGAACACCCCAACCTGCACCCACATTTCATGGGCTTTCTACGGATTCGAGCAAGAGTTGAGCTGGAAGAAAGGGAGGAGGGATGTGGTGCGTTGCCAGATAGTTTTCTAGCTGCTGCTTCTGCAACACTCCGCGGCTGCCTGCAATGACTGGAGATTATCGTGTCTGAACACATCCCTTCAATGCATAGGATCTACCTCACTGGTAATACTCAATGCCACGCAAAAGAAGTTTTTGCACTTGAATTTGCTTTAATTTCAAGTGTTAAAAGGAAACCAAGCATATGCTTTCAGTGACAGCCCCCTCACCACAATAGTAAGCTTTGCCAAACGCTCACCCTTCAAAGCAAACATGACCGGAGGAAACAACACATTGTGCTCCCTGCTAAAGTGTTGCACGCAAGCCTTACTCTGCAATCGCATTGCTGGATAGGGCTTGCACTGGTGTAACCAACATGTAACAAGCATATGCGCTATGATTTCACCCACTTCACATATCACGTATGGGCACTGGAAGCGCAAACACATCTAAAGCAGACGCGGCTGTCATTTGCTCTAGCAGGGGAGTGTTAGAGGTTTGCTCTTTGGATGTGGTCTCACTGGGAAAGGTTCTGGATTTAGAGACATAGTCGCACCGTACAGACAGGCGGTAGGAATACCGCAGGCAGCATTTGGTAATCGCAGCTGCAGGTAAAGTACATTCCATTACGGAAAGGGACATACTGTGCATAGGTACAATTAAGTCAACCCAGTCCCCGCCGCACAGTTGCCCAGTTAATTAAACCGATCTACAAATGAGGGACACTTACCAACAGCAGACACAGCAGGGCACTTATCGTAGATGTATTTCATACAGACCTCCCGCACTGTCTTTGCATTGATTGCCTGATCAATAGAAAAACGCAGTTAGGACAGAGAACAAACACCATGTCCAATAAATCATGTTTTGCACACTGACAGAACGGGGCCGTATGAGTCAGTATATGACTACTTTATTGAAATGCACAATCAAAAGACAATAACTAATTACCTCCAACTGAAATATAGATTGCAAGAGATTACTGGGTGGTAGACAAACCGAACCAAGAAACAAGTGGTCTATATGAGCTGTGGTAATCGGAGTGCTCCAATTAAAAAAACAAAATAAACAGACCACTTGTGTCAGTTAAAACATTCGTTTCACACAATCCATTCTAAAATCAATTACACCACATAAAATGATCAACATTAGATAAGTCGAATCATTAATATCAATACATGGAACAATAGCAGCAATACAGAGAAATCTCTGGCCAAAAACTCTGAAAACAGTGTCTCGGCATTGTACATACATTTAAAAAAAAATACACGCAATCCACAAATGGATGTTTAAGTTTCCACTGCAGAATTGCAAAATCGAGTGTCTCATATTTTGCAATGTTATTTCTGGGTGCTAAAAACTACTCTGGTCGGATAAGATTCAATTTAAATTCTTAAAATAGAATTCCTAAAAACGTGACGGATGCTTAATCAAACGAGGAGACATCACATTAAAAGCTTTAATATTCAGTTTAAAAGGATCGTAACGGTGATAAGTCATCAGTAGTTCTCTACTGATAATCCAGTCCAATTCCAAGACTTTCTTCTTGGTTATACCTGGACTAAAACTGAATTACTCTGGCGAAGAACCAATACGTTCCAGAAATAAGTCACAACCAGCTTTCCAGCAAGTCAAAACCTTGCATGTCTTTAGGGCCAGTTCCTCCTGAAGCTTAAATATAAGAGGGGGCAAACCCTTCCATATAGCTGCCATAACCTCCAATCAATGAGGAGAAACTAGGCTCAGTTTGTGGCAAATCGTTGCTATAGGAACACCTTGTGCAAGAGCAAGAAACTTTCCTCCATATTACAGCTTCCCACTTGGACCATTCCAAACATAACAAGAACCGTTTAATGAGTTGGGAATTTCTATTATGGTAGAGACGCAGCAGTGGAATCATTGAAACCTTGCCATATTTCATAAGAAATGACTGCAGTTGTAACAGCTGCTGTTGCAGATACTCTAGCAGAGTTTAGCAGAGTTAAGAATCTGCTTTAGCTTGGAAACCTGAATTGATAACCCCCCCCCCCGCCGCCAAGTATTTAAAATTCCTTACTACCTCTATTTTCATATCATTAATGTACAATGCAAAGTAATTCTTGCAACCAAAAAAAACTGTCGACATGATGAATATTTTAGATAAATAACATTCAGCCTTAAATCCAAATCTGTCAGATATCCGTTTAAGGCGGTCAATGACTGTTGAAGCCAATGGGGGTCAATTCACACAATATGGAACAAGTTACTTACCTGTAACTGTTGTTCTCCAGCATGGGTCTGGCATGGATTCATATGCTCATGAATATTCCCCGTCAGGCTGGGAATCCTCGGTAAAGAAAAATCAGTATCAGTTTTTCTGATCTGTCTTTCGTAGTAGTAACCAATCACTGATCTCTGCGTCATACTGACCACAGCCAATGACTGCCATCTCCATAAGCCCCGCCTCTGGCAGCCATCTTCAGATTTGGTAGCACGTGAAGAGGCAGTATGACCAAGTGAAGAGCCGCAGAGGGGTAGGCGGGAGGGTTCGCATGTGAATCCATGCCAGACCCATGCTGGAGAACAACAGTTACAGGTAAGTAACTTGTTCCTTCTCCAGCATGGGGTCTGGCATGGATTCACATGCTAATGAATAAAAGAATACATAGCAGTACACACAGGCACAACCACGGGAGGTGGCAAAGGCTCAACATTAAGCATTACATCAAAACTCAACATTAAGCAATTCTTACCTCCTCACCAGGCTCACCTTAGGCGAACAGGACTCCTCCCTGGAATCCCGATCGACGCAGTAGAATTTCATGGAGTGTGTCGACCTCCACGTAGCAGCCCTGCAGATGTCCAGCAAGGGCACACCAGATAGGAACGCTGGCGACGAAGGCGACGGGAAGAAAACAGGCAACACCAAGGGTTCGTTGAGGTGGAAGTCCGACGGCACCTTGGGCATGAAGGAGGAGTGCGTCCTGAACACTACCCTCGTGTCGTGAAAAGTCAAGTACGGGGGCTTGCAGGAAAGGGCCTGGATCTCTGGATCTCTCCCACCCGTCGTGCGGAGGTGATGGCCACAAGAAACGCTGTTCAGAAACGAAACTGATACTGATTTTTCTTTACCGAGGATTCCCAGCCTGACGACAGGGAATATTCATGAGCATGTGAATCCATGCCAGACCCCATGTTGGAGAACATCAGCATAAACACGGTAATGAAGTCTTATATTACCCAGGGTCAGTGGGTTATCCCTCACAGTCAAACCCAAATCATATATACACACATTAAATAAGAAGGGGGGTGATGACACGCCCATGACGCAGCCCTCTGTATCAATCCATCTGGTGAAGGTGCCATCTTTATCAATTCTTATTCTAGTATTAGTATGTAGAGCTTCTAGGATACTTAAAGCAGAGGGACAGCCCAGTGCTTGTAATTTCTGCCATTATATGGCTCTAATTACACAATCGCCTGAGAAATATCAAGAAACGCCAAGTATAACGGTTATTTTGCTGGACTTGCTTGTCCAGAAGTAACACCAGGCCATAAACAGATGTCCATACTCCCTTATTAAACCAGATTGGAATACATCCAAACAGCCAACATTACAGGCCCAGATCTTTAGTTCCTTCAGTAAAAGGGTAGCAAAGATTTGATCTGTACAGTCCAACAAAGATATTGGACGGTAATTGGTTAGCTGTTGCCTTTCTTCATGCTTAAAAATCAGTATAATGACCGCACCTTTCCATGGTGGAGGGATAACCTGGGATTTCAAAATATTGTTAAACAGAGCCAGTCAGATTCTAGCCACAATGCCAGAAATCCGTCTGAACCACGCGTAAATATATTCATCCACTCTTACATGCTTTCCAAGACGCATGCTTTAATTTATACAGTCCTACTATGGGAACCGCACGCAATACAAAACAGAAAAAGAGTCTTCCCAACGGTCAGCTGATCTAGGTTGAGCCTGGAGTAATTTTTGTATAACTGGATTTACAAGGAACTGGCATCTCTATGTTCTAGACATTGTAGCATTTTTTCAGTGTCCATGTGAACCATTCATCTGTGCGATCTCAACCAATTAAGGCAAGGCGGATTTAGTTTATTAATCAAAGCATATGAGATCAAGCCACTTTCTCTCGGCTTCCTGACATTTTTCCGTAAGTCCCTCTTATTTTGTTGAACCAGTTAACCAAATACCTGAGAATGTGACTATTTGTCGCTTTTAATCCCTTTTCTGTTGCTGAATCTTTATGCAGCGATTGCACTGTGGGTGCGTACTCGGGGGTTAAACAAAACATTTCTCCATTTCCCAGCATTCTTGAACTAGGGAGTGAAAATAATTAGCAATCAATGGTCTCCCCATTATCGCTTGGTCTCACCTCAAAGGATAGATACCGTTTTCATCAGTTGAATTGGTAAAGCTGTAGCCCGGGGATATAAGCAGGGCGAACTCGATCTGGCATCTGACAGAGTTGATGCCATATCACGAGAGACTCTTATCAGAACAGAATCCCAAAAGTAAGAGAGAATTGAAGTCACCAGTATTTGTATCCAAGTTTTCTACGCAAAGTAACAAAATCAAGAAAACTATTATGAAGCATTGGGAGATTTTGAAGAATGATATTAGAGTTCAAGATATTTTTAGTGAAAAACCAATCTTTGCATACCAACGCAGTAGGAACCTAAGGGATGAATTGGTGCAGACGAAACCTACAGTCAGGGAACCTATGACACAGCGAACTGGGACATATCCTTGTTTACAGTGTGTCAACTGTAATTTTGTTATTAAAGGAAACTCCATTAACCATCCAAGGACGGGGCAGAAGATTATGCTTAAGACTTTTGCCACATGTGACAGTAGTAATATCATCTACGGCATTAAATGCCCGTGTGGGAAATGTTATGTGGGACAGTCAACCCGAACAGCCAAATTGAGGTGGGGTGAACACCGATCTTGTATTCGTAATGCAAACATCAATTCAACTGTGGCACGACATTGGATGGCCAATGGACATAACGTGTCCCAAATAAAATTTGTGATTTTGGAAGCTTTAACCAAGAATAGCCCTCATGAGGATTTATGCCAACGTTTGAGTCGCAGAGAGACATATTGGATTGACAAACTTGGCAGTCTGGCTCCCAATGGGTTAAATGAGGAGATCAACTTTCACTGTTTTCTCTAATTGTTTTCTCTTATTGTTTTCTTACATTGCATTTAGCATTATTTGGTTTAGATTGACACCAGTACGTATATGACCTGAATGTTGAGGGTCACTTGAATGTATATGAATAAGAGATGTTTCCCATGTTTAAAAGTTGTCCTGCATGCTGCGCATCCTGGAGTTCCCCCAGGACCCGAGGTGCTGTCTGTTTAGACGACACCACTAGCGGCATTAAGGCACATACTATTAATATAAGGTACAGCCCTAGGGTTGCTCCCTAGGCTCCATCCATCCTACTTAGGCACGTTCATAATTAGTATAGCCTCATCTGAGGTGCTCACATAACAGACATTACTTTTATCCAAATGGGTTCATTCAATCTTAGTATTTTTTCTATGTCCATGGGTGACAGATTACTTTTTTCTTCTCTTTTTTTCTTTTTTGATTCTTAGGCGATGACTTTTATCATTACTGCCCCAGGAGGTCCAGTAATTAGATATTTTGATCATATTGAGTTTATTGACCAGTTCTCGGACACGGGTCGCGGCTCGTGTTCATAGAGCCGTGATCACGTGTCTTACACAACTGAGTTGCTTGGCTGCGCACCGATGCAAGGAGGACATTCTGCCTTCAATCACGTGTCTTATTAAACCAGGTTGCTCGGCAATGCTCCGATGCAACGAAGACAGTCTGCTTTGAGCAGACGCTGAGAGAACTTCTCCGCTTTGTTCCTTACATATGGTGAGTTACAATCCACGCCTGTTTATTTCTATTTAGCGTTTAGCTACACTTTGGATAGGTCCTTTATATATATTCACTTTACCATTCACAGCACCTGCTCGCCGTACACGGTGGAGCAGCCGGACCTCTGAAACATAGATTTCGCCATTACTCACCTACATCAGGTAATGGACCCGATTCCCTCCATTTTGTTATAGGTTAACTTTACTTGCCTTTGTACTGATTTGTTTCTTATTTTATATCTTTTGACCTGCCTTCTGATCCGGCTCATTACATTGTCGGGTATGTGTTTACCTTCATATTTTTTCAACTATTTGGATGATGACTGTTCATACTGATATTTATATACTTACGTTGTTTCTAATATGGGAATTATTCTATATTGGATATTAATCTTGGGATGGTTGGCACAATTGCATGTGAATGTTATATGTTTATTGTTTTAGACTTGCCCTGATGAAGGAATTGGTTATATTCCGAAATGCATTGGCACAAAAATAAGTCTTCAGATAGAGTGATTTATGGCAATCTCTTCCTCACGAAGAACAATTTTGGTGGCTACTAGTCACTTCTTTCTATAAAATAATCTTCAACATTGAAAAATCACTATATATTTGACTTTTGTATTTTTTCAAGAATTGGATCGAAGGAACTATACATAGTGAAATTACAACTAATATAGAACCCAGTATGGGATTCCAGAGAGCTGCTGTATGATTGGGTTGTCACCTAATCTTTGTTTAAAGCTGTAGCCAATAAGCTATGATCGCACTCTGGATAGTCCAAAACTCCATTTTCCAGCATAAATTACTGACATTTCTAGAAATGTAAGATATAATTCAAAGTGGACTCCGAAAAAGCATTATAAATCACCAACAATATTGCCACTTAGCAGCAATAAATCCCAAGAGTCCATTACAACTCCAATTTTAAAACCACAATCTCTGGAATTGGCCTAACCTTGATTACCCACCCGCGTACTGTAGTGCAAAGAGTCCAAGAGGTCACTATTAAAAACATAAATCACAATATATGCTCCATTATCAGGACTTTCAAACATTAAAGAAATGTTTTTTTAAAAGGAGTAAAGATCTGCAGCAGTTGGGTTAAAATATACATTTAAGTAGCAAACCTACTGGAGAGCCACAAATGTCCACGTCCCACCAATCTAATCATTATGCCCTTTCTATTGGTGTTCAGTTGCTGGCATTGAAACACTAAGGGCCATTCTTATTGCACACAGCAAACCACAAAAAGGTCGTACCTCAACCCTTGACAAGCTTCTACATAAACAGTAAAACCATTAATAAGAGCCTCAATCCAGGTTTCTTGTAGACAGATGTCGTCGTAATTGTCAAACAACTCAATATGATGCACTAAATGGGAGTGTGCACGTGTATTCCACGAAGCCAAAGACCGATTTGCACCAATTACGTTTATGCGTCAGTGTCACTCCACTATGAAGTGCATTCACAATGGGGACCAATCATAAGCAGGTCTTTTATCGGTGGAGTTGCTTACAGAATTGGTCACAAACCGACAATTTTCCGCCCCCGTTTTAACAATGAAAGGATTGGTTGCTGCACCACATTCCCCAATAACTAAAACCTGGAGTGTGGATCTTGCATACAACTCCTCTTGACCCAGGGATTCAAAAATACAATGCCCAAGCGAGAAGGCCTCAGCTTCAGTATAAAAGCTTAAAAATGTCTACACAATTTCTCATAACGAATTCCACTTGGGTTATATCTTTCGTTATCAGTCTGTGGGTCAGTATCTCCAATAGAAGGGATATAATGTACTGCCTATTCAAAGTCCTACCATCCTTTTCTTTAAAAAGTCCTTCCAGATAAAGGGTATGTGTACCAGAACATAAGGGCAGAGCATAGCTGCTCCCGTAGACTTACTAGGAGTGGTATTTGGCCTAAGCAGTACTACTTGATTTGCCAGCTTATTCCTTCTTTCTTCCAAAGTAAGAAAGATTGTGAACAACTGCGGCAGATCGCAACCCTTATTGTCCGTCTGTAGGGACGAAAATTGGTGCTGTTGGTATAAAATGTCCAGCTCCTTTACTTCCTGTAAACCTCAAAGCATCAGTTATCTTTATTGATATCTCATTAGAAATTAAACATAAAGGGGACTTCTCGGATTCCTCTTTCAAGTCTAGTTGTGAACCTTCAGTATCAGCGTTGATCGTCATTATACTCACATTTAGTGCCATTTAATCCTCTTGTACTGGTTTTAAAAAAGTGTGTAATTGCATTTTTTTCACGCGCTGGTGAAAGGGATTTCTTTTTACACCTAGATTTGGAAGGCTTCACAGATAAAACTTGATTTTCCAGGGACACATCGGCCCTGGGCGAGCCGCCCCCCCCCCCACCTCCCCCTCCCTCCTATGGTTACACGCTACTAGGACAGCATAAGGAAGGGGCCGAGGCAGTCGATGGCATGGGGTATTCCATATCGACATCCCCCAGCCGCGATTTTAATTTCCGTGCTCCTTTACTTTGATGTCTGGGAAGATTAAGAAGTTTATTTTTTAGCTTTAATCTGACATGCAAGATGTCCGCCACTACCTCAATTGCTACATAAGTATCTGCAGATGGTGATTTCATTGAAGCATCTAATATTAATGATGTGCTTTGTGCCAAAGGTTCCTGACTGGCTGGTTCCAAAAGATGTTGACCAGAAGACACCGAATGGAACCTCATCACGAGTCACTCCCAAAACATTAGAAGTTGGAGCAGACTGAACCCTACATCACACTGACGAAGGTGTTCTCGCTGGCACTGTAGCACTTTGAAGAACTCCCCTTGCTTCCACGATGTATTCAGGACTTTTTCATCCGCCTACATTTCATTAAGGACCGTTCACATTTTTTGTTTGTCTTGTATACATTTATGTAGAACATTAAGCATTCAGGCTTCCAGGGTTATGTAAATATATTCAATCAAGGTTCACTCACTTTCGCTCTTCAGTATCAGTTGAACATTATTTCGATTTCAGCCGTGCTAAAAACAGTACAAGGGTAGTCTCAACAAGAAATTGTGTTCATTCTGTAGGCTATTTAAGAGCATGGATTACAATACTCAAAACCTCTGGTTAGGAGGAAAGAAGAATACAAAGGCTTCATAAAGTATTGGATTAAAACTGCAAAAAGAGCATTTTATCATTAAAACCACGAGAAGTCCTAAAAACCCAGGACGAGTGCATGGGAAGACTACTGCCTGTTCTGACAGGGTTGCACAAATCAAGTCCAGAGGGGTGGGGGGGGGGGGGTTAACTTACAGAAGGCATTTGGCCCTTTAACGTCCACACCTTCACAGGTACAGGACTCCCAAGTTTGTAGTCAAGGTGGTTACACTTTGTACGACCACTCGAAACTGAAGTCCGTCCAAGCCTTTGGGTTCAGGTCGGTTTCCAATGAAGAGTGCTTTTGAAGTCTAAACTGCTATCTCTTGAAGAAGCTGAACGTACGCCAGCTTTTCACTGCCAAATAATAAATGTGAAAAACTAGGACTGATGTGCACTTACAAGCCTTAGTTCTTGATCAAACAAACTTCACAAAGACATTACTAACAGTATGTAGATAGATGTCCAAGCAGGACACTTTAGTTTGCCTGCAGCGCGTTCTAACAGTTTGCCAATTTGAATTTCATAAACTGGTACAGAACGCCCTCTTGTGGCAGAAAGAGCAGAATGCCATTTCATCATAAAAGTCCTATAACACTTGTGTATTCAAATATTAATCTGAAAAATAGGTTAGGTTATGTTGATTTATACCTCACACCGACCACGCAAGGGCAGTCTCCAGGCGCTCCAATATAAAGACTTTGTGGTAAAAATATTGCTCTACAGCAGGGGTGCAAAACTTCGGCAGCGTTCCAGTTAAGATTCGACTTCACCTATCCCAGGTCGTACCATCAGGTCTATGAAAATTAACAGCATAATAAAACAGTAGCAGCTGGTGTATTTGACAAGTGTTATGGCATAAACACTCCCCCCAACTGGTGCAAGCAAATTGACCTAACTGCCACACAGCGAAACCCTCTTCTATCCGGGATAGATATCAACGCTAGATCGTTTGGCAAAAATAAAAAACATTGGACATCAGAAACCCAGTCCTATTCGTCTTTGAAACCTGGTTCTCCAGTGATTTCAATCCGATCGCACACAAAGCCTTCCCTCTCGGCTACTCCCCGATCGTACACAACAGGCCTAGCACAGCCGAGAGCCTAGCCATCCTGCACAACGATCACCGGCCAGTGAAGTCTTCCTGGCAACACCAAATGTGAATCCCTTCTCGCTAAGTTCCACCTCAGCCCTTCCGTCACCCATAGTTTCCTTCTCCTGTATATGGCAACCGGCTACGACCAACACTTCGGATTCTCTGAATCGCTCGCACCCACGCAGGCCCTGCACGCACTATGCAAGGAGATTTCAATTTATGGTTTGATGCCTCCGCCAACCCCATGACCTGCTCCCTCACTGAAAATCTGGAAGCTCTCGGCCTGTCACAATTGGTCTCTCACCCGACCGACATGGCAGGACATACCCTTGACACTTTTCATTGAACCTTAAATCCAATTTGACTGCTGCAGATACAAACTTTCTGGAGCTATCTGGTAGGCCAACTTCACTCTTGCCGACAGTCGTCACAGTGAAAAACCTTGGTGTCAAAATGGAGCCTGCTCTTCTTTCAACTGTCTTGTAAGGCAGACTAGAAATCACTATTTTCTGGGGAAAGCGGCCATAATTAATACACCAGTCTCATAGTGGTTAGACTACTGCAAATCCCTCTATGTTGGACTTCTGGCATCAGATATCGGCCGGCTTCAACAGATTTACAAGGTGCTCCTACACTGGTTCTTCCACGGTCTCTGTATTGGTAGCCTGTGAAATACAGCATTTTTCATACCCTTATGCACTGTTCACAAGGGTCTAGTCTCACTGCCCCCAAATTATTTTAGAACACAAACCTCAGCCCCACAATGCGAGCTATATATGCATTCACATGTGGCAAAGACCTTTCGCCAATTCCCCATTTTAGTTTGACCAGACAGAGGGCCATCTCGGATTTAAGGCCATGTACTTGTGACATTTCATGTCCATCTTGTAGAAGGGAGTACATTAACCTGCTTATTTAAACTACATACCACGTCTTGCTCTTTTACAACTGATCATTCTTCAAACCTTCGTCCCTACGCACAGAGCTTATCCTTTTTTTCATCTGGTTTGAGGATTTCCATTTAGCATCAAGACTATTACACATGAAAGTACACTTTACAAAATATAAAAACAAATGCATGATTGTTTATAGGAGTATAACGGTCTCAACAGGAGCACAGGCCGCAGTAGAGGCTCATGAGCGAGAAAGGTGAATTGTAAAAGGGCGTCATTTGCTGGCTCATGTTATTTCACCTTTTCAATACTAACATTTTGCGAGACAACATACATTTAAGCGGGCCGAATGGTGGTACTCATGGTTTGATATAATACAGTAGTGGACCATAATCAACAGTCGATGGACATCAGTACCATGCAAAATGTTAGGGGGGATAGAGTATGGACATCGAGGAGACAAACAAGGCGGGGGGCGGTCGGATGGATGAATTATACATACATCAATCTGGGTATTCCATTCTTCCAAAGAAATACGATGTCCATAATTCAAGATGCTTCGCCCGATATCCTCACAAATAGGGGTGGTGCCTAAAAGAATTTAGAACATACGAAAATCAGCTAAGACATAATGGAGCTTGTATTATTTGAGAAAGGAACTACACATGCTGTTCACTTATAGTATGTAGTCCCTTTTCACTGTGGCATGACCAAGTGGAATAATTCAGAATGCCAGAAATAAAGCAAAATGTATGTTTGACCATAGAAGATGGTTAAGGAGCATGCGCGTTCTAACAAATTGAGATGTCAAAAGTGCCACATTAAGTAAACAGGGATTAGAACCTGCATACATTAACCCTCTCCCCCCTAGTCAGTTAATGAAAAGCAAACACTGTATATCACACAAAAGATCACTAGTCAAACACATACCATCCAGCTGTGCAACCATGGCCATTTTCAGTGCAACTTTGGCTCGGTTCACCTCGCTATCAGTCACACCAGTACACAAATGCATCCTGCAAGAATAAGTTTGGAATTTACAGTCTCATCAAGATTTATCTTTAGAAAAAACACGTATATTTTTCAATAGAAACGTTTTTTTATTTTGTCCTGCTCGTTTGGGTTCAAACATTTATGCGAAATTAAGCTGGTTTTCATGTGTAGCAGCAGCTTGGACTTTAAAACACTTTCCACATCCTCCCAACAAGCTAATGGAGCCACTTGGCAGGCTGCACGATGAACCCACCACACTCAAAGAGTTAACAAGCCTGCTCGACTCGTCTAGAGCAAGCAAGCAATTCCCTTCATCCATACACATGAGCAGCCAGTCACCTCACCCATACACGAAACCGTTCAGTCTATACAGCAAATAACACTATTGCCTAATATGGAGTATCTCCGATTGGTTATTTATAACGCGCTTAATACCCAGAGGCTTCTAAGCGCAACCCGGGGATCGAACCCGTTTTGCTCTGCGTCTTGCTTCCAAGGTGAGCGCGTGGCCACAAAGCTATCCTCCCAGCCTGAGTAAATCAGATGGTCAGCATCGACCCATACAAACCCATCTACTTGAAAGCAGTCCGACACGTGTTGTAAACAGCGGTTTGCCTCATCTTTACAGCAAACCTGCAGTATGCCACATTTATTAAAAAAAGGATTGCTTTTAACTACCTTTTCACTTGACATAATTGATCTCTGGAGTAGCCACATTCTGTTTTTATTCAAATGAAAACTTGCTCAGGCGGATTTGCAACAAGTTCGGGACATCACCCAGCCCACAACCTACCACCCACCTCTGACCTACTTGGGTCTACATACCCAGAAAGGGAACCAGGAGTTGAGAACCCAGACTCATGAACTGAGCAGATGACAGGACAAGTCCTGAGATCTGGAAACAACACCTCTACAATAGGACCTACTTCACGTTATTAGTATCCAAACATTTCCGGAAAGAAATCTTGATTTCACAAATGAACAGTGCATGGCTCACACTAAAAACAAATACCACCAATACTATTCTATCAATTGGAGCCTAAAAAAATGTTCGGTATTCGTTTGCAAGCCAGCAGGTTGATAAAGGTAGACAAAAGTGGCGCAGAAAAAAGTCACATCCTTGTAAGGTAAATTACGGTTTTCTAAAATTCATTGGGATGGCAGCTTGTGTACCGTACCACCTTGAGGATGTGGGGTACAACAATTATCCCAAGGGGGGGGGGGGGGGGGGAGACTAAAATACCAGACTAGAAAAGGCTCTTAAGCAAGGATAGCATGGGCCATTGTGATAGTCTATTGTGTGGGGATCATTTATCTTAACACCAACTCAAATCCTAATTGAGATTTCTTTGAACCCTAAATCGAAATCAACCATTTCAAATATTAAGCCAGTCGCCCAAATGCATTTTATATTAGCCTGCATACATGGGAGATCTTGTACTCTGCGGCCTATAGGCAATTCTTTTGCAACATGTCCATAAAGAAGAGAATATTGAAATGGCACAAACATTGCTGTTACTGTTTCTTCATGCTTCACGACATTTTCGCAATTAGAAAAATATAAGAAAAATAGCGATGAGCACCTCTCTGCGAGAACACAGCTAAAGGGCCTGTCCTTTGGGAAAGTACCCACTTCAGAGTCCGCAGCCACACTTTAGTTCACTGTACCTTTCACAGTAGGCAAATCTCCATTTGCATATCAATGTTTGTCCTGCCCACATACAGCACCGAAATGCTATGGCAATTTTCTTCTGAACAAGAGTACCAACAGCAACCCCAGGCATGCATTTCAGCCTTGTTGGGCCTCAGTGAGGTGGAGCTGTGCCTCTTCGAGCACAGTAAGCATGGGGTCCACGTCTGGATGACCCTAGGAAACTTAGGGTGACTAAGGTAAGTTAAACAATAAAAAAATAGTCATAGGCACCCCTCTGCGAACAAACACAGCTAAATGGCCTGTTCTTTGGGAAGGTACCCACTGGAGAGTCCGCAGTCACACTGGTTTATTTTATTTGTATAGCGCTCCAGACCCATGGGTAGATGTGCGCATAAAGAGTTCAGTTACAGGAATGACGTATGCACTATACATGGTGCAACAATTACAAATTACAGCAATTTACATTATTTACAAAACTTCAGCAGGTTCATAGGAGATTCAGAGGTGATCGCTACTCTTTGTTCAGTAGCCAGCGAATAACCCGTTTCCTGAAGATTGGAAAGGACTCAATGGTTTTGATATTGAGATGTAGGGAGTTCCAGAGAAGTGAGGCAAGCACTGTGAAACTGGAGCCGCCTGCTCCATTTAATGTGAATCTAGGCACAAGCAAGCATAAGGAGTTGGATGACCTGGTGATTCTGGGAGCGGATTTCATAGTGAATTTGTTGGTGAGATATGGTGGGGCTAGGTTGTTTAAGGCTTTGTAGGGGAGGCAGATGGTTTTGAGGTCAATTTTATGTTGTATTGAGAGCCATTTGCATGCTTTCCTAGTTGTGGAAATGTGCTCTCGTCTTGGGATGTTGAGTGCTGCGCGCAATGCGTTATTCTGGAGAACTTGGAGTTTGTTAATTGATTGGTTGGCACCTAGGTATAGGCTGTTACAATAGTCTAGTTTGGACTGTACGAGTGCTCTGGCAAGTGTGAGGCAGCTATGGGGCGAGAGGAAAGGTCTGAAGGGTCTTATCAGATTGCCAGTGTAGGCGGTGGCTGATGCGGTCATTAGTTTGTTTGGTGAGGTTGGTGTTGGCTTCAAAGTAAAAGCCTAGGGTTTTCACACCATTAACAATGGGGATGGTGTTACCGTCAATAATAATGTTTTTTGTAGTGAGGACTGAGTTTGGACAGGTTGCTGGGAGAGCCGACTAGAAGAAGCTCGGACTTATCATTTAGACAGAGGCCGTGCGTGGCCATCCATGCCTGAATGATGGAGAAGATTTCATTGATTCGGGTGACGTCTGTTGTAGTTGCCTGAGATAGTGAGGAGTATCTGGGTGTTGCCTGCATAGTTAGTGTAGGTGACACCCAGACGGTCCAGTTTGTCGAATAGTGGCTTTGTAAATATGTTGTACAAAGTCGGGGAGACACAAGAGCCTTGTGGGACTCCGCATGTGATGTGGATGGGGTCTGCTGCTGATGTGGTGGAGAAGACTCATGGTTCTGTTCGCTAGGAAGGATTGTATCCAGGAGGTGGCGGAGGGGGAGAAATGTGCTGCGCTAGATAGGTGGCTGCAAAGGATTTCGTGATCGACTAAATCGAAGGCTGCCGAGAGGTCTAGTAGGAGTAGGATAGCGGCCTTGCCATTGTCCTTAATGTCATCAATCTGGCTTTTGAGGTCCACAAGGGCAGTTTATGTACCATGTAGAGGTCTGAAGCCAGAATGACGTATACCTAGGAGTTGGTTGGATTCTAGATGGTCCTGGATTTGGAGCAAATCGACTTTGTCCAATATTTTTAGCAGGAATGGGACAGTTGTGATGGGTCTATAGTTAGTGGGTATGGCTGGGTCGAGTGTTTTTTTTTTTTTTTAACAGGGTGAGAACCCGAGATTGTTTTAGGTTGCTAGGGACTGTGTTATTAGCGAAGGAGAGGTTTATCAGTTTAGTGATGAAAGGGGAAGAGGTCTCTGGCTGCATCTTTTATTATCTGGGCGGGACAGCTGTCCCCTTTGCAATTAGATGGTTTTAAGGAGGAGATGATTTTCTGGACGTTTTAAAGGTGAAGCCTGTATTAAGATCGGTGGGTAAGGATGAGCTTGGGCTGGTAAATTACTACTAAAGAGTTGTTGGCGTTTGTCCTCAATTTTAGTTTGGAGTCCTACAATTTTGGAGTTAAGGGCGTTCTGGATGCTGGTGCACCAAGGCTAGTCTTTTATGCAGGTGTCTGTGGGTGGATTTGGGTTCTCTAGTTCCTTTAGAATTTTGAAGAGTTCTTCAGTGGAAGAGCCTGCCTGATCTATCCTGACGTTCTAAGCGTCTTTTATGGTGCAAATTATCTCCTTTGTATAGGGCGGATGTATTCCGGAGGTTGGATTTGTTTTCCACTGATGGGAAAGTTTTCCATATGAGTTCTAGTTTAGCTTTCTGTTTCCTGAGTAGTTTAAGTTCTGGGGTGTACCACGAATTTAAATGGGCTATTGGTTTACTTTTGCGTAGTTTCAGGGGGGCAATGGTATCGATGGCATTGGCCATGGACTTGTTGAAGGTGTCAACCAGTAGATTTAGTTCAGCATGGCCGGTAGTGCGTTTAGGGCTGGTAGGACCAGTGGTAGCAAGGCCTCGGCCGTAATGTTATGTTTGTTTCTGGTCAGGCAGGCAGGTGCCATATGGCATTTTTTGGGAGCTACCTGATAGATGTTGATTTCGAGGGGGGTAAGGTAATGGTCTGACCATGTGAGGGGTTGAGGGTCACTGCATGTGGTGTTGTAGTGGAGTGTTGCCACCCAATCTATAATTCTGGTGAGTGGGTAGGTACTGTGTTGAGTGAAACCGTGGTTGGTAAGAGCGTTTGCTAGTGATGTAGCTGGGGCGTCGTTCGGGTCGTTGTAGCCAAGATTAAAGTCGCCAAGGAGAATAGATTGTGCTAGCAGCCTGGAGGTTTCGGCAATGAGCGACCTGATATCTTCTTCAAAGACTCCAGGTGGGCCTGGTGGTCTGTAGATAAGGTAAAGTGTGATTGTACTTGTGGGAGAGGTTTGTAACTTGACTGAGTAACTCGCAAGATTTAAGTGATGAGGAGGAGACTGATCTGCAGTCAAGTAGTGATTTAGAGATGAATGCTATGCCACCTCCCCTACCGTTAGGTCTATCAGCTCTGAGGATGGAGTAGTTGGCAGGGATGGCTATAGATAGGTATGGTCCTGATGCCTCATGTAACCACGTTTCCGTTAAGGCAAGGAAGTCAAGATCATTAGTTAAAATGGCGTCGGCCACTTCAGTAGGGTGTGCCGCCAGGGATCGGACATTGAGTAGGGCTCCTTTAAGGGGCCGGGGCCGTGGATCAGGCTTGTTGAGGGTCTTTGGTGGCTCCTGGGTTGTGGAGTTGTAATTGGCAGAGTGCCTGCTGGTTTTTGGATGGAGTCTTGTGGCAAGTCTGTTGTTGCGTGCTATGATGTTGGGGTTAGCGGTGCATAGGACTTAATTTCGAAAAATATGATGGCATCAAGATCATGAGTTCTTTTCTCTTAGGCTGAGTAGATCCAACTCTTGCCTGGAGCCTTCCCGGTTGGTCCTTGCTGCAAAATCCCTTCCAAAGTCCTGTCTCTGGCTTTATGACAAAGGAATCAATTAACCAGGTTTTTGCCTGCAGATCCTGAAGTCTCCCCTGCTGCAACTCTTCCCTGCTGAGGTACTGTGTTGGCTGGGGCGTTTACCTACATTAAGCCTTTGTGATTCCCGTGTACCTTTGGGGTGTGTTTGTGATTTGGAGTCCTCTCAACCAGTTCACAGAGGCCCACGGCTGGAATCCTGCCAGGGTGTCTTTTCAGACATCCCTGCACCCTTTCAAACTCTCTAAGTGTAATACTTACCTGTTTGGTCTTCCTTAGGAACTCTGTCTTTTGCTACTTCTTTGCCTTCCTGAATTCCCTGTTGGAAACTAGAGACCTAGTGACCCTCATTCGCCACTGTGAACACTCATGCTCCAAGAATAAGGGAAAAGACCTTCCAAGGATTGTGCCTATTGCCTAGAAAAGAGAAGTATTTAATCTTTTACCTACTCGTACATGAGTTGGTAGGTAACTGAGTGAGCAGTTACAAAAGTTCTTAACTTGAATGTGTGTTGTGCCACTCTGAAATGTTATGTAAGGTTATGTTACTCACCTGTGAATTGGTTGTGCCTCTTTTCAAAAGTAATGCTGGTGGCTTCCCTGAACTATTTTCTTACATAGTATTAGTGGGTAAATTCACCAACTGGGTCTTGATTTCCATGACCTATTGTATAGCCTGTTAAATTAAGTCTGCCTTGGGTTTTACCTACCTAGAATAACATGGGAGTCACTCCTAGAATAACATGGAGTCACTGGAGTCATTGGGTTTTGCTTTCCGTGGTCTGTTTTATACAGATGCTAAAACAGGCTTAGGTTTATACCTAACTTTAAGTTGCTGGTAGCTCCTTTAAAAGTGTGAGTTTTACTTACCTTGGGCCATCTTAAAACAAGTTATTGCTTACTTTAGTCTGTGTTCCACCAACCTGAAAAGCAACTAATAGTATATTACAACATTAGGTTTTACCTGCCTAGAATAGCGGTGTGCCATTCTTAAAAAAAGTGTTCTGTAGGTGTAGCTGACCTCGGTCTGCCTGGTGCAATCCTAAATTAAGAGTTCTTGCTCACCTTAGTCTGTTTTCCACTGAGCATAAAAGCAACTAATTGTATATTACACCAAAAAGGTCTTACTCACCTAGTATAAACTTACCCTGAATGTGATCATAGGTTTCTACGGTTCCTTGAATGAGTGTTCCACAATTCATAAAAGTATACTTACAGGTTCTCTTATGTTACTGAAGGTAATCATAAAGTAACTTATGGTTTTATTCCCCATGATAGGTGTGTCCTATACTAAAGATGTTTGATGAGGTCTGACTTGCCAAGAAATATGGTTAGTTTTCTGAACAAGGTTTATGCTTTGGTCTGTACACCTTCAAGCATCGTGTTGTGTTTTTATAAGGTTTTATAATCTTATGACCAAGTACTTACCACCCCGAGATTTATCTTGGACTAACCAGAATTTATAATAAACATTAGATTTTATATTACTTCGGGTTGTCAGTGTTTCTGTAGAACCCTTGGTATCCTTAAAGTTCTTTGTACCTTCCTACAGCCCTCTCTCCCTCCCAAGATACACCTGGCTGCTCCGTCTACGCTACCATATACTCAGGGGGGTACAGCCTTATACTAAGAATGGAGTCTTGTACTGTCTGTTGAATTGCTATACTGGACTTCAGAAAACTGTCACAACACAAATTAAAATCCCAAAATCTTTTATTTAGCTAAAAGGGCATACAAGCTATTAAAAACACTAAGAATCTCCCCGCAATGAGATGCAGAGAATGTAGACTTTCACAGAAAAGGGAACTCTAGATATTGAGCAGGAGTCGGCAGGTAAAAGTCTTTTAGAAAAGGCAAACTAGTTCAGGATCTTAAAAAAGGTCACTAGGGCCATAAAATCTATGCCACTTCTTTTAGGGTCTAGATGGTGTCTGCAAGTATAAGCTGTCTGGTGCACCCAGTTGCTTGACTGAATTCAACAAAGCGATGTGGTTCGACAAGTGGCAACAACTTGTGGCTCCATTTAGCTTGCGGCAGACAATGTTCAAGTATGTGTGGCTCGAAGGCTTATTGGGGTCTCGATATGAAGAAAGTGGAGATTGAGCAGTGCCCAGGCACGAATGGACAAACCAGTGCAGTTCATCATGGGGCAACGGTTTGTGTCGCAAAAAACTTGGAAGAGGTGGCAAAGTTGGTTCAGTGTAGCTCTCAGTTGGCGACGACATGGAGGAACACAGGTTCGATCCCAGGGTCCGCACTTTGAAACCTCTGGGTCCTCAAGTCCGTTATTTATAACCTATCTTTAAAGAGGTACAAATTATTCATAACCCTTACAGCTGCTGGCAGCAGCTTGAAATTACAGAGCCAAAGGCAATTTCTGTTGATCCATGGGGTACTGTTGCAGAGTTTGTAAGGAAAGGATTTCTTTTTCTACCCTTCCCCGCCAGGAAAGTTGACAGGACCCTTGCAGGGATTGCCACCTTAGCAGGCAACCCTCTGTGGCAGGGAAATAATCTGGATGATGCAAGGGGAGTCTCAAAGATGATTCAATTAAAAGGACAGGGGGGAGGGGGAGCTTACAGACTGAGGTTGTCATTGTGCCAAAGCGGATTGGTCAATTCAAAGTCTTCTGTAAGGGGCCAATCCTTGCTGTTTTAACAGAATATTCCTTGTGATGTCAAATCCCTTGGACTTTAGGAAGTTATGAGGGGTCTTGGGATGGAAGTGCTTGGCAAATCCCATATGGCTGGCCACTTTCCCAGTATGCAGGACCTCTACACTGTCCTCCACCCTTTGCCCAGATTGCTTTATATCAAAAAAGGACTCTAGAAATTCTTCCTGGTACGAAATCCCTTCACTTTGAAGCACCCAAATCCTACCCCAACCCTAGGAGGGTTACACGTCCTGTTTGCCTGGGAAAGGGTTTGAAGCTTACAAGCAGATAAAGCATTCTGTGCACTGCCCACCACATGTTTGTGAAGCTTCCAAGCAATACAATAAATAGCTCCCTTGCAGGTCCGGTGGTAAGCAACAAAATGACAGATTTCGTTTGAGTCGTTCCAGCTATTTCACCATCAGCAGCTATATCAAAACAAATATACCTTTAAAGGCAGTGTTAGGCAAGATTGTTTGCAGTACCCTGTGGGAGACTGCACCAGCCTTGTCCTCTTTCAATAGTTATGTAACCCAACCTTAGGTATGAGCATTTACTACACAAGTTGGTATAGTGATTTAGCAGCCAGGCTCAACTCAAGAGGGGGGTCAATGTAGCTGTAAGGTTGCAACACAGTTTCACAGTGACAGTTATTCAAATAAACACTTAGCCTCAAGGTTGCTTGATTAAAAATGTATTAATGTATTAAACAGTACATAAGCCTTCTTCAGAAGGGATCGAAGACATGTAACACAAAATGCACTTCAAACACGCTCTTAGTTTCTCTAAATCTGATGATACCCAATGGGGATGGCACACGGACACTTCCTACACCTTCAGGTGACTTAAATAGCTAGGACACTGTGGACATTGATGCAATACCGAGTTTGGCGCAAAGATATGGAAATAAAACAAAAGTTAACAAATAATTCATAAACTAGTAAGTCATTTTTTTAACCCTCCAATGCAAAGTAAATTCACCCTTTCCAGTGGTAAAGGCTAAAGCACAGTCAGAGGTAAGAAGAGTCTCGCAGGAAGCCAGGACAGCCAATGTTAGTTGAGTAAAAGTCTTGCACAATGTTTTTAGAAATAAGTTTGTAGAAATAAGATTCACTTGAAGGGCTACAAACTGGGAGGCTTGTGAGGGGGGGGGGGGGGCAAAGCTGCAAGCAACTCTGCAATGGCAACCAAGACAAGTCTCCACTGAGCACTAGTAAGGCTACACAACAAGAGGTTTACAGCACCTTTGCTTAGAAGAAAACTGGATCCAGCTGCACTTCTGCTCCCGTGTAGCTCTGCAGGTCCGGTGTTCCTGGGCCTCAAAGAGGGAGGACACCTGGGGACTCCTGCACTGCGAATGGAAGGTCGGCAGCAGCAACGGGCAAACTTCAGATCAGCGGCACTTCACGGTTTCAGCTCCTCGCGTCTCTCGCAAATAGCTCCACCGCGGATTCTCGGATACCACTCTGGACTTTCCTTGCATCTTGGGTCCAGTACTCTGTTGAGGTGGCTGAGGCTCGGTCAGTCCTGCTTCATGGGAGTCTGGAGGACCTTCCTAGAGCTCAGGTCAGACTTAAAAGCGATGCACTCAGTCTGGTGTTCTTCTCCCTGGCAAAAGCAATGGTAGTACTGCCAGCTCCGAGAGGATGTCCAGACGAGTTCACTTTGGGGTTGATTGGTCCCAAGGGGAGAAGCCGTCCTTGCAGGGCGTCTCTAGTCGAGGCGAATTCAGAGCTTCAGCACAGCAGCGGGGCTTCACCAGGCAAACCAACGTTCCAGGAGTTGCAGCAGGCATCTCTTCCAAGTTGTTGTTCTTTGGATTCCGTTCTTTTTTGGATTCATTCGTTCCAGTGGTCGACTGTCTTCCAAGCCAAAAGCCTCGCCTTTTATGCAGGTTTCTCCCATTCATTTGCAGCCAACCCGTCACTCACAGCAGGGTGGATGTCCTCAGAGGACAGCCAGCCGGCCACCTTTGGGTGCATTCCGGTAACCAAGGGGATTAAGCACAGGGAGTTTCGGGCACCTCCCTCACTTCCTGCCCCTGCCAGACATGCCCCTGCCAGACATACTGGAGCCAGAGGTGGCCTTCACCAGTGAATGCCGTCAAAGACAAAACGAACAAAGGGACCAAACCTGGTTTGGCGCGCAGAGTAAATCTCAAGAAGGAACTTTCCAACAAGAAATGGCAAAAAAGAAGAAGCCTGCAGTAAAAACACAATGATAGGAAAAAGTAAACCACTGCCCCCAGCCATTAATTGTAGAAAGCTTAACAAAAACGTTACATGAGAATCTAGACAAAGCGGATACTAAGTAACCCCTCCAGCACGGTTCCACAAAAATATCGCGGAAATTCGCACATGGACCCTGCGGGGGACACCTCCACAAGCCCTGCTCCCACATAATATCCCCAACAAAAATATCGCCTATGGCGAACCAAACGGCCATATCTACGGCAATATTTTTGTTGGGAATCTTATGTAGCGATACCTCCAGCACTCTATTGTAAGATAGTGTGTGCTGGGTCTAGAAAGTTACAATGTAAGTAAAAAGTTCACTTCACTGTTCTTGGAAACAGTAATTCCCTATGTCACTGCATTGAAGGTGCTGTGCTTCACAATGTAAAAAGATGCATGTGGAGTTGGTCAGACTGCAAAACCAAAAGGAACGCAGTGTTCAGATAAAAAAATAAAAATAAAAAACACATGAGCGTGGGAGACAGGTTACGCTTCTCCAGGTTAGAAATTCAAAGCCCTAAAGTCCAGCAAAAAGTGCTGGGGGTCTCTAAGGTAGAAGGGAGTTAGCACAATTTTGAGAATTCTCCCCAACAGGCAGCTAAAGCTGTCAGCAGACAAATTAGGTTATGGAGTTAAATGTATTTTGAACAGGTGGCTATGACTTTTAAAGGAAGTCCATGGCTGACAGATTTAATTTGATTCAATGAGGATGTTTAAGGACAGCATATTACTCTTTGGCTGCTATGTTGCCAAAAAACATTGCAGTCGACAGGGCTCAGTAAACGTGTGAACTACACTTCTTAGCATGGACTATTTTGAAAGTGAGGCCCATTTAGAAGAGCCCACTTTCTGGTCAGGGAAAAACAACATTTCAGCCAAAAAGACCAAAAAACTAAAAGATTGCAAACTATCGATGCCGGCATTCTTTTACAAGTACATTTTGTGATGTGTGATGTTTTAAGACGTTCAGAAAGCAATGCTCGCTTGATTAATGCACAAAACACATGTAGTACTTAAACGTATTCTGCAACTCACCACTCTGCCTGAGCATGATGCAGCATGTCTTCTATACTGTGCTTATCAGTCACAAAATGGATTCCAAACAGTCCAGTATCAGAATAGCGAGTGTTAAATGTCTGAAAACTTTGACATAGGTTAGACTCTGCTGCATATTTGGCCAGAGTACTTGAAAGGTTCTGGAAGGAAGCGACATGTAACACATTTACCAAAGTAAACATATCAAAAAGTAAAATAAGACTGCAGTTGTGAAACTGCTACGACACAAGATCTATAGTCCATGAAAAGCAGTAATTCAGCAATTGAAATGCAGCCAATTATAGTAAATGTTTTGTTGTCATTGGGGTGGGGGGGGGTCAGGTGTCAAAGGATGCCAGATGCAGTTCATATGCTAGATAACAGTCAGTTATCCAGGACGCAGAGTGCATGTTAAGAGTAAAAATCCTCAATACTCAAGTTAACCGAATGTCTGGATAAACAAGTGGCAAAGGCCAAAGAGGGTTCTTAGAATAGAGAGGAGAAGTAGAACAGAGGAGAAAGGCCAAGAGAAGAAAGATACACCCCCCAAGAAAGTAATGATGCTTGGCTTCACAAAAGCCCCTTCACCTGAATAGTAAAATTAGGATAGTCCTTTTGAGGCAAGTCGCACATTCCACAAAGCCACCTAGGAGCCATTGCTGGAAGTTCACCTCCAGTTCTGAGCCATATCAACAAATCATGGGTATACACAATGGGCGCAATAATTTTCCAGGAAATGTGACTGTCTTAGTGGGCAGTGCTAATGTATACATGGCTGCAAAATGTTGGTCTTGGGTTGATTAACCAATGTATTAAGACTTTTCATTTTCACATTCGTATCGAGCAGGTGCCTTTATAATTGGCGCACTGACTTTGGGGGTGGAGGGGGCGCAGTGGGGGGAAATTGACATGGCCAATTTTGAGTTAACGTTTGAAATGTATCTATGTTAGGAAATGCATTATTGCTGTTCTGTGTTGTAACTAAAATGCCAATAAAATTTGATTTTCATAAAATAAATGTATGTATTGCCAGATTGAACTTACTTTTTTCATACAAACTGTGCTAAGAACATAAGAGGGTTACAGTTCATGCATTAAGCCATTGCAGCTTCTGAAAACACAAGTCAGAGTTGACTGGTGTAGGTTTTCAGATGTAATTGAGGTGCACGAGCTGTACTGACAGTTGGTTAGGTGATTTTCATTTCAGTGATAAATCTTCCTGACCCGTTGTCAACCCTAGGACTTTGATGGACTGCGATTATTTTTCCCTTATGCCTCGTTGAGTGGGAATCTTTCACCTCCCACCTAGTCTTCTACTTTTAGGTTTCTCCATAGTGTGATTGGTGGTATAGCTTACTATAACTTTGGACTGACTGTAAAGTACTATGGCAGCACACTGCATTTTAAATGCAGTGGCTTCCGTTTAAATCCGAGTGTTGTCAGACACTGCTTCAGGATAGCTGTGGGGCGGCTTGACACGCTCAGTGTTCGTAGTTATGCTCTTTGTTCTGGCTATTTGGCTCTGACAGCTTGGCGGTTTTTAAAAAATGTTTTTTTTTTGTGATATTTATATAGTGCACCTGACTAAGCAAATTGCATCTGGGCACAGATTGAATCTACAATACTTTTTCCTGTGTGGAACCAGCACACCCCATTGTATGTGGAGTGCTGGGGGGTTACTTAGTAGCCCCTTTGTCTACTTACTGATGTAAAACAATGTAGGTTACCCTCACTACATTTAGTGGCTGTTGGCAGTGGTTTAATCTTCCTACTAATGTGCATTTTTACCGCAGGCTGAATCCTCAGCTGCAATATTGCACCCATGGGTGCCCATTTTGTCAAAATAGCCCGGGTCATCTTTTTTTCACCATTTCTTGCTTGTGAGGTCTTCGAGTTTTACTCTGTGCGCCAAACCAGGTTTAACCCTTTTGTTCATTTTGTCTTTGGCGGGATTCAATGCTCCAGTGTGACTGGCAGGGCAGGAAGCGAGTGAGGTGCCCGAAACTCCCAGTCCTTAGTCTCCTTGGTTACCTGAATGCACCCAGTGCTGATTGGCTGGCTGGCTTTCCTTGGAGGACAGCCACCCTGCTGTGTGAGTGACAGCTAGGCTGTGCATGAATGGGAGAAACCTGCATAAAAGGCAAGGTCTCTTGAACAGAAGGCAGATCGGACCACTGGAAGAAACATCTGAAGAAACTGGAAGAGAAGCTTGCTCTAACCTCTTGGACCCTTGAAGTGCACGGTGAAGCCCTACTGCAGTGCTGAAGCTCCAATTTTGCTAGACTGACTAGACTAGACTAGAGAAGCCCAGAACGGACGACTTCCCTTGGGTTGGCGGGACCAACTGACCCCAAGACAAACTTTACTGGAACCCCTCTACCTGCGGGCTGTACTTCCTTGCTGCTGCAAAGTGCCAGGGGTCAGAAACACCAGAAATGAGTGCATCCTCTTTAAGCCGGACCCGAGCTCCAGGAAGATCCAGAGGAACCTCCCAAAGCAGGACAACCCAAGCCTGAGCCATCACAACAGAGTGCTGGAACCCAGAAGCAAGGGGAGCCCCCCCCAAGTGTCCAAGAACCGCAGTAGTGCTATTGACCGGTAGCTGAAACCGCCAAGTGCTGCTGATTTATAAAGAGCCCAAAGCTGCCGCCGACCTTCAGAGTCCCCAGACGTCCTCCCTCTTGTCCCCATGACCGAGGAACCCAGGACCTGCAGGACTGCAACAGGAACAGAACCCAGCTGGATCCTCTTCTTCCAACCTAAGGTACAGTCTTGACTAAAGGGGTACTTAGCCTTTTGGTCTGTAGCTTGTTTGTTATCACTGGGGATTTACAGTAACTGCTTGCACCTTTGCCCTTCGCAAGCCTACAGCTTGTGGCCCTACAGGGATTAGTTAACATTGTGCAAAACATTTGCGTGATCTGAAGAAGTGTCTCAGCTCCATAGACATTGTGCAAAGTGACTTTGGCTGTCCTGGCTCCCTGCAGACTCTGACACATTTGTTTTAACTGTCCCTCCCTCATAGGTGGTGCATAAATTTAACATGTATTGCTGGGAAAGGTCCAACTAAACTTCATTGGAAAAGATTGGAAAGTATTCACATGTTTTTCCTTCCCTAACATTTTCCACAGCCTCAGTATTGCATTACGTGTAAAAAGGGTGCTAGCAATTGCTGTCTGGCTGTCTCGCTCATCTTAAATCTGAGGAAGTGTTGTGAAACAGCTCTGAAATCTCTCCACTGGCTCCCAGTGGACGCAAGGGTTAAATTCAAAACCCTCTGCATTGTCCACAAGGCTTTCTGGGGCCTGGGTCCAAAATACCTTCAGCTATCCCTCCGCAAATACCTCCCCTCTCGAGCTCTTCGCTCCTCTACCTCCAACTCACTCAGGGTCAGGCCTTTTTCTAAGAAACGAGCTGGGGGTAGATCGGTCTTCAGCTGGGGCCTCCCTCTGGAACAGCCTCCCTGCCACTCTAAAACTTGAGAACCATCTCCGGAAGCACCTCAAGACCTTCTTTTCTTCTGCCTTCGCTCCCCCTTCGCCCCGCTGGTCTGTTCTCTTGGCACCGTGCGCACCTGGCCACCCTCTGTCTTTTGGGCCCAGGTACCTTCTCATCCTGCCACCCTCCCGCACTGCCTCCGGGCCACCCCTTGCACTGGGGTCTGTATCTGTACCCATACAGCCCCCCCTTTTTCCTTCCTGCACTTATCAGACCTACCCTGTCTGCTGCCTTAAACCTAGCACTTGCAAATTGCTGGCTGCATTACCACTGTTTGTTGCCTTTATTATTTATTTATTGTCATTTATCTTTCTCCTCTGCTTCGCACTTTCCACCTCTCCCCCCCCTTCCATGCACTTTTCCCCTCCCCACCCTTCCCATGCACTTGCACGTTCTCAATGTCACTGGGCCTAGTAAGATCACTGTTTTGTTCTCCCCTGTTCCCCTCCCTTGCCTTGTCGCACTCTGAAACATTTGTGTACGAGCGCGATAGAAATAAAATATCAATCAAATGTATTTTTATTGTTATATATTGCCAGTTCTATTCTATTGCTTATTTAAAACCAAGCCTTAAATTATTGTACTTGAAAACCTCAGAGTATAAGTGTTATTTGAATACCGTCCTTTGTGAATCTCTACAGCTCACATTTACCACTCTTGAGATAAGTCTCGCTGCTCAGTCACTCTACCAACTTGTGTAGTACAGACCTATACCAATAGGTGGGTTACCCATTACCAAGAGGACCAGCGTAATTGTGCGTCTTCTACACAGCCCGCATTATACTTCAATCATCTGCCAAGCTTCACCGCAACGACAAGAATCAAGCCGTCGGAGACTTTTAATCGTGTTTTGCAATTTCCGCCATCATCTGCCACAAGGACGACTCCATACCAAGATGTCTGCCATATGATCTGCTGGCCCATATCTACCTGTTAGGCAGAAACCTGTGCAGTTCCCTTTGGGAACACTGCAAAAGATTTAGGACTACAGGTGTTACCAGTAAACCCACTTGGTAGCAGTCTGTACCACCCAGATTTACCTGGTAGCTGTGGCTGAGCAGTTAGACTTCTCTCAAGAAGAGTTAGGCAGTATGCAAAGTATACACAATAGGCACTCGGATGACAATGCATTACTTACCGTAAAAGCATTTCTGATGGTTGTATCTGCTTAGATTCACATGCTGTGCATAGGTCCGACATCCAGTGGTCACTGTGGAGTATTGCATTTTGTTTTTCGTAGTCGAAAAGGGGACGTCGACAAGGCGTGTCTGTAACACTATCCCTATAGTGACGTGCGTTGTACCCACAATCCCTCACGCATCGAGGTCCCTCTGTTTGTATTTTTTCTGCCCTGAGGGAGCCTTCTATACGTGAGTGAGTACAGAAAAGAGAGAGATGTAGAAAGGTGTCTATGTTCCTTCCATCCGAGCGGGGAGGAAGGGTGGGCGCATGTGAATCTAAGCAGATATAACCATCAGAAATGCTTTTACGGTAAGTAATGCCTTGTCATCTGATGTTTGTTAATCTGCTTAGAATCACATGCTGTGCATAGACTAGCGAGCAGTACCCGGAGTTGGCGGTGGGTTATGAGAAGGAACAGTAGAGAAAAGATGTCTTAATACTGCCTGTCCCACCTGGGAGTCAGATCTAGAGTGTGCATCTAGACAGTAGTGTTTTGTAAAGGTGTGCACAGAACTCCAGGTAGCCGCTTTGCAGATGGACTCAAGGGGAACATTTGCAATGAACGCTATGGAAGCCCCAGTGCCTCGAGTGGAATGTGCTCTTGGCTTGAAGGGTAGTTCTCTCTTAGCAAGAGAGAAACAGAGAGTGATGCATTGAACAATCCATCTAGATATAGTGGACTTTGAAACTGCATCTCCTTCTCTTCCTGCTGCCACCGAGACAAAGAACTGATTAGTCTTTCTCAGTGGTCTGGTTCTTTCCATGTAGAACATGACAGCTCTGCGTACATCTAGTGTATGCAGACTTTTTTCTCCCAAGCTGGAAGGGTTTTGAAAGAACGTTGGTAGTTCTATTGACTGGTTTACATGGAATTTCGAGATGAATTTTGGTGCAAACCTTGGATGTGTGCGTAAAACACCTTATCCTTGTGAACTGTTACGAAGGGGTCTAGAACAGAAAGAGTCTGTAGTTCACTTACTCTCCTAATGGAGGTGATAGCTATTAGGAAAGCAGTCTTAAGAGTGAGGTCTTTAAGAGTTGCCTTGTGCATGGGTTCAAAAGGAGGGCCCATGAGTCCAGAAAGTACCACATTTAAGTCTCATCCGGGAGCTGGGTTAGCTATCGGAGGGTGTATTCTCTTTACCCCCTCCATGAAGGCCTTGATAACTGGTATCTTCCACCACAACACTTTAAGTTGGGAAGTGGTGTATCCAGAAAGTGCCGCTAGGTGGACTTTAATGGAATTGAACACTAGACCTGAATCCAGTAAATGGGTCAAGTACAGAACAATGTTAGTGGGAGAGCAGTCAACCGGGTTGATGCTCTTACCTCTACACCAGATGACAAATCATTTCCACTTGCTAGAATAGCAGTGGCGAGTATTAGGTTTTCTGGCTTCCCTGAAGATGTCCATACATCTCTGCGGGAGTTGTAGATGTCCAAATTCTATGATCTCAGGAGCCAGGCTGCTATGTTCATGGCCTGAGGGCATGGATGCAGTCGTGTGACAGCATGTTGTACGGGCAGGGAAGTTTCACTGGGGGAGATAGGGACATCTCCATCAAGTGAGCGAACCATGGCTGCCGGGCCCACATTGGGGCCACTAGTATCATGGTAACCTGCTCCTGGTGCATCTTGTGCACCACTTTGTTGAGAAGGGGAGTCGGGGGAAAGGCGTAAACAAATTTCCCTGACCATTGAATCGACAGACCGTTCCCCTTGGACTGGTTCTGGGGGTACCTGGAGGCGTAACTTTGGCATTGTGAGTTCTCCAGAGTTGCGAACAGGTCTATATCCGGGAATCCCCATTGCGTGAAGATGTCTAAGGGGAAGTCTCTGCTGAGTTCATCTGCTAGCATATTGAGTTCCCCTGGTACGTGTTGTGACAGTAGGAACATGTGTTTGAGAGCCCACTTCCATATATTCTGGGACAGCTTGGACAGTCCTGGAGAGTGGGTGCCCCCCTGCTTGTTGATGATGTACATGGCTGTGGTGCTGTCTGTAAGGACCATCACTGTCTTCCCTTGTAGGTGTTCCTGGAAGGCTTTTAGTGCTTTGAACACCGCCAGTAGCTCCAGTAGGTTTATGTGCTTGGATGCTACGTTCGGAGTCCACACTCCGTGAGCAGTCTGATGGGATAGGTGAGCCCCCCCCAATCCTGTGAGGGATGCGTCCGTGGTTAGAGTGGCCTCCACCGCGGGTGTGGCAAAGGGTTTCCCTATTATCAGGTTTTCCTTTGTCCACCACCGTAGCGAGAGAACCAAGGCTTGCGAGACCATCACTAGATCGTCCCATTGTCCACTGGCCTGACACCACTGGCTGTTGAGCCACTCTTGCATTGGGCGCATGCGCGCGTGAGGTACCAAATAAATACACGACACCATCATTCCTAGCAATCGCATCGCTTTGTGCACCGTCACGACCTGCCACATATTGGGGGATCTGAAACAGCATGTTTTGGACCCTCTCGGAGGGGAAGACGAGGCCGTCCTTTGTTCGAATTAGAGCCCCTAGGAATTGTTCGACTTGGCTGGGGTCTAAGCTGGACTTCTTCTCGTTGATGGAGAAGCCCAGTTGGAACAAAAGGTCTAGAGTCTTTTGGGTGTTTGAGAAGCATGTCTCGTAAGAATCCCCTGTTATGAGCCAGTCGTCGACGTAAGGGTATACTGGGATGGATAACGTGCGCAGGTGGGCCGCTGCCACTGCCAGTACTTTCGTGGATACCCTTGGTGCAGATGCTATGCCGAAGGGTAGCACTCTGAACTGGTAGTGTTTGCCCTCTATCATGAACTGAGGTATTTTCTGTGCGCTGGCAACATTAAAATATGAAAGTAAGCATCTTTCATGTCCAGTGTTGTCATGTAATCTCCCTGTGATAGCAGTGGGATCACTTCCTGTAAGGTCACCATACAAAACTTTTGGGGTTTAACAAACCTGTTCGCTGGGCGCAGATCTAATACATGGCGCATGGTTAGATCCTTTTTGGGTACAAGGAAGTACACTGAATAAATACTTTCCATTACCTGAGATAGAGGCACAACCTCTATGGCTCCTTTTTCCAGTAGTTGGTCCACTTCTTGGAGAAGGATGGCGAGGTGTTCTGGTGTCATGCGGCGTCCCCTCGGGGGTCTGTATGTTGGGGAACTCTTGAACTCTATACAGTAGCCACGGGCTACGGTGAAAAGTAGCCAGCGGTCCGATGTTATTCCCTCCCATGCTAGAAGAAAGGATGTTAACCGGCCACCGACCGGCGTTGCATGGGAGGGGACGCAAATATTCGCGTCGCTTGGTGGTGTTGTTGGCTTGGGAGCCTCTGGGGGTGGAACCCCGGCCTCTTCCCTTGCCACGACGTTGACCCCTCTGATTGTACTGGCTATTACTTTGGTAGTTGCCTAAAACCTAAATGGCGTCCTCTCCATAGCTGATTGTGATAAGTGTGACTACGACCTCGAAAGAGAGGGAGGGGGAAAGAGAAAGGCATTCTTGAAGAAAAGAAAGACCACACTCTCCCTACTGCGTATGGCCGGCGAGGCCAGGCCACGTGTTCGGCAGCACCGAAGGATCTCCTCCGCTCGTCCTTCCGTCGAAGATCTTACTCGGCGGAGAAATGGCTCTGCGTCGAGGGAGGGATCTATGTTATTGATATTAATAACAAACTACCAAAGGTTGAAGAAAACTATTTGGCAATGTCTCTCGAGGAGCTCCGCATAAAGGCGACCAGTAGCTGGGCGGAAAAAAACAATCTGAGGGACCTCAACGCGTGAGGGATTGTGGGTACAACTGTCGGGGGGAAATTCTGCCGGGGTCGGCCGGGCCGTCCGCAGACCTCCGGGCAGGGAGGCCCCAACTCCTCCCGTATATCCCAGATGAGATAGAGTATGAGACACACACAAGGAGCAAGGTGACTCTGCTGTTTATTTATACAAAACGGCAGGGATGGGTCAAGGAGCGTACGCGTTCGTCCTGACACACACAATCGTGGGGCTCGCAGGCCCTTTTTACTGCATTATGACGCGCTACTTGCGTCACTTCAAAAAGTTAACAAAAAACCTATCGCCACTCTTAATTGGTTGCTCGAGTGGTAGGGTTAGTATAGTACACATATAGAGAATGATATTAGTGGACAAGGTGTAGTCAGGTGGTATATCTGGGTTGTCCCTACGATTAGATACATAAGAATTGTTACATGAAGACTCCTGAGGATTGGCTAATGTTACTGACGTCTGAGATAAGGGCCCCATGTTCTGATTGGTGCACCCGTGAGCTTCCCAGCCTGGGACCACCGTTGTTCCCAGCTCTCGGTGTACCTGTGATTGCAACAACATTTCAATATGGGTACGTGCAGACAATGTGAGGATTTATTCATAGGTGGAAGACTGGCCGCTCCCACTGTAGCAGATGTCCATTGAGCCTTTCAAGTGTATTGGCCTGTGTCTCGTAGCGAGGGACCCAGATGCCTTTTTCTCCTGGGCTTTGGCATCTCGTCAGGTTCGGCTTGGTCACGTGGGGAGGGACCGTGAAAGAGGCAGAATTCTGCACAATTAATATTGCTTTTTCTACTGCGCGTCTGGTTTAATTTGCCTGCGTGACTTTAACGTTGGTGCGCGGAGTGCGAGGTTGCAACATCGTGCCTTTGATGATTTGTTCTTGGAATGTGAGTTTGCAACATTACGACCTTGGCTGGTTGCTCCACTGGGTTCTTTCTGCAGGATCAGCAACCTGACTCGTGTTTTGTTAATGTCCACAGGAGCTCTTGGTTGAGGCCTACTTGGGCCTGGTGCATAATTAGTCCGTTTGGTGCATAGGTGCTTTTAGGTTATAATAGCATATATTTCCATGACCAGTATCGTGTTTCCATTATACCTCTATGGTGGTAATGGGTTTCAAGAGAAGCGTGAGCAAGCGTTATAACTGAGCTCATGATGCGTCTTGCGTTTCTGCATTCTGAAAGCCTATGTAAAAATAATAAAGATGCACGTCCGTGAATATGCCTGTCGCCTACGTCAGAGCACTGAGTATGTTCTTCGTGTAGATTGGTGTGGAAATGTTCAGTGTGTATATTTGTACAGAAGTGCTTCCCGTTGTCTAGGTCGTCATGGCATCTCTAACGACGTGTGGATTTTAGTCTAGCTGATCCGAACCGCAGGTGTCGGCATGGCCAGTGCGGGCTGTTGGGCAGGCAGATGGACACATCCGTATGTTCCTGTACCAGGGTACCTGGTCGTCTGGTAAATGGACAAACTCTTCTCGCGGCGGGTGTCTGGGCCGTGATCCTCTAGGCCAAGCGCGAGAGGTGAAGGACGGGAGCCTGGTCTTCCATTCTCCCACTTCACAACGCACGTCACTATAGGGATAGTGTTACAGACACGCCTTGTCGACGTCCCCTTTTCGACTACAAAAAACACACTGTTTGAAACACTCCAGCACTCTTATTGTAAAACACTCTAAACACAGTTACTATTATCATATATACAACCCTTGTTCCTTATTAGAGAAGTCTGTTAACACCACTTATTTCCATACAGAGGTGAGCGCTTAACTATAGATGGCACTCCAATAAGTTTGTGAGGGAGGGAAAAAGACAGATTATGGAAAGGTACACCACTAGATTTAGGAACACTATCAGCAAGGCAGAAGAGCAAAAGTCACTTGTGAGCCAAAGTCCATAGGCTGAGCCCACTCTGAGAGCAGAGCACAAATGCGCCCAAGATCACACAGTTACACTAGGCTTAAAAAGTCTTGCAGAGTTTAGAGAGGCTCAGAAAAGTTCAGCCAGGGTGTCCCAGGCTAACACAGGTTCGAAAGCCGGGGGCTAAATCTACTCCGTACAGTCTGTGGCAAGGGAAGCCGGGCGGGACACAGTACCTTAAGTGGGAAGGATCCTCCAGCGGTGGCAGTTGTTCCTTGCAGCGGGTGCAAGTCTCGTCGTCGTCCAGGGGAAGAGAAGATCTCGACTTGGAGGAAAGATGAAGGTGGTTGCACTGCCAAGGCAGAAACCAGCCGCGGAGTTTTCCGGTTAAAGGTATTACTCTTTTATTCGCGGTCGTGGTAAAACGTGGTATCCGACTGCCGGGGTGCTTGGCACAGGCAAGGCGGCCACGAGATACATCGGGAAGGCGAAAAGACGGTGAAACTGGTTATCCCCACCAGTCAAAGGAAGAAGACTCTCCAGCGGGAGATCTCTGTCGTTGGGAAAAGTGGTGAGACAGTCCAGCAGGGCTCCAGCGGTGGTGTCGTGGCAGGTCGGCTCAGCTTCTCCCTCGTCGGATTCTTAGGTCCTGTGGCGACTTCTGAAGTTCCAGTCCCCAAAGCCCTGCTTTTATGCAGAAAACCTCCATTCACTCGGCCTAGCTGTCACTCAAACATGCTAAGTGGTGAGCCGGCCGGCTCACCACTTGGGCCAATCAGGATGGAGTGCGACTTGAGTTGCCTAGGCAACTCAGCCCAGGGTGCCTAAATCCCCCTCCACCCTTCCTAAGTAAACCAGACAGAGTGGCACCAATTTGGAGGGCTTCTGTGGAGAAGCCCGCCAAAAAGTGGGACAAAGGGCTCGACTTGGGTTGGAGTCACAGAAGAGAACACAAACGCCATTTTAGAACCGAGTTTTGGCAAAAAATACCAACCGGAGAATTAATATTAATTAAATAAACCGGCGGTATGTTCGAGGCTATCGTAATTAAAGATAATAGCCTCGAACAATGGGAAAATCCCATAGAGAAATATTTGCGGTTGAATTTAAAAAGTAGTATCCACTGCCACCAGCTAAAACTGGATCGGGGGGGGGGGGGGGGGACGGAGACGTGCCCTCTCGACTAACAGACCCCGGGGCAATCTAATTGCCCCAGCCAGTACGTCCACAATATGATGGTTTGTACTGCTTCTGTTTATTGACTTTACTAGTCTTAAATTCTAGTGACTTTACAGACCCTGGGAGTCAGTCCCAGGGTATGGAGTCACTATGACACCCCTGTGTTACTGCACTGAGGGTGCTGTGTAACACATTACAAAAACACATGAAGCCCTATGGAGTAAAAGACTCCATAGCCCATTAAACACATCTACAGTCAAAGAAACACTCAAATCATGTCCCAGAGTGAGGGTAAAAGAGTCTCACTCTTGGGAGGAGAAATAAATAAACCCCAAAAATCCAGCAAAACTGCTGGGGGACTCCCTAGGTTAGGAAATTCAGCCTAAACAGAGAATTCTCCCTAACACTACCATCAGTAGCCGTCAGCTGGCCTGAGACTGCAAGCAGATTGGCTCCAGCTGCCTTCTTCACCCTATCCCGACACGCTGGTAGGCAAGCGCTGTTAAGCAGAATTGCATGCAGTATCCTCTGGGACCAATACACACAATTAGGAATATAGGTGTTAGCCTAACCAACCTTTGGTACAAGTCTGTGCCACACAGTTTTTGGTAGCGAGCTGAGTAGCCAGGCTTATCTCAGGAGTGAATGTGAGCAGTAGGAACAAGTTACTTACCTGTAACTGTTGTTCTCCAGCATGGGTCTGGCATGGATTCACATGCTCATGAATATTCCCCGTCGTCAGGCTGGGAATCCTCGGTAAAGAAAAAACCAGTATCAGTTTCGTTTCTGATCTGTCTTTCGTAGTAATAACCAATCACTGGTCTCTGCGTCATACTGACCACAGCCAATGACTGCCCTCTACCTAAGCACCGCCTCTGGCAGCCATCTTCAGATTTGGAAGCACGTGAAGTGGCAGTATGACCAAGTGAAGAGCCGCAGAGGGGTAGGCGGGAGGGTTCGCATGTGAATCCATGCCAGACCCATGCTGGAGAACAACAGTTAAAGGTAAGTAACTTGTTCCTTCTCCAGCATGGGGTCTGGCATGGATTCACATGCTCATGAATAAAGAATACATAGCAGTACACACATGCACAACCACGGGAGGTGGCAAAGGCTCAACATTAAGCATCACATAAACTCAACATTAAGCATCTTACCTCCTCACCAGGCTCACCTCAGGCTAACAGGTTGCGCAGCACTGCTTGGCCGACCCTGGACTCCTCCCTGGAATCCCGGTCGACGCAGTAGAATTTCGTGAAGGTGTGCGTCGACCTCCACGTAGCAGCCCTGCATATGTCCAGCAGGGGCACACCAGATAGGAACGCCGTGGTCGCTGCGATCGCTCTGGTGGAATGGGCTCTCGGACGGCCAGGCAGCGGTCGGTTTGCCAACCGATGACAGTACATGATACAGCCGGAGAGCCATCTGGAAATGGAAGCCTTCTAGAGAGCCTTCCCCTGATTGACAGGTCCAAAGTTCACAAAGAGTTGTGACGTCTTCCGAAAACACTTCGTGCGGTCTACGTAGAACTTCAGCGCTCTAGCCACATCCAGCGAGTGCAAAGTCCTCTCAGCCGGCGACGAAGGCGACGGGAAGAACACAGGCAACACCAAGGGTTCGTTGAGATGGAAGTCCGACGGCACCTTGGGCATGAAGGAGGGGTGCATCCTGAGCGCTACCCTCGTGTCGTGGAAAGTCAAGTACGGGGCCTTGCAGGAAAGGGCCTGGATCTCTCCCACTCGTCGTGCGGAGGTGATGGCCACAAGAAAAGCTGTTTTCCACGATAGAAACTTCAACGGGGCCGAGTGCAGAGGCTCGAACGGAGGTCCCATGAGCTTGGTCAGCACCACGTTGAGCTCCCACGCCGGGGCCGGGGCCTTCACCGGCGGGAACGATCTGAACAGTCCCTTCATGAACTCTTTCACCAGACGATGAGACCACAAGGACGTCCGCCCCGTGGTTCTGGTGTATCGGGAGATCGCAGCAAGATGAATCTTGATGGACGCGTGTGCCAGACCAGCTTTGGCCAGCGTCAGCAGGTACGGCAGTACTTGGGGAGCCGTAATCCGTAGAGGGTTAATCTTCTGTGCGTGGCACCAGACAGAGAACCTCTTCCATTTGTGTCCGTAGCATTTAAGAGTCGAGGACGCCCTGGCCTTTGCAAGAACCTCTCTGCAATCGGCCGGTATGTCGTATCCTCCAAACTCTAGCGCTGCAGGAGCCAGGCCTGCAAGTTCAGCGACTTCGGGTCGTGGTGGAGGATGGCGCCTCCTTCCCCGGAGAGTAGATCCGCGTCCGCCGGCAGCTTGATCGGCGGGGACGCTGACAAGTCCAGAAGGTCCGGGAACCATATCTGCCTCGGCCACGCAGGTGCGACGAGGATCATCCTGCACCGTGACCTCTTGAGCTGGTTGACGAGCCGGATTAGCAGAGGCAAGGGAGGGAACGCGTAGAGGAACAGGCCCTCCCAGGGGAACGAGAAAGCATCGCCCATGCTCCTCGTCTGGGGAAACCTGCTGGCGAACCTCCGGCACTTGGTGTTCGTCGCCGTCGCGAACAGGTCGATCTGGGGTGTGCCCCACCGTCGGAAGAGGCGATCCACCAGATCCTGCCGTAGTTCCCACTCGTGGCACGAGCGCAGCTCCCTGCTCAGTGAGTCGGCGATGGTGTTTTTTATCCCTGCCAGATGAAACGGCACCAGAAAAATCCCTTGGGCGACGGCCCAATGCCACAGGTCCTGCGCCTCCTTGGACAGCGCTGGGGACCTGGTTCCGCCCTGTTTCCTGATGTAAAACATGGTGGTGGTGTTGTCGGTGAAGATCCTCACCACCTTGCCCTTGAGGGACGGAAGGAAGGACCTGAGGGCCCAAAACACTGCACGGAGCTCCAGGACGTTGATATGCAGGGACTTCTCCGTCGGGAGCCAGAGTCCCCTTGCGTGCAGATTTTCGGTGTGCGCTCCCCACCCTTCCAGGGAGGCATCCGTGGTCACAGTCTCCTGGTGGGCTGGGGTCTGGAAGTCCATGCCGCCGTCAGATGCGCGCGGGTGCCCCACCACCGTATCGCTCGTCGGAAACTCTCGTCGAGCTTGATCCTTTCCTCGAAGCTGCCCGTCGTCTGGATCCAGCGCGCATCCAGGAATTCTTGCAACGGGCGCATCCGGAGCCTGCACATGGGAATGAGGTAGATGCAGGAAGACATCATCCCGAGGAGGGACTTGATGGACCTCACCTTGGCCGCGTCGGCCACCAACATCCGTTGCACCTTGCCCAAGATGGTCCTGGTCCTCTCCTCCGACGGGGAGGCCAGAAGGGACACTGTGTCGAGCCTCGCTCCCAGAAACAGTGCGACTTGCGCGGGCACCAGGTGGGATTTGGCGTAGTTCACGGAGAATCCCAGGTCCGTGAGGAGTTGGACGGTCCTTGCCGTGTGGACCACGGCGAGCTCCCTCGTCTTGGCGCGGATGAGCCAGTCGTCCAGGTAGGGGTAGACGTGAATCCCCTCGCGGCGCAGCTGCGCCGCCACCGGTGCGAGGCACTTGGTGAATACCCTGGGTGCCGACCGTAGTCCGAAGGGAAGGGCTTTGAACTGGTAATGACGCCCTTGGACCACGAATCCGAGGAATTTTCGGTGCCCCTTTAGGATGGGAATGTGGAAGTAGGCATCCTCCAAATCCAACGACGATAGGAAGTCTCCTTCCTCCAGCTGACCCAGGACGTGCTGGAGGGTGACCATCCGGAACTTCTGCGCCTTGATGAACTTGTTCAGACGTCGCAGGTCTAGGATGGGGCGCCATCCTCCCGTCTTCTTCTTCACGAGGAAGTATCGCGAGTAGACTCCGGAGCCCCGAAGCCTCTTTGGGACGAGTTCAATGGCGCCCTTTCTGAGCATCGCCTTTACCTCCAGGAGAAGTTGAGGGACGTGAAGTTCTTTCCTGGCCACGGGGGGGACGCGCGGGCACCTTCTTTGAAACTCGAGCGCGTGGCCCCGGGCCAGGGCGTCCAGCACCCAACGGTCGATGGAGATGGACTCCCACACGCTGACGAAGCCCGCCAGCCGGCCTCCCACCGGGGTGCTTCGGTGGGGGCCCGACCCCACGGCCGGTTCAATCCTGCTTGGACGCGGCCTTGCCGCCTTGACCTCCTTGGCGACGACGGCGGGGTCCGCTAGACTTGCCTCGTCCTCTGTAGGCCTCTTGCGACGACGAGCGGGCGCTTGACGGTAGGAAGCGAAACCGCCGCCGGAACCTTTGGAGGCGCCCTTGCCTCCGCCGCTCCGAAAGGGCGTTCGTCGTTGCTGCAGGACTCCAAGGGCCCTGGCCGTCTCAGTATCCGCCTTGATGGCCTGAAGGGAATCGTCCACTGTCTTCCCAAACAGGTTGTTCCCGTCGAAGGGCATGTCCAGGACTCTGGTCTGGACGTCCTGCCGAAAGTCTGTAGCTTTGAGCCATCCACGACGTCGAAGGCAAACGCCGTTGCCCAGCTGGCGGAACCCAGTGTCGGCGATGTCCGTCGCCACGGTGATGGCGTGGTCCGACGCCACCTCACCTTCCTGCAGGATCTCAAGGGCCTCCGCCCTCTTGTCGTCCGGCAGAAAATCCAGCAGGGGAGCTATCTTGTACCAGAGCTCCCTGTCGTAGGCTGCGCCCGGAGGCATAGGGGGGCCGTGTCCGGGACCCGGTACTTTTTATCGTACCGGTCTCTTCTAGCTGGCGTCGTGGAAGGGTTCTTGAGGAGGGAAAGGCCCTCATCCCAAATGTCGTCCAACAGAGGCACTGCGAGGACCGTCTTCCTCTTGGCCTCGCGCCGCTGATAAAGGAAGCCTTCCTTTTTCTTCTCCTCAGGGCAGAGTTGGAAAAGCTCGGAAGCCCTGGAGATCATGGAGTGGAAAGATCCGATCTCGTCGGGCGGAGAAGCCCTGGTGGGAGGCGACGACGGAAAATCCTCGTCGTATGCCTCGTCGTCCGTACCCGTCGCTGCCGTGTCAGTCCCCGTATCATCCCCTCGGGTGGACGGGGAGGAGGACTGGACGGGGCGCGACGGTTGAAAAGGAGGTGGTGGATGGATCCTTCTTTTCTTGGTAGGGGGAACACCAGAAGGTCCCGGTTCTGGATCCCCCGACGGGAGAGGTTCCTCCGTCGGTAACGGTAGCCTCGTCCTTATCTCGGAGCATAAGGACTGTATGGCCAACAAAATGGCCGCCGAGTTGTCTTGTGGCGCTGGCAGAGGGGAATCCGACGGGCGAGCAGGGGCCCCGTCGGTATCCTCGACGATGTCGTCGTCGTCACCTGCGTCGGGGTCCATTCCGACGGGCTGGCCTTCTTCCACGCCTAGGCCGTGGCTTAAGACCTCGATCAGCTCCTCTTCTGAGGTTGAGGCCGAATCTACGACGACGCCCTGCCCCCCCTTCTTCCCCACGGAGGGTTTCACGGGGGTCCTATCGATGGGCACAAAGGAAGACTCCCTCCGCGGAGGCAGGGAGATTCTGGGCCCTGAGGTCGCCACCACTGGTGTAGCCCCCACAGGCTGAGCCAGGGCCGCCGCGACCGTTTCGATAGAGGGCTTGGTCGGATGGATCAAGGCCTTCACCACCTTAGGTGCGCTCACCGCCTTATCCTTGAGGGAGGGGGCACTGCCACGCTCCTCCTCTGCCTTAGAGCTCGACCGGGGCCTCTCCAGGAGCTTCGCCGGGTGCTCGGCCTTCCTCTTACCCGACCCAGAGCGTTGGCTCGTGGTTGATGGTGCCGGGGAGGGTGCGCCCTGCCTGGCGCCCATAGAGCCCGACCGTTCGGCGCTCCCGGTGCCAGCGGACTCGCGGTGCTTGGCCTTATGTTGGGCCCCCGTCGCCGGGGCGCCCTCAAAGGTCTTAGAAGACCGCTCGGATTTCTTCTTCTTCTCGCCAGACGGGCTCTTACCCTCCAGCCAGTTGGCGAGACGTTGATGGCGGTCCTTCATGGTCCGTTCCGACATGTTGCCGCAAAACGCACAGTCCTTCTCCACGTGCGTCTTGTCCTCATGAAGGCAGTAAAGGCAGAAAGAGTGTTCGTCCTCCTTGAAGACGTTCTGCAGCTGGCATCCAGGGCAGACCCTGAACAGCTTTCCGGGCGTCGAGCTTCCCTTCTCCTGGGCCATCTCCGAGACCGGGCCTGAGAAGCTTCTGGAGTCCTCCGAAGCGTAGCTCGACGAAATCTTCACCCTTGAGGGGCACAGATGAATCCGACACGGGTCCCCGTTGATCGGATGTAGGATCGGTGGAGCTTGAGGCTCTTTTGACCGAAAGAATCGAAGTTTTTTTGTGAAAAAGCGCGAAAAAAGCACTAACGCTCGAGAGCAATAGCACGAGGATCCCAACACATGAACGTGCGGTAAAAATCTGAAGATGGCTGCCAGAGGCGGTGCTTAGGTAGAGGGCAGTCATTGGCTGTGGTCAGTATGACGCAGAGACCAGTGATTGGTTATTACTACGAAAGACAGATCAGAAACGAAACTGATACTGGTTTTTTCTTTACCGAGGATTCCCAGCCTGACGACGGGGAATATTCATGAGCATGTGAATCCATGCCAGACCCCATGCTGGAGAACAAGTAGTTACACAGAGACTTTCAATCACAGTGATTCAAGTAAAGACTTCTACTCCAGGTTTCTTGGTAAAACACTAATTTATTACACCATCATTTAGAAAACATTTCACTAGCAGAAGACAAATTATATACCAATACAAAAGATTGAGAGTTTGAGCTCCACTGAAATAGGAGCCAAATGACAGTTCAGTTACTTAGAAGTGAGCAAAAGGGGCAAGGTAAGTAGAAAAGATCACATACTTGTTAGACAGCGCAAATAGTTTCAGTTCACCAGAGGAGTTCAATTCAAGTCAATAGGCCAGGCCAAAGTCAATGGGCTAGTGTTCTGGATAGGAAAGAGCAGTTCATCTTCCTAGAGTGCAGGAGGGGTTACCTAGTATCCCGTGTCTAGAAACTCATGTAGCAGTCAAATGCTACCATTTTCTATCGAAATGGCTGGTGGCAGTGGTTTTACAACTACCATGATTTTTCCCGACTGCGAACACCAGTAGCTAAAAGTTGAGGGAGACATGTTTTTCAAGATGGCGCCTTGTTTAAACAAATCCTGGTCTTTTTGACATTTATTTTTGGAAAGGTCTTTCTATGGTTGGTCTCTGCGCGCCAAACTAGGTTTGGCCCCTTTGTTTCTATGCCTTTGGCGGGCTTCAGGACTGAAGACCGCCTCTGGCATCTGAGTGTCTGGGGTGGGCAGGAAGTGAGGGAGGTGCCCGAAACTCCCTGTGCTTAGTCTCCTTGGAGACCCAAATGCACTCTGGTGTGATTGACCTGCTGGGTGAGTGGCAGTTAGGCTGGAATGAAAGGGAGAAAACTGCTTAAAAGGCGAGTCTCTTGGACTGGAAAGCAGAGTTGACCACTGGAATGAAAGAACCGAAGACGAGCTGGAAGAGGACGGCTGCTGCAACTCCTGGACAATTGGTTTGCCCGGTGAAGCCCTGCTGCAGGTTCCAATTACCATGTTTATCGACAGAGAAGCCCCTTCAAGGATGACTTCCTTGATTTGGTGGGACAATAAACTCTTAAGCCACCTGGATACCATTCTCTGAGCTGGTTAGGATTAACCAGGGGGAAGACACCAGCTTTTGTGCTTGATGGCAGCTACTCGATCCAAGTGACTCAATTTTGCCAGCGTTTTTCGACAATCCCGTAGAGTGCAGGAGTCCCCCAACGTCCTCTCTCTTGTCCTCACGACTGAGTCTCAGGAACAGTGAGATCGCAGGAACTGCCAGGGACCAACGTCTTCTGCTGCCTCTTGTTTTTCATATTAAGGTACTGTGCCAACCGGATTGAGAGAACTTACCTCTCGCGGTGAAAGCTCGTGGAACTTTCCCAACTTGCAGGCCTAATCAGCTTGTGACCCAACAAATGATTCTTTTTCGTACAAACTACTTCTGAGAACATTGGCAAACAGTTTACTACAAGAACTGCTCTTTACTATCCAAAACACTAGTCCATTGACTTTGGCCTATTGAACTGAATAGAGTCCTCTTGTGAACTGAAACTATTTGCAGTGCCTAAGAAAGTATTTGCGATATTCTTTTAACTTGTGCCTTTTTACTCCCATTCAAAGTAACTGAAATGCCATTTTGCTCCTATTTCAGGGTGGCCTAATTTACTCAGAAACGTATTGGTTTGGTATTGAAGTATATTTGTGTATATTATTAAGTTGCCTCCTTCTAGTGAAGGTTTTCTAAATTATTGTGTAATAAATGTTTTACCAAGAAACCTTGAGTGTAAGTGTCTACTTGAACCACTGATGGTAAGACCTCGGTGTAACCTCTTGTACTGCCCACATTACCTATTTAGATAAGCCTGGCTGCTCAGCTCGCTACCACAAACTGTAGTACAGACTTACACCAAAGGTTGGTTTTTGCTTACACCTGTAGTCCTAATTGTATGTGGTGGTCCCAGAGGGCACTGCATGCAGTTCTGCCTAACATGCTGGATCAGTCTTATGATTAATGCAGCAAATCTCGATAGAAAGGCATGCAGCCATTACCTTATAGGAATAGGCTTCTCTATCCAATGTTGCCCATTTTAAGGGCTGCCTGGTAATATGCATATAATGGCCATGATCTGTATTGGTATTCTCGCCATAAGAGACTGACACTTAGGCAATGCTCTTCTTTTGAGAGTCTGTAAAAACTGCCAACTGACCGCATACACTATAAAATAGTCAATTGTAGAATTGCACCTAGTTACGAAATGTGTAATGCCCCAGTTTATCTGCTGGCAGTCTTCCATTTATGGATCGCAGGATGCGATTGGCTAGGTGCACCAGAAGCATATCCCCTGCTCTGTTTGATAACCCAATCATAGCCTGCTGTGTTATATTCAGCGCCATGTCTACCTTTGTTACATCCAATGTAGACCATTGCTGAGCTTTACATTGAAGTCGCACCCCACAATTACAAAAGGGTTCATAAAGCATTCGGGAAATTAATCATTACTTCTACTGTCCAAACAATTCCGCTGAGGGACTGTCGGGGCCCGAATGTCTGCTGCGAGGCATTATAAAGATAGCCCTTGCCCCACACCCTTCACATCATATTGTGTAGAGATTCTGTTCCCCATTTCTTCCCCGAGCTCTGAATAGACGGAACATGATACCCATGGAAATTAGGGACTTGTATAAGGTCTTCTGAAAAAGTAAGACTGTCAGATATATATTCAATACATTCAGGATCCCCAAGCTTTGATTTGAAACCTGCTATATTCCAGGATAGCACTTTCAACTCCCTGCCACCACGGCATGCTATGTTAGACATCCCCCCACTGTCGCAAATGGCTGTACACTTTGGTATAGAATGGGTGCTTAGCCTGGACTGACATTTCAAGTTTTGCCAAGCTACATAAAGCTCTCCCCAGAGCTGAGGGGGCCATGTCCATAATTTCAGTCGATCCCAAGAGCCTTGTGTTGCTGATCTTAGCCCCATGCTCCATATGCAGATCAGTTCCGGCGAGTTTTCCTGCTTTGATCTTTTGCACAAGCGTCGGGCGATACCAAGGTTTGTGGAGATGGCATTGTTTTGGACCCTTATCCATGACCTCAATGCCAATTGAACATTTCATGCTTGTTCCAGAATACATTGCGAATACCGGCATCTGAAAACGTCACTTACGCTACAGCCTCAACAATACAGACAAAATACGAGTCACATCTGATTGGAGTTCCCAATAATGCCCAGTTGTTGCCTCAGTACTTTGTCTAATCTTCTCCTGCAAGCGTTTTGTTGCCATGAAAGCAGCTCTTCAAGGTACAGATTAAATAATTCTTTCTTCAGCCATCCAATTGGTCTGCCCGGGTAAAATATTCCAGGATTCTGCTTTCCTTTCCTTGTAGCATCACAGTTGGACACACTGTTGCTATTATAAGATGTAGGTTCGGGATTTAACTGTCAACCTGGTGTTTTGCTTTACACAAGCAGAAGGTGGACACTTGTGGTTCACTGCCCAACAGTAGACAGGTCAGGATAAGGCACGGATGCAGGAAAGTCTGTTCCAGAGGATTTCACAACTATAGACTTCAGAGTTAGAAGAGTCTTCGCAGAAGGCTCCCTAGAGTTGCTCCTGGGCAAATGGTGTGGGTGAACTCCCAACTACATGAATCACTAACCTAGCCACACAGGAGCGACAAGACTAAGTATTACCCTCAGGTACACAGTACTTCAGCAATGAAGAGCTTGCACACTATTGCTTAACTATGCAGCAGCACAAGATCCGGTTTCTGAATTCTTGGTCATGGTGATGAAAGCAAGGACACTGGATGGGAACTTGCAGCAAGTCGATGGACAAGGCTCACACCAAAGGATTCTTTGGTGCTTCTCACATCTATATGGATTTGGCGCCCTTTTCAAGGTACCAAATGTGGAACGATAGTCTGATCGATCGCGCACTCCGGTGAGGGGAGTTCGAGTGGAATCTTGCTTCCGAAGGTCCAACAGCAGTCGACTGAAGTTTCAGCGACATTCATTCACTGGAAGACGTTGCACAACAGCACTTGAACTGGGGGTCTCAGGGTATTGGCTATTTGCAGCCAAAAAGGTCACAGCTCATCGCGGGATGGCTCGAATTGCAGGTCTTCCTAAGAGTGATTGGTCCCACCAGCATAAGTCAGAGTAGTCTTCTTCAGGACTCCTCTGAAACATGGAAGTGATAGGCAGCGGTTACAGAGCAGGCATCGCCAGTCGCTGGAATCCGCTACAGCAGTCTTTTCTTTGTCCTCATTGGATTCAGCTCAGTGGTCGAATTACCTGCAGCTTCCAGATCCAGGCCATTTGTCAAAAAACCCAGCCAATCGGCACACATGCTACTTTCAAACTTTTGGGGGTTGCTGTCCTTCCGGGACAGCCAGCCTCCCAGTTAGGACTGGTTCCAGGCAGGCATGCTAGAAGACAAAGGGCTGCAGAATTTCAGACAGGTCCCTCATTTCTTGTATTCAGACGCACTACTCCCCCCCCTCCTCCCCACTCTCTGCTACACGGCACCAGAGCTGGAGCTCCTGGACCTGATCCCGACCTGCAGGAGCAGGGGGAACCCAGCACCAAGGCTTCTTCCCTAAATGCCTTAATTTAGGTGAGCGCTGTGACCGAGCGCCGCCTCGACGGTTTTTTTTAAACATTTCTTGCTGCATTTGCATCAGTAGCCGATGCGCTTCATTGCCCAAGCAAGGGTAGGGCAATCCGCTGCCTATTTACAGCCCCACGCTGCCTGAAAACGAAGTTCGCCATTGAAGTACATGAGGTACTTCATTACTTAAAAATGGACGACCGATTCCTGATGCCTGCCTGACCTACTGAGGCCTGAGCAAGCCCGCCTGATTGGCTGCCCCTGCCTACTTGTCCTCTGATTGGGCGACGGCAGGTGAAGCCGGCCCACTTCATTCAAGGCCCACTGCTAACAAGGCCATCTCCTGTTTCCATGCCTGTTACCTGCCTACTCTGCCCGAAGCCCTGGTTCTCCCACACACGACTGCCAAGGTAACTCTGCTTTACAGCTTACTGTACCACATTGACATTATCTGCTTTGTCCCTGCTACAAATTTACATGAACTTCGCTGCAAATGACTCCTTGCACCAAGCTATCTCAACTTTGCAGTGCACTTTAAACCCACTCGTGCACTGCCGCCTTTCTGGTGCCCAACTTGAGTACCTTTAGCCCACCTTTGTTACCTAGATGAGTACCCATGCACGCTAGTTCTACTGTTATGCCTTGTGATGATTCGAATTTAGGTGCTGCCATGTGTACTGTAGCATGTCTCTGATGCCCAACGCTAGATACTGCCCTGTGCATATTAGTTTAATTGTGCTACCTTGTGATGCCCGGTGATTCGAATTTAGGTGCTGCCATGTGTATTGTAGCCTGCCTCTTGCCTGTATTGTAGATGCCTAAACTTAGATGTCGCCCTGTGCATTCCAGCTTAATTGTGCCTTGTGACGCCCCTCTGAAGTATAGACATACTAGCCCTGACTAAAACTGTCAAACCGTGGTGCTAAAGCATCAGCATAATTGTATCTCAGGCCCTACTGGGTCAGCCCAATATACTTGTCACTGTGTACTCTTACCAAACATGCGTACTATCCAGACCTGCCTTCTATTTACATCCTGGTCCTTAGCCTGGACTATTCTAACCATCACCACAATAATGGCCCTCACCAACCTCACCCCCTGCAACCTGCAAGAGAGAAACTTGCGACTTGGAGCTAGGCTACCACGACTTTATGACATCAAAAATAAAAGAACTACTCCACCTGTACCTACACATACCTCTACCGCCATTAAGCCCAACCTCCTAGCCTCAGCGATGATAAATCGTCCCGAACCACAAGATGACCTATACTACAAACAGAGGAGACCCAACCACCTTAATCCCGGATCTGCTAAAGACACCATCACTACTCCTACATTATCAGGAGCCCTTTTTAATGCTAGGTCTCTTATAGCACACAATACTGAAATAGCTGATATACTGGCTATGGATAACTTGGATATCCTTGCTGTTTCTGAAACTTGGCTCCATGATGCAGCCGGCCCGGCCCTCATGACTGCCATACCGGACAACTACAACATCTTAAGAGTCGACCGGCCTAACACTAGAGGCGGCGGCCTGGCCATCATAATCAAAACGCAGCTAGCTGCTAGACTCACCCCACACCCAGCAATCACATCGTGCAAAGTTCTCTCAGCTAAAATACCCAGCTCAAACAATAGCACACTAACAATACTTCTAGTGTACAGACCACCATGCCCTCTAGGCAATTTTGAGGAAGCCCCATCTAGTCTCCTCACAAATATCATTAAAGACACCACCCAGCTCCTTTTACTAGGTGACTTTAACCTGGGCTTTAATGACGTTGAAGACAAAGAAGCCCAATCTATCCAATCCATTTTAAGTCAATCATGACATTACCGAAATGTCCTAGCTCCTGCACCCTCCATTTCAACGAACTGAAAAACGACTCCCACTACTCCTACCAGCTCTCACCACCAGCTCCATTGAATCCAACCCTAGCGACTTAGTTGAGTCATTTAACAATTCTATGGCCAAAGCGCTAGACTTGATTGCCCCTATCAAACTTCATAAAAGTAAACGTGAAGCTCACCTTAACTCCTGGTTCATTCCCCAACTCAAAAAAATGCGCATCCAAAAACGCAAACTTCAAGCTATCTGGAGGCATACCCCTTCTGCTGACAATAAAACTACACTTGCCAACTTTGCTAAAAAAGTTACAAGAAGGCAATAAGTCAAACTAAAAAAGATTCATTTAATGATCGAATCAGTAAAGCCAATTCGAATTCCAAAGAGCTCTTCACTATTCTCAGAATTGGAAAATCCAATTGCCCCTACAGACAATGTCCCCAAGGACAAATCCTGGTGCACTAGCATCCAAAATGCCCTAGCAAATAAAATATAGATGGCAACATAATCAAGGTGGCAACTGAGGTAAAAGCCCTAGGCTTTTACATTGATTCCACTCCATCCCTCAAAAATACAACCCTTCAATCTAAAATTGCTAAGAAAAAAGCCTCCTTGAGTCCTAGCGAAACTCATACCACCCCACAGAAAGAAATACCGAGCACAACCATCCAAACTAACTGTAAACCCTTCAGATTCACTAATATCTCCATATTGGAAACTGAAAAGGTCATTCTATCCCTTAAAACATCGAACTGCCAAGGCGACAGCTGCCCTGCGCAAATCAAGGACGCAGCCAGAGATTTAGCACCCTTCACCTCGAAACGTAACGCCTCTTTCAATGCGAGTACTGTACCTACCAACCTTAAAGAATCCTGGGTACTGCCCCTACTCAAAAAACAGACACTTGACCCAGCAATCCCCACTAATTATAGGCCCATTACTACGGTCCCATTTCTCCTTAAAATCATCGATAGAGTAGCCTACCTCCAAATCCAAAATTACTTGAGACACCAACTATTAGGCTCACGGCAATCTGGCTTCAGACCACTTCACGGTACTGAAACGGCCCCTATTGACCTCAAGACACAAATCGACGAGTTGAAGGATAAAGGTACTACAGCTATGCTGCTCCTCCTTGACCCATCAGCGGCCTTTGACCTGGTGGATCATGCAGTATTATGCAACCACTTAGCGTCTGCTGCCAGTTTCTCAAGTGAAGCTATAGCATGGGTACAATCCGTCCTAGCTAACCGTACGATGAGTGTTCTCTCCCGTAGCGGCAGCGGACCCAATCCATATCACGTGTGGCGTCCCACAAGGCTCATGTGTCTCCCCGACAATGTATAATATATTTACTAAGCCACTCTTCGGCAAACTTGACAGATTAGGGGTAACCTACACTAATTATGCGGACGATACGCAGATTCTCATACCACTATCTGGCAACTTTGTCGAAGACACAGCTCTAGTAAACAAAATGTACCTCATTCAGGCATGGATGGCCTCCCACGGCCGCTGTCTAAATGATGACAAAACTGAGATACTGATCTTGGGTTCCGACTCCAACCTAAAAAAACAGAGTCCCAATTATAGCAACTTCAACATAGATGGCAACATAATCAAGGTGGCAACTGAGGTAAAAGCCCTAGGCTTTTACCTTGATTCCACTCCATCCCTCAGAAAATAAGGTAACTCCTTGGCATCGTCTACAGCGTACACCTGTAAATTAATCAGAACCTGCAGACCGTACCTTTCCAAAACTAACTGCATCCAAAACTAACTGCATCACACTAATGTATTAGTAATGTCCAAGCTGGACTATTGCAATGCCCTCTATGCAGGAGCCAATAAAACCATCATAAATAAAATGCAAATCCTTCAAAATAAAGCTCTTAGAGCAGCTCTCGACATACCCCGCAGAGAACATATATCCAACATCAGGAAAGACCACCACTGGCTCAAAATTGACAGAATCCTTCTCAAGACACTATCGCTCACCCACAAAGGGCTCAACAACTCAGCACCCCCCTACATCTCGCCAAACTGACCAGAAAATCGTCCAGACACCACACTAGGGCTACTAACCACCTCCGGCTTGAAACCCCTAGATTTAGACGATCCAAAGCGGGCGGAGCTAGCTTCCCAGGCGTGTAACACATTGCCTCCAGCACTAAGGGCTAACCTACCCTATACCAACTTCCGATGTAAGGTAAAAAACTGGCTCTGGTCCAACGACAACTAATACGGCCATGATACTCCTGAAACCTAGTCCATGACTTTTCTGTGCTTACCCTTTTACCTTTTTGTATACTCCTTCAACACAGTAATATGTTAGCTTTTCATCTCCAATTGTTTGTATTGACATGTATGTACTGTATTGATATGCTTCTTATTCCCTGTATGCAACCCAATCTTAAGTAACCTTGTACCTGCTGCGCCCGGCTACCCCTGGGTTTTTTGTGCACATTATCAAATAATAAACAAAACAAACAAAACAAAAACTAGAGTCAGAGCAGCCTACACAAAGGGTTCCTGCCGAAGACTGAAATCAAACCAGGACTGCCCCCACCTCCCAGGATGGCAGAAGAACGATCAAGAAAGGAAAAGCAAACTAAAAATGGTAAAAAAAAAATTAAAAAGCCACAATTCTAGATGAATGGTGACTGTTCTGTGCAGTTCCGCAGCTGGTTTGACAGCCAGAGAGTAAAAATCAAACAAAAGTCAGTAGAACACATCCACTTGCCACCAGCCACAATTGTAAACTTGTCATTAACTGAAATGTCACAGGAGCGGTGAAAAGAAAAAAAGGGGATACAGAGTAACCCACCAGCACTCCACATACAGTGGGGTGTCCTGGACTCAATATAACATCTAGAGAGGATAAAAATCTCTCTACTCTTGGGAACATGTGTTCCTCAAGGTAAGCAATTATTAGAAAAGTTACAGCAACAGTGAGAAAAGGGATACTATGCATCTCCTCAGCATTCCACATAAGGTGGGGTGTGTAGATCTCACAAAGGGGATTGTAGAAAGGATAAAAAAGTATCATTCTACCCTTGGAAACAGTAGTTCACACAAGGAAGCCAAGAGCAAATAAAAAAGCAACACCAATAGCAAAATGCAGATGCCCAAAATGCTATACAAGTCCAAAGATAACGTATGGTGAGTCATAAAAAAGACACAGAGTAAAAGAAAGGGTGACTGGTGGAAAGATTCCAACTCACCCAGGAAGATAGAAAAATAATCCACGAGTCCAGCAAAAAGTATTAGGGGTTCTTACAGGCGAGTTAGATTTAGCATAAAAATGAAGATCTAACCTAACACTTTTGGTACTACAAGCTTTTACAAGGTTCAACACATTGTTATGCCTGTAATTCGTTTGATGTGTAAATGAATTTCCTCTCAGAATCTACTCACAATTTCCAGGGAACACAATGGGGAGAAAAACAAAGTGAAGGGGATCAAATGCTTTTGCCACACCAATTCAATCTTTATGCTGTTAAGGAGAGGTGAAAATGACAGTATGGAAAAAGTGAGGTAAAGATGAAAGGACACATCCACCATTTGGCCTAGGGCAGCAGAAAACCAAAATACTGAGCACAGTCCATTACTTGAACTCACAAGGGAGGAATCGGCGATTCATCCTGCCGGAGGTGAATATCATTATATTGGAGAATATTGTTCTAAAGGGAAATTTCAGGCATGTAGTGCTGTATAAAAACGTATTAGTGGTCCCTTACCTTCCCTCCTCCGTAGGTGCAGTCATAATTGCCAATAAGGCAGTTGGCTACAAGTAGGGCCACATTGTCGGAGTTATTCCACCCAGGTCCTTCAACTGCAATAGCAATGTGAGCCAAGGGCAGATCATCATTCCTATATTGAATCTGGAAAACACCACAAAGTAGTGAGCCACAACTAAGCAATTAACAGTGGTTGAAAACAAAATAAGCTAAATGCTGAAAACTGAGGAATGCATTTTACAAATGGCAACTATGGATATTCAATAAGTTTGTCTCCCTTTACAACTATCCGAACTAGGGAAATGAAGCATTGAAATTCACATTTAGAGACAGAAAGCTACAAATTTCACACCATATTCAGATACAAGAAATAAGACAACTAATATGGAAAAAACACTTCCCAAGCTAAACAAATTGAAGATTTTTTTAATGTTATATACGGATACTAAGGTACTGTCTTGTTTTAAAAGGTGCCCATTCCTGTCGAATGAGGGACCGTAACCAGAGGAAAGTTTTAGCCAGTCATAAAGGTTATTCAAGCAGAAGGGACCAGTGGCCGCTCCAGAGCTGCATATACATCACGCACGAAAACCTGGCTTAACAAAATGTCGGTGGTCTTTTCCAAATGAGGCTTTAAATGACACTGTTCAAAAGTAACAAGGGCCACGATCATCCCATGGTGGACTGCACCATCCTTAATTTAAAGAAAAATAACTGATCTCTCACAATATCATACTTTTATCAAAAGGTAGCAAGAATCGATGATACTAAAAAAGGCAGCTTTGGAAAATTGCAAGGGAAGACAATCTCTTAAAACTCTAATCAACACCATGCAAAAATAGACAAAGGACTGCCTTGAACAAATGGTTTTGACCATACCTCGCTACCAGTGAATCGACAAGGTGCTAGTACAGGAATTGCATCTGCCTCATACGTAAAAGGTACTCCTGCAAAGTGCCGCTGGGCAAGACTGGCAAGCTGGTGGTGTTCAACCCCTGTGAAGATACAAAGAGAAAAAGGCAATTAAACTCCTCAAACACTGAAGAGCAGGAAATACATCTTGATTGGAAACAATCATGGCTGAACTCATGAAAGGAGGAGCTTTGAGGAAGTGAGCAGGTGCGGGGGCAGTGAGCAGGTTATAAAAACCTGATACAGTATGTATAATATTGCATAGAAACTGGTTTTCAGCAAAATATGAGTGTAGTAGCTTGAACATTTAAAGCAATTACACAAATTATTCTGGTGAATCTTGGCTGTGGTGTGGCAAGCTAAGAGGCATTCAAAACGAAAGGCAGAAAAAAGAAGCAGTCTAGTATTCTTTGCAAATAATGGAAGAATGTCATTAGCACTGGGGAAAGTGAAATGTACTACATGGAACGTCGAGGACAAACAGCATTAGGACTGTTATGGCAAGACTGTATGTAGTAACCCTGTGGGAGACTACACCAGCCTTGTCTTCTTGGCAATAGGTAACCCTACCTTTGGTATAGGCCTGTGCTACACAAGTTGGTAGAGTGACTGAGCAGCCAGGCTTATCGCAAGAGGGGGTCAAGGTGAGCTGTAGGGTTGTAACAGAGCTTCACAGTGACATGTATTCAAATAACACTTATACTCAATATTTGATAAATCTTTTATTAATTTAACAGTTTTAAAATAAGCCTTCTTTAGAAGGTAGCAAATATGCAACACTAAAATATACTTTGAAATACACAGTCTCAGTAAATAAGTAGATACCCTTAGATGGCACACAGACACTTCCTACACCCGGTGACTTCAATATTTAGGACACTGGACATTTATATATCACCTGTACATTTAGAGCAATACTGAGTTTGGTGTCAAAAGGGGAAGGAAACAACGGTTAACAAGTTTCTCAACAGGTAAGCACTTTTCAATCCCCCAATGCAATATGATTAACCCTTTCCCAGCTATACAAGTAAGCTATGTATGACTTTTTGGAGGGACAGATCAACACGAAGTCAAAGTGTAAGAAGAGTCTTCAGGGAGCCAGGACAGCCATTGTCACTTGAGCAAAGTCTAAGGGAGCTGAGGCAATTCTTGAAGATTAGCCCAAAAGTCTTGCACAATGTTAACAAGAGTTTGTTGAAAAAGACATTACTGTTGGGCCACAAGCTGGGAGGCGTGTGAAGGGCAAAGCTGCAAGCAACTCAGTAAAAGGCAGCAAATGCAAGTCGCAACTGAGAGCAAGCAAGCAAGCTACACAACAAGAGGTAAGTACCCCTTTGTTCACAGTACCTGGAGTCTGAAGAAAAGGTTCCAGCTGGATTCTGTTCCTGTTTTAGTTCCTGCAGATCCTGTTTTTGGGCCTCAGTCGTGAGGACAAGGACGCCGCCTGGGGACACTTGCACTACAATTCGAAGGTCGGCGGCAGCGATGGGCGCAATTCAGATCGGCGGCACTTTACAATTTCAGCTACTAGCAAATAGCACCACCACGGTTCTTGGACACCTTGTGGGCTTCCTTCACTTCTGGGATGCAGCACTGTTGAGGCAGCTCAGGAAGTCCTGCTTCGAGGGAGGGTCTTCCCGGAGCTCAGGGCCGACTTAAAAACTATACTCATTTCTGGAGGTTCTGTCCCCTGGGTATGCAGTCTTTGCATCAAATGTATTTCCATCGAAGGTTATTGCATCGAGGATTTTACCAATCTATTTGATGCACATTTTCCCGTTACAAAAAATTAGATGGAAAATACCCTTGATGCAAAGAATTCGATGAAAAAAAAAAAATAAAAAAAAATAAAGTTACCTGTCCCCTGCATGTTCCAAGCATCCAAGCACAGCCAACAGAGGGTTTCCAGGCAAGTTCATCTTGGGGCCAATTGGACCCACCAACCCAATGGGAGAAGTCGTCCTTGGCAGGGCTTCTCTCGTCAATCAGAATTTGGAGCTTCAGCAATTCAGCAGGGCTTCACCGGACAAACCAATGGTAAAGGAGGTTGCAGCAAGCTTCTCTTTTAAGTTCTTCTTTGGTTCCTTCGTCCAGTGGTAGACTGCCTTCCTGGCAAAATACCTCGCCTTTTATGCTGGTTTCTCCCATTCATTCGCAGCCTAGCTGCCACTCACAGCAGAGCGACTGTCCAAGGACAACCCAGCCAGCCAATCATCTTTGGTGCATTCCTGTTACCAAGGAGACTAAGCACAGGGAGTTTCTGGAACTTCCCTCGCTTCCTACCATGCCAGACACGCTGGAGCCAGAGGCAGGCTTCTGCAGTGAACCCTGCCAAAGATAAAATGAACAAAGGAACCATACCTGGTTTGGCGCGCAGAGTACATCTCAAGGAGGACCTATACAACTAGAAATGGCGGAAAAAGACGACCAAGGCCATTTTGACAAAATGGGCACCCATGGGTGCAATACTGCAGCTGAGGATTCAGTCTGCAGTAAAAACACACGATGGTAGGAAAAAGTAAACCAATGCCACATTCCATTAATTGTAGAAAGGGTAACAAAATTGTTACATCAGAAAGTAGACCAAGGGGATCCTAAGTAACCCTCCAGCACTCTATGCAGATGTGTTCTGCATTTACAAAGTAACAAAAGTCAATTTCACTTTACTGCTCTTGGAAACAAGTTTATCCAAGAGCAGGTATTTAAACCTTTGAGAAACCCAAAGCACTTCTCTGGGTCACTGCACTGAAGGTGTTGCACTGTAAAAAGATGATGCCTATGGAGCTTGTCAGACTCCAAAACCAAAAGAAACTGAGTTAAAATCAAAGAAGAATACGAGAGGGGGGATAAAAGGTCTCTCTCTAGGATAAAAATTAAAAGACCTATAGACCAGCAAAAGAGCTGGGGGTCTGTAAGGTAGAAGGGAATTGGCACATTTCTGAGAACTGCCCCCAATAAGGATAATGGACAAAAAAAAAAATAAAAAAAAAATCAGAATGTTCAAGACTGCAGGTCATTTTCTCCAAGAACAAACTGACAGATTGTTGGGGAGAATTTTCATTTCTGTGCCAATTCCCTTCAACCCTTGACACTCCGAGCTCTTTTGCTGGACTTGGTAGTTAAAATTAAAAAGTCCTGAGTGAGTGGGGACCCTTTTTCTCCCTCCATTGTTTACCGGATTTGGATTTTGGGTTCACACTGTTTTTGGAGTCTGACAAACGCCATAGCAATCTGCTTTTTGTATGGTGACAGTGTCACTGAGAAATGCTTTGGATTTCTCATAAGGTTTAGATACCGTTCCCAAATATAGTAAGTGAAACTGACTTTACTTACCTTTTCTCTTTGTAGGTCCAGCACACACCATTTTATGTGGAGTGCTGGGGAGTTACTTGAAGCCCCTTATCCTACTTTGCCATGCAACATTTTTATATTACCCTCACTACTTTAAATGGCAGTGGTTCAATTTCTCCTGCCATTGCGCTTTTCTACCGCAGGCTGCAGCCTCAGCTGCAGTACAGCACCCGTGGGTAACCATTTTGTCAAAATGGCCCCAGTTTCCTCTGGCTTCATTGTGTCTGGAAGGACAGGATGAGGTAGGGTCCTGAAACTCCCCGGTCCTTTGTCTCTAGGAATGCCTGAATGAAGCTAGTCCGGGCTGGCTGATTGATAGCCCAGGCCCTGCATGAATGGGAAAAACCTGCTTAAAAGGCAAGGGTTTTGGGACTATACAGTCGACCACTGGATGAACATCCGAAGAAGATACCATGAACGAAGCCCGCTGCAACATCCTGGACCTTCAGAATTGCCCGGTGAAGCCCTGCAGCTGTGCTGATCTTCACCTCGACAGAATCTCCTCAGGAACTTCTCCCCTTGGGTTAGTGGGACCAACTAACCCAGAGACTAACTCCACTTGGTGCCCTTCCCAACTTGCTGTGCTTCTCCTTAGCAGCAGAAGGCCAATACATGGGGTTGAAGGACCATAATCGGGTGCAACATCTGCCGCGGAACAAATCCAGCTAAAGGTTCCAGGAGCCTCCTAATGACCCCCCCCGCCCCCCAGAAGGAGGACCTCCCGATCCAGAGTGCAGGAACGAGAGAGCATGGAAAGTCCAACCCGTGTCCTGCAATCCGCATCAGTGCCGTTTGTTAAGCGCTGAAACGAAGATCCTGGAGCTGCCGATGACCTTCCAGAGTACTGCTGCAGGAGTCCTCCAGATGTCCTCCCCTTGTCCCCACGACTGAGGCTCAGGAACCAGGGTCTGCTTGGTTGTAGCAAGACAGAATCCAGCTGGACCACCTTCTAACCAGAGGTACTGTTTGGGCTTGGGGTACTTGCCTCAAGTCATGCTGTCTCACTTGAGGCTTGCACCTACTTACTTTCCAAGTTGATTTCAACTCCCTTTACATAGGCTTAACAGCTTGTGGCCCTACTAATTATTCTGAACTCTAACTTTGTGCAATACTTTTATCCAAGAAGTGCATCAGATCAGTAGACTATCCAGATGACTTTGGCTGTCCTGGCTCCCTAAAGGCACTCTTCTTAATCCATTGACTGATATTGATTCTCACCCCCCCCATCCTCCCACAATAGGCTGTGGCTGGTTAAACCCTGTTACCGCTGGGAGAAGCTGATCTAGACTTCATTGGAGGACTTAGTAGTTCTCACATTCTGAGAAACTGTTCTAACCTTTTTGCTTCCCTTAACCTTTCGTTTCTACAACTCTGAATCTGCAAAGTATGCTAGTGTTATATATAAATGAAACTACTATCCTTGTGATTGAAGTCACCTGTAGGAGAAGTGTATGAAGCATATCCAAATATTATTCACTGGTTTGTTTGATTCGTATTGTTACAATCTACCTTTTAAAAAAATGCTTATTTAAAACTGACGTTAAATACATAACTTTATAACTGAAACCTTGAGTGCAAGTGTTACTTGGCTACTTCTATTTACGGATTTCAATTGTACAGCTCTACAGCTCACATTTACTTTTCGAGATAGGCCTGCTCAATCAAACTACCAACTTGGGAAGTACAGACCTATACCAAAAGGAACACGTTACTTACCTGTAACTGTTGTTCTCCAGCATGGGTCTGGCATGGATTCACATGCTCATGAATATTCCCCGTCGTCAGGCTGGGAATCCTCGGTAAAGAAAAATCAGTATCAGTTTTGTTTCTGATCTGTCTTTCGTAGTAGTAACCAATCACTGATCTCTGCGTCATACTGACCACAGCCAATGACTGCCCTCTACCTAAGCCCCGCCTCTGGCAGCCATCTTCAGATTTGGTAGCACGTGAAGTGGCAGTATGACCAAGTGAAGAGCCGCAGAGGGGTAGGCGGGAGGGTTCGCATGTGAATCCATGCCAGACCCATGCTGGAGAACAACAGTTACAGGTAAGTAACTTGTTCCTTCTCCAGCATGGGGTCTGGTATGGATTCACATGCTCATGAATATAAGAATAAATAGCAGTACACACATGCACAACCTCGGGGGGGAGGCGGGGGGGTGGCAAAAGGCTCAACATTAAGCAATACAAAAAAACTCAACATTAAGCATCTCTTACCTCCTCAACAGGCTCACCTTAAGCGAACAGGTTGCGCAGCACTGCTTGGCCGCCCCTGGACTCCTCCCTGGAATTCCGATCGACGCAGTAGAATCTCGTGATGGTGTGCGTCGACCGCCACGTAGCAGCCCTGCAGATGTCCAGCAGGGGCACACCAGATAAGAACGCCATAGTACCATCGATCGCTGTGGTCGAATGGGCTCGGATGGCCTGGCAGCGGTCGGTTAGCCAACCGGTGACAGTGCATGATGCAGCCGGAGAGCCATCTGGAAATAGAAGACTTCGAGAGAGCCTTTCCTTGATTCACAGGTCCAAAGTTCACGAACAGCTGTGATGTCCTCCGGAAACTCTTTGTGCAGTCCACGTAGAACTTCAGCGCTCTAGCCACATCCAGCGAGTGCAAAGTCCTCTCGGCCGGCGATGAAGGAGACGGGAAGAAAACAGGTAACACCAAGGGCTCGTTAAGATGGAAGTCCGACGGCACCTTGGGCATAAAGGAGGGGTGCGTCCTAAGCACCACCCTTGAGGCATGGAAAGTCAAGTACGGTGCTTTGCAGGATAGGGCCTGGATCTCTCCCACTCGTCGTGCGGAGGTAATGGCCACCAGGAACGCAGTCTTCCACGACACAAACCATCGGTGCGGAGTGCATCGGCTCGAATGGGGGCCCCATGAGCCTGGTCAGCACCACGTTAAGTTCCCACGCCGGGGCGGGAACGACCGGAACAGTCCTTTCATAAACTCTTACCAGTCGATGGGACCACAGCGACGTCCGTCCTGTGGTTCTGGTATATCTGGAGATCGCCGCCAGATGAATCTTAATGGAGGCATTGGCTAGCCCAGCCTTTTCCAGCGATAGCAGGTACGGCAGCACTTGAGGGCCGTAATCCGTAGGGGGGTTGATCTTCTGTGCTCGGCACCAGATAGAGAACCTCTTCCACTTATGACCGTAGCATTTGAGAGTCGAGGATGCCCTGGCCTTTGCAAGAACCTCTCTGCTATCGGCCGGTATATCGTAGCCTCCAAACTCTAGCGCTGCAGGAGCCAAGCCTGCAGGTTCAGCGACGCCGGGTCGTGGTGGAAGATGGCGCCTCCTTCTCTGGAGAGAAGGTCCGCGTCCGCCGACAGCTTGATGGGAGGGGACGTTGACAAGTCCAGGAGGTCCGGGAACCAGATCTGCCTCGGCCACGCCGGTGCGACGAGGATCATCCTGCACCGGGACCTCTTGAGCTGGCTGATGAGTCGCAACAGCAACGGAGGGAACGCATACAGGTATAGGCCGTCCCAGGGGAACGAGAACGCATCGCCCATGCTTCTCGGCTGTGGAAACCTGCTGGCGAACCTCTTGCACTTCGAGTTCATCGCTGTTGCGAACAGGTCGATTTGGGGTTTGCCCCATCGTCGGAAGAGTTGATCCACCTGATCCTGGCGCAGTTCCCACTCGTGACACGCGCGCAGCTCCCTGCTGAGCGAGTCGGCGATGGTGTTTCTTTCTAATGCCAGGTGGAAGGGAACCAGGAACATCCCCTGGGCGACCGCCCAATGCCACAGATCCTGTGCCTCCTTGGATAGGGCTGGGGATCTGGTGGCTCCCTGCTTCCGTATGTAAAACATTGTCGTGGTGTTGTCCATGAAGATCCACACCACCTTGCCCTTGAGCGACGGGAGGAACGATTTTGAGAGCCCAGAACACGGCTCGGAGTTCCAAGATGTTGATGTGCAGGAGCCTCTCCTCCGGGAGCCAGAGGCCTCTTGCGTGGAGATCTCAGGTGTGGGCGCCCCAACCTTGCAGGGAGGCGTCCGTCGTCACCGTCTCCTGGTACGCCGGCGTCTGAAAGTCCTTACCCGCCGTGAGGTGCGCTCGAACGCCCCACCACTGATTCGCCCGCCGGAACACCTCGTTGAGGGGGACCCTGTCTTCGAAGGTGCCCGTCGCCTGCATCCAACGGGCATCGAGAAATTCTTGAAGAGGGCGCATCCGTAGTCTGCAGAGGCGCACCAGGTAGATGCAAGAGGACATCATCCCCAGGAGGGACTTGATGGACCTCACCCTGGCCACGTCCGTGGCTAGCAGGCGCTGCACTTTGCCTAGAATGGTCTTCGTCCGTTCTTCTGACGGGGCCGCCAGGCGCCTCACTGTATCGAGCTTCGCTCCCAGAAACAGGGCCACCTGCGACGGCACCAGGTGGGACTTTGGGTAGTTTATGGCGAATCCCAGGTCTGTGAGTAGCTGGACGGTCCTCGCAGTGTGTTCGACAGAGAGTTCCCTCGTCCTTGAGCAGATGAGCCAGTCGTCCAGGTAGGGGTAGACGTGAATCCCCTGCAGGCGCAGCCGCGCCGCCACTGGTGGTAGGCACTTGGTAAAGACCCTGGGGGACGTGTGACCGTATTGGCGTCTTGTCCTAGAGAGGTTTGCTTCTTTCAGGCGCATTTGGAATGTTGCACGTTTATAATACTGTGCCTGGTGCTTTAGATGTAATGTCCGGGTCCCTCCGAAAACACCCACCTTAATTTGCAGTTCGGAAGACTGTCTTGCTGCTACCCTAAGGCGGCTGTCTTGCGTAACATCTGCAGTGTTCCGTGATGCTACGTTGATGAAAGGAAAACAAAAATATGGACCAGCAGGCTTTGCCCTATGATCTTCTCGGATCGGGCGGTCCCGCAATGGAATTTGCAGCTTCTGGGGAGGCGTAGGAGTTGAGTGCTCAAACTCACTCATTTTTTCTACGGGGGGGGAGGCAGGGGGCATTTTGGAATCTGCTTCAAGTGTTTATGCAACATTTAGATTAAGAATTCAGTCCAAGCATTCACTATGCCATCATTCCAAAACAGACTATTCTATGCACATTTCCAGATGGCTGTATAGAATGTTCAATTTATTAAATAGCTTGTTGCTCTTTAACATTGGGGAGTAGAAATGAGAGGCCGTGCATGTGCCTTAGTGCTTGACCTGAATTTCATGGTTGTGTCCATGATGGCAACCCATCAAACTGGACTCTTTGTTTGAATACAGTGTTTGATGTTCTATAAATAAAGTTTCACGTTGAGACACAGTTTTTACCTTTGTCATCTCTATCCTGAGATTATTTTAGGACTCTTGTGGATAATTTTGCCCTTTGAATTGAATTTCAAACGGGCAGCCATGGTTTCTCCTGGATTTACTTTTTGTGAAAAGCATTCTTATGCAGTTTTTTCTAATAGCTGATCCATCAATGTTCATGTTTCCGAGGACAATGGTGGATGCCAGATGCTTGGGTCTTAAAAGGGGTTATTTGTGACTTCCTGGATAATCTGTGTTGGGTAAGAATTGGTGCAGTCGCACTATTGGTATTGGGTAACCCACCTTCTCCAGCATGGGGTCTGGCATGGATTCACATGCTCATGAATAGTCCCCGTCGTCAGGCTGGGAATCCTCGGTAAAGAAAAAAAAATCAGTATCAGTTTCGTTTCCGATCTGTCTTTCGTAGTAGTAACCAATCACTGATCTCTGCGTCATACTGACCACAGCCAATGACTGCCCTCTACCTAAACCCCGCCTCTGGCAGCCAGCTTCAGATTTTTACCGCACGTTCAAGTGTTGGGAGTCCTCGTGCTTAGCTCTCAAGCTTTTATTGCGTGTTTTGCGCTTTTTCAGGTGAATTTTCAAATTTTTTCGGTTAATCGAGCCTCAAGCTCCACCGTTTCTACTCCCGTTAACGGCTACCCGTTGCAGGATTTTCCTACGCCCCTCAAGGGTGAAGATTTCGTCGAATCAACTTCTTGGAGGATTCCAGAAGATTTGCGGCCTACTTCGAGATGGCCCAGGATGCGAGTTTGTCGCCCGGACCCAAGCTGTTTCGCAGCTGCCCTGGATGCGGGCTGCAGAATGTGTTTAAGGAAGACGAACATTTGCGATGCCTCTACTGTCTTCATGGGGACAAGACTCATGTAGAGAAGGACAGTTCTGCAAGAACTTGTCGGAGCGGACCATGAGGGACCGTCGATCCCGTCTCGCAAGCTGGTTGGAGAAGGGCTCGACGGGTGAGAAGAAGGGGTCCGAGCGGGCTTCTTAGTCCTGTGCGGGCGCCCCGGCGACGGGGGCCCAACACCAGGCCAAGCGCTGCGAGTCCGCTGGCTCCGGGAGCGCCGAAAGGTCGGGCTCTTCAGTCGCCAGGCAGGGCGCACCTTCCCCGGCACAGTCAACCACGAGCCAACACTCCGGTTCGGGGAAGAGAAAGTCTGAGACCCCGTGTAAGCTTCAGGAGAAGCCCCGTCCGATCTCGGAAGAGGGGGAGCGAGGCATCGCCCCTCCCCGAAGGAGAAGGCCCGGGACGCACCCAAGGTGGTGAAGGCCCCTACCCAGCAGGCGAAGGCCTCTATCGAGGCTATCGCGGCGACTCTGGCCAAGCCGGCAGAGACACCGCCAGCGGAGACTGCCTCCAGGATTAGAGTTTCCCTGCCGCCAAGGAGGGAATCCTCTTTCAGCCCATCGTCGTGGCCGCCATGATGGAAGAAGCCCTCCTCGAGCTCCAAGTCAGCCTCGGAGGAGGAACTGACCGAGGCCGTGAGGAACCTCGAAGTCCAATTCGAGAAGGTTCGATCCCGTCAGGAAGGTCCTCGGGAGATAACCGAGGAAGACGATGATGGTGAGGAAGAGCGGCCTTTCCTTCCGGCACAGCCGGATCCTAGGCCTCAGGATGGCTCGGCAGCCATTTTGTCTGCCATCCAGTCCTTATGCTCTGAGAAGGACGAGATTCCCACGGCCCAGGCCGGAGGACCCTGGCCCGTCGGGAAGTTCTCAGAACAAACGACGGAGGACCCAACCCTCTGCTCCGGTCGCCCCCGTAAGGCCTACAGTTCCCTCCTCATCCTCCCACGAGTCGGGAGATGACGGTGCGTTGGGCTCGACGACGGGTTCTGAGGGGGGGGGGGGGGGGCGACGACGGAACGGGTCTCCCGTCGCACGGGCCTCGCCGCCCGACGAGATTGGCTCATTCCACGCCATGATCGCCAGGGCGTCTGAATTGTTCCAGCTCTGCCCGGAGGAGCAGAAAAAGGAAGGTTTCCTCTATCAGTGCTGGGAGGCCAAGAGGAAGACGGTCATCGTGGTGCCCCTAATCAATGACATCTGGGAGGAGGGCCTGTTGGTTCTCAAGAACCCCTCCATGGCACTAGCCAAAAGGGATCGGTACGAGAAGAACAACCGGGTCCCCGAAACCACTCCCCTGTGCCTCAGGGCCCAGCCAATGCCAGACTCGGTCGTCTCGGCGGCGGCGAAGAAGAAAGCGGCGGGGTCAGGGGCCTCGACGAATTCCCCGCCGGGCGGCGAGGGAAAGAAGTTGGACGCCATGGGGCGGCGGGTCATTTCGTCGGCGGCGATCAAAGCGGCCAACGCCCTGGCGATCGTGGCCCGTTACGACAGGGAGCTCTGGTTGAAGCTGGCCCCCATATTGGACTTCCTGCCGGACAAGAGGTCCAAGGCCCTGGAAATACTGCAAGAGGGCGAGGTGGCGTCGGACCACGCCATAACGGTGGCAACCGATATTGCCGATACCGGGTTCCGCCAGCTGGGCAACGGTGTTTGCCTACGACGACGGGGTTGGCTCCGGGCGACCGACTTCCGTCAGGACGTCCAGACCAGGGTGTTGGACATGCCGTTCGACGGCAGCAACTTGTTCGGGAAGGCGGTGGACGAATCCCTCCAAGCCATAAAAACGGCCCGAGCCCTTCAGCAACGACGGCCCTTTTCGGAGCTCCGGAGGCAGACAGGGTGCCTCCAAGGGATCCAGCGGTGGCTCGTCCTACCGCCAGGCGGCACGCTCCTCGTCTCAGGAGACCTAAAGGGGTCGCGGCAAGCAGGGAGCGCCTCGCCGCCGTCAAGGTGGCCAGGGCGGCAAGGCCACCACCTCAAAGCAGGACTGAACCGGCCGTGGTCTCGGGCCTCCACCGAAGCACCCCGGTGGGAGGCCGGCTGACTAACTTCGTCAGTGTGTGGAAGTCCATTTCCACCGACCGTTGGGTGCTGGATACCCTGGCAAGAGGACACTATGGAATTCCTGAAGAAGTGCCCTCACGTTCCACCTGTGGCCAGGGAGGAAAATCACGTCCCGCAACTGCTGTGGAAGTACGGGCGATGCTCAGGAAAGGCGCCATCGAGCTTGTCCCGAAGAGGCTCCGGGGCTCCGCGGTATACTCAAGGTACTTCCTCATCAGGAAGAAGACGGGCGGCTGCCGCCCCATCCTGGACCTTCGTCGTTTGAACAAATACATCAGATCACAAAAGTTCAGGATGGTCATTAGCAGGTGAGCTCAGAAACAGTGAACACGGGGAAAGACAGCAAAATAAACGTATACGCATGGATTATATTGCTACAGCAAAACATTGGTATCGGAGAAGGGGGGGCTTCGGGGTGGGGGAAGCACCCCGGACTCCAACACTGGAAATCCTAAGTACTTCTGCTTCTACGTACTTTTTAAAACTACAAGAACCCCCAACCACCTCATGCTTGGCTCCAAGCAGTGCCTACCTGATTGCTGTACAACCATTATCAGCACACAGGAGGGCAGTGACCAACAATACACACACTGCGCATATTACTCACCGATATATATTTTGTGCATTCACAGCAGACGCCAGGTCATAATACTCCATTGGCGCCGTGACCGCAATATCGGATCTCCGGTGGGATTATGCCACGTATAGGGGATCCAGGCAAAACCAGGAAGTTCACGCAGAAGGCACGTCAGGCGGTAAAAACAAGAAAAGTCAAACTGGGCAGTCCCAACCTCCGCACAAGCAACATAAGTCGCTGGAAAAGCTTTGGGCCAGTAGTAAACATCCCCCGGGACAGTGGCTATGCCTTAACTGCAACCATCATCTGCGCTGCAATGCAAAGTGCCCGACATGGCGGCCTCCAACGAGGACTTCACCAAAAGCTTTCAGGACCGCTTTTATTCAAACTCATTTGCAGTTTTCAACGTTCACAGCAGAGATGAGAGGGTCACTCGCTGAAGTGAGCAAAGAAATAGCATCTTTAGCAGAAAGTAGACTCGAATGAAAACAATACTGGCCCAGACAGAAGCAAACAGACTTTGCACTAGAAGAATTGTCCAGAACACACAATTACGAATTACAATACGAGGACCTTGAAAACCGATCCAGACTATCCAATATTCGGATCAGGAGCCTCCAACCAGGCTCCCGAACTAGATGTCTTGGCTGCAAGCGCCCTATACCCGCAGAAAGAACGTATCCTTAAGGAGGCAAGGACTGCCACGACAATCAAATTCAACAGGACAGAGATCCAATTATATCAAGACCTCTCCAAAAAAATCATTGCAACATGCACGATATCGTGCGTAGACTTCAAACCAGGGTCATAAAATACAGATGAACATTTCCTTTCAGACCATCATTCAATCTGGACGGCAGGCCGCATAGAATAACTTAACTGGAGGTGGGAATGCCTATGTTACATATAGAATGACCCCCCCACAGAGGGCACATCAGAAGATATGATCCACAAGCAGCAACATATAGCACAAAACCCAAGGCCGGGGAATGGCAAATTGGCACTCGACAAAGAAGGAACCGCAAGAATCGCAAAAACAATGCAATCCCGACTGAGAGGCCAAACCACTAAGGCATCATAATGACTCAAAGGAATCTGTTACTGTGTACCTTTTCTGGCAGAAGTAATACCGATAGGAGTACCATTGACAAGCAGCAAGAGTGCAGCACATTAGAATCTATCCGTTTTAAGAAACGGATGGGGGAGCTAGGACTTCATGCACTTTACCCTGGTACAAAAGATAGATTGCAACCGGGTGACTTTTTCCCGGATTTGCACCAGGGAACTTTTGGGAGGGGGAAAAAAAAAATCAATCAGGTGGGTGGAGGCGGGTCAGTAAGTGTTAAAGTTGTGTTAAAGGGATAGTAGTATGGGGGGGGGGGCGGGGAGGTTACACCTGCAAGGCATCGGAATGCCTCAGTAATCTTAGTATTGTACCAATCCTATCAATCCTTCAGCGCATTGGACATAATGATTAAAGATTAGTGTTTGACATGGAATGTCAGGGGGAGCTTAATACACTGCAGAAGCGTAGGAAGGTGGAATCGTTCTTGAGGCAGCACAGAAAACACATCCGTAAGGCAGACAATAGTAAATTACACTTGCGTCAACACCCGTAAATCATTCAAGCATGTGCAGGGGGTAAAACTACAGGCATATTGATTGCCATCAGATAAGGTTCTGGGGCCCAAGTCAGTCGTATAAAAACACATAAGGAAGGCAGATATGCATTTGTAATATTAAAGGTGGGTTCCATCATTTTGACAGTGGTCTCATTATATGCCCCGAACATAGGCCAAGATGGATTCTTGAAACACGTGATGGGCCTCTTGGAGTCATTTATGGAAGGTGAATTGTTAATATTGAGTGACTTCAATTTGGCATGGGATCCAGTGCGGGATAGAAGTGGGGCAACCCTATGGGCACCACACCCACCCTCCTTCAGGTGCATTATAGCAAACATTTATAAACCTTTCCTTAGTAGACATTTGGCTCACATTTGACGAAAAAGGATGACCGTAATAGCATTTTTGATTTTATCTGCTTAGATTCACATGCTGTGCATATAGTCCAACATCTAGTGGTAACCTCAGAGTATTGCATCTTGTCTTTCGAGGATAGAAAGGGGACGTTCGACATCGTAGTGTACCCAAAATCCCTCACGCGTCAAGGTCCCTCTGATTGTTTTTCTGCCGTGAGGGAGCCTTATGACTATAGTGAGTGAGTACAGAAAAGAGAAAGTAGTAAGACGTCTATGTTCCTTCCATCCGAGCGAGGTGAAGGATGGTCGCATGTGAATCTAAGCAGATACAATCAACAGAAATGCTATTATGTTGTAATGCCGGTCTTCTGATGCTTGTTAATTTGCATAGAATCACATGCTATGCATAGACTAGCGAGCAGTACCCGGAATAGGAGGTGGGTTGTGAGAAGGTACACTTGTCCGACCCGAGAATCAGACCTTAATGGAGTGTCTAGGCAATAGTTTTGTAAAGGTGTGTACAGAACTCCAGGTTGCCGCTTTGCAAATAGATTTGAGGGGAACATTCGCAATGAATGCTATGAAAGCCCCAGTGCCCCGAGTAGTGTGCGCTCTAGGTTTGAAGGGAAGTTCTTTGTTTCTCTCTTGCAAACAGTGTTGCAATTGACAATCCACTTTGAGATGGCTGATTTAGAGACAGGGTCCCCTTCTCTACCAGCCGCCACTGACACGAAAAAAATTGGTTGGTCTTTTAGTGGTTTAGTCTTCTCCAGATAGTAGACTGCCCTGCGCACAGCTAGTGTGTGTGTGTGTGTGTGTGTATGCTTCTCTCCGCCATGTTTGTGGGGAACTGGAAGGAAGTTGGCAGTTGTATGGAATGGTTCACATGGAACTTGCAAATAAATTTGGGTGCAAACAGAGGGGTGAGTGTGCAGAACCACCTTCTCTGAATTGTAACAAAAGGGTCTAGGACTGAAAGGGCCTGTAGTTCGCCGACTCCTTATTGACGTGATTGCCACTAGGAAGGCGGTCTTGCAAGTAAGAGCTTTGAGACTTGCTCTATGCATAGGCTCAAAAGGAGACAAATCTAGCCATACCACATTTAGGTCCCATCCAGGAGCCGGGTTAGAAATGGGGAGGGGGGGTGGGGGGGGTGAATCCTTTTAACCCCTTCCATGAAAGCCGGAACAGGTATTTTCCACCACAACACTTTGTTGTGATGTAGTGTAGGCTGAGTCCAGCTAAGTGGACCTTCAGTGAATTAAAAAAACAGGCCAGAGTCTAATAAGTGAGTCAGGTATAACACAATATGAGTAGTTGAGCAGTCAATGGGATTGATGCTCTTGGAATTACATAAGATGATAAAATGCTTCCATTTACTGGAGTAGTAAACTCGGGTATTAGGTTTTCTTGCCTCCCTAAGTATGTCCATGCATCTCTGAGGAACTTGGAGGTGCCCGAACTCTATGACCTCAGGAGCCAGGCTGCGAAATTCAGAGTTTGGGGGCATGGATGAAGTGTCTCCGCTTCGTCCTGAGATAACATGTAAGGGCAAGGCATTTTCATTGGAGGAGATAGTGTCATCCCAATCAGATGCGAGAACCAGGGTTGGCGGGCCCACATTGGGGCCACCAAAATCATAGTGACTGGTTCCTGGTGCACACATTTCCCTGAACATGTTATCCAGAGACCGTTCCCCTTGGATCGGTTCTGTGGGTACCTGGAGGAGTAATCTTGGCATTGTGACTTCTCCAGAGTTGAAAACAGGTCGATCTCTGGGTAGCCCCATTCTGCGAAAACAGTAGAGACGATGTCCCAGTGTAGTCGCCGTTTGTACTCCCAAGGGCAGCGGGAAGTCTCTGCTGAGTTTGTCTGCCAGAAGATTGAGTTTTCCTGGAACGTGTTGGGACAACAGGAACATCTTGTGTTTGAGAGCCCACTTCCAAATGTTCTGGGACAGTTTGGTTAGCCCTGGAAAGTGAGTGCCCCATTGCTTGTTCAGGTAGTACATGGCTGTGGTGCTGTCCGAGGATCAGGACCGTCTTCCCCTGCAACTGTGTTTGAAAGGCTTTCAGTTCTTTGAATACAGCCAAGGGCTCCAACAGATTTATATGGTTGTATGCTACTTCTGGTGACCAGATTCCGTGTGCTGTCCGCTGACGCAGGTGAGCCCACCACCATGTGAGAGATGCGTCCGTTGCAAGAGGTTTCCACTGCAGTGGTGGTGAAGGTTTTCCCCTTCAAAAGGTTTTCCCTCACCACCACTGCAGGGAGTGAACGAGGGCTGCCGAGACGACGACTAGATTGTCCCATTGTCCACTGGACTCGCCACTGGCTGTTGAGTCACTCTTGCACGGGACGCAGACATGCGTAAGGCACCAAGTAAATGCAGGATGCCATCATACCCAACAGTCGCATGGCCTTGCGTACCGCCACCTCTCGACTGGCTACATGCTGAGGGATCTACAGCATGTTTTGAACCCTCTCGTTGGAGGGGAAGATTAGGCAGTCTTCTGTCCGAATCATAGCTCCCAGAAACTGATTGACTCGACTGGGGTCTAGGCTGGATTCCCGGACTGAATAAGAGGTCTATCGTCTTTTGAGTATTCAACAGACATGTTCCGTAGGGGTCCCCCTGTTATGAGCCAGTCGTCGAGGCAAGGATAAACTGGCATGGCTTGCCTGCGCAGATGTGCTGCTGCAACCGCCAGTACTTTTGTAGATACCTTTGGGGCTGAGGCAATGCCGAAGGGAAGTACTTTGAACTGATTGTCCTCGATCATCAACCTTAGGTATTTTCTGTGTGCCGGCAACACAAATATGAAAGTATGCATCTTTAATGCCCGCCCCCCCCCCGATTTAGCAGAGGAATTACTTCTTGCAATTTGACCATACAAAACTGAGGTTTCACAAATTTGTTCACTGGGCGCAAGTCTAGCACAGGTGCATGGCGAGATCCTTTTTGGGTACAAGGAAGTACACTAACAAATACCCTAATTTACCTGTAGAAGAGGGACGACTTCGATAGCGCCCTTTTCCAGCCGGATCTCGACCTCTTGCAACAGGATACTGAGGTGTTCTGATGTTAGGAGTCTTGATCTCAGAGGCCTGAATCGAGGTGGTTGGCTGAACTCGATGCAGTACCCGTGGGTGACGGTCTTGAGCACCCAATGGTCGGATGTAATCCCCTCCCATGCTTGCAGGAATGATGTTAAATGTCCCCCGACCGGGGAGGCATGGGAGGGGACCCAGATCTGCAAGTCACTTTTGACTGGAGGCTGGGGAGCCTCTGGGAGGTGGAGTTAAGCCCCCTTCCTTTCCCATGGCGTTGTCCCCTAGGTGGTGGAGGTAGAGCTCTGACCCGAGGACCAAATGTTTCCAGAATTGTACTGGTGAGGGGAGCGACAGTAGTATTGCCCACGAAAGGAGCAACGAGAACCTCCAAATCTATGCTGGAAGGGCCTCCCGAGTAATTTGGTTCAAACTTTTCAGAGTCTCGTGTTCCTTTTTTGCAGTCTCCAGTGCCTCATTGTTAGGAAGAATTCTCATAAAGGTGCCAATTCCCTTCACTTTAGAGACCCCCAGCAACTTTGCTGGATTTTGAGTACTTGATTTTTTTTTACCTGGAGAGCGTGACCCCCTTTTTCCTCCCCCACTCCTGTATTTTGATGCGCGTTTTACTCTTGTGTTCTTCGATTATGGAGTTGTAGACAACTCCATAAGCATCATCTTTTCATGTGTGTCACAGCACCCTCAGTGCAGTGACACAAGGTCAGCCTTTTAGGCTGTCCCAAGGTTTAAATACCTTCTCTGGGATAAACTGTTTCCCAGAGAAAGTAAAGTTAAATTGACTTTACTAGGCTTTTTAAATTCCTAAACCCAGCACACACTATCTTACAACAGAGTGCTGGGTTACTTAGTATCCCCCCCCCCCATGTATAGAAACTCATGTAGCAGTCAAATGCTACCCTTTCCTCTCGAAATGGCTGGTGGCAGTGGTTTTACAACATACCATGATTTTTTCCGACCGCGAACACTGGTAGCGTTAAAGCGGGGAAGCCATGTTTTTCAAGATGGCGTCTGTGCCTCCTTTGTTTAAAAAGGTCCCGGTCTTTTTACACCATTTGTTTTTGGAAAGGTCCTTCTAGAGTTGGTCTTTGCACACCAAACCAGGTTGGGTCCCTTTGTTCCTTCAGGACTGAAGACCGCCTCTGGCGCCAGAGTGTCTGAGGTGGGCAGGAAGTGAGAGAGGTGCCCGAAACTCCGTGTGCTTAGTCTCCGATGAGACCCAAATGCACTCTGGCGTGATTGGCTGGCTGACTGTCCGGCAAGGACAGCCACCCTGCTGGGGGAGTGGCAGCTAGACTGCAATGAATGGGAGAAAACTTTAAAAGGCGAGTCTCTTGGCTTGGAAGGCAGAGTCAACCACTGGAACGAAAGAACTGAAGACGAGCTGGAAGAGGGCGGCCGCTGCAACTCCTGGACCATTGGTTTGCCCGGTGAAGCCCTGCTGCAGGTCCGAATTGCCAAGTTCATCTCAACACAGAAGCACTTCAAGGACAACTTCGACCAATCAACTCGTAAGCCACCTGGATACCATTCTCGGAGCTGGTTGTATTTTCCTCAGAGTGCTGCAGGAATACATGTAGCCAGGTAGGACATAAGTTTGTGTGCTTGATGACAACTACCAGAATCGAAGATTTGCCAGCTTTGTGACCAGTCCCCGTGCAGTGCAGGAGTCCCGACGTCCTCCCTCTTGTCCCCACGACTGAGGCTCAGGAACAGAAGTCTTCTGCTGCATCGTTTCCTTCAACATAAGGTACTTTGAAAACCTGACAGAGAACTACCTCTCACTGCGAAAGTGCGTGAAACTGGCAACTTGCAGGCCTAGTCAGCTTGTGACCCGACATATAAAGCTTTCTTCTAAAAACTACTACTGAGAACCGTGGCAAAGACTTTTCCATTTAACTACCAGACCGTTTTTTCTGATGCAATACTCTAGCCCATTGACTTTGGCCTACCTATTGCATTGGACCAACTCCTCTGGTGAACTCAACTATGTGCACTGTTTAAGAATAACATTTTATTAACCTATGCCTTTTTGCTCCTACTTCAAATGCTCCGAATGCCATTTTGCTGCTCCTTGAAATTATCTTAAATGCGTCAGAACCGGGTAGTGTGAAGTACTGTAGAATATTTGTGTGATATTGATTGCCTCCTTTTAGTGAATGTTTTCTAACTGACTGTGTAATAAATTAATAAGTGTTTTCCCAAGAAATCTTGAGTATAAGAGTCTATTTGAATACTTGCGATTGTGGACCTCTGTGTAACGCCCTTAAAGCTCACATTCCCTCGTGAGATAAGCCTGGCTGCTCAGCTCACTACCAAAAACTGTGTATTACAGACTTATACCAAAGGTTGGTTTTGCTTACACCTGTACTTTCAACCAGGGGTGCCGTTTTAATAGGGTGCCCTGGGCTAAAGTCAAGTATTCTTTAGAATATCGTGATTCACTTGCTTACCTTCAGACATAATCGCAAGCAAGCTTGCACTGGTTCAGGGGCCCATTGAAGGCCCTCCTACAGTAGGTTCCACTGAACATCCGAGTAGCTAGCCAACAGTGTAGTATTGTTGGCTATGCGTGTGAGTATGCTGCAGCAGTAATCCTTTTTCCCAGTGCGTACAGCTTCTTACAATCTTTGTCAGGCGGTGCCTCGCCTGTGGACAAGGGGACACCTGCTCTCTTCCTCGTTGTCGTAACCACTGCGAATTCGGAGTGACATGTCCCTTAATGTAGACAGGGTAAGTAGGGGAAGGGCGAAACAGTTTTTCCACTTGTGGATTAACAGCCCTGGTCTGAGCGGGTGTTAGGAAGGAGCGAGGAGTCTTTAGAATTTAATGGGGCAGCCTGACTGGCAGACGGCTTCTCCTTTAGGATGTCCTCAACAAAGTCTGAATCTTGCACTGCCCCCTGCGTGGCAATTTGGAAATGTTCAGCTGCCTTCTTTAAGATAGCGTTAACGCCATCTGGCCATCAACAGGTGATGCCCGACGGACTGTTGGGAGAGAGGGTAGTCCATACACAAGGTGTCTGGCATCAGGCTAGGGGACACCCAAGGTTGATCAACTGGGTGGTCATCCTCCCATCCCCGATTGGGCTCAGAAGGATCATCAGTATGATCACCAAAGGGGGCATCATCCGGTGCATATGGATCAACATGGAATTCATCATCAGTGATGTCCAAAATGGCCTCTTCATGATGTGGATCAAAGGTCCTTTGAAATTTGGCCACAGGCATATAAGGGCTCTCTACACAAGGCCTTTTTGGAGCAAACCTTTCCAAAGGTTTTCTAGTCTGGTCTGGTCCACGATGAGGAACCAGAGTGGGCTAAAGGAGAAAAGGGCTCTTCTGGATGATCCTCTTCCCTGAACGTCGAGCTGCATCATCTAGAGCCTTAGCTAAAGCTAGAGGGCTCTCAGAGTAATCTTTTTTCGTCTCTCTGGGTGTTTCAACCCGTCTCGACGCGTCCTTCGTCTTTGTGTTTCAGCTGAAACGTCTTCGCGTCGTCACAGGGAGATGTACGGACTGTAGGTGGTTGCGCAGTGAATTTCTGCGCAACCGGGCCCTTGTCCAGCTTCAACGCACTCTGAGGCGTTTCACCGGCCGTATGGCTTTTGGGGTTGGACTGGCTGGACGCATGATGCATGCCGCTGACGGGGTTGCAGAGAGGGCTGCCAATCACGGGAACCTGCGGGTACTGCCGAACTGGCCGACGTACCCATTTGCGCCTTGGACGCTTCGAGTGAACTGTCGAAGCTGAACCAGGGGTTGTTTCCTTGTGTGGGAATTCAGTTCATCCCTGTCGCCTGATGTAAATTCCCCATAGCGGTACTCTCGTCGTGCCCATCAGGGCCGGGGACGGACAGCGTGGAGCAAGAACACTCCTGCGTAAGGTCAATGGCATACGAAGTGGAGCCTTGGTCGTCGCTTATCCTCGTCACATTCGCTGGCTGTGGCGGCAGGGGAGCTGGCCACGCGACATCACATAGGCCGTCCAACGCTTTAATCGACACTCCTTTAAAGTCTTAGGATGTAGGAGCTTACAGGACACCTCATGATCTAGGGGAAGACACTCATTGCATCGGCGGTACTGGTCTTTCCATAGGAATTTTGCCTTACAGGAAGGACAACATCTAAATGGTGTCCTGTTCATAGCTCAGGATCTCAAAGGTGACAAAACCAAGGGAATAAAGAAGGGAGAAGGAAAGGCATTCTCGAAAGAATATAACCCCCTCAGACCCCAGTCTCCGTACTATCTAGGCCGGCCAGAAGGCCCGGCCACATGGTCGGCAGCGCCGACCGGAGCCCCAGTTGAAATTGCCCTCAGCGGTGGTACTGGAATCAAGCGTCGAAAGGGGGGAGGACAATAGAAAAACGACCAGAGGTCGGGAAATATAACAATAGCGCAATTTTTGGAAGAGCTCCGCAATAAGGCGACCATCTGCGGGACCTCGACGCAAGAGGGATTTTGGGTACACTACACGGCGCGTTAGGGATAGTGTTACAGGCACGCCCTGTCGATGTCACCTTTTGATCCTCAAAGGACAAGATGCAATACTCCGCAGTTACCACTAGATGTCGGACTATATGCACAGCATGCTATTCCAAGCAGATTAACAAGCATCAGAAACACTTTATTCGCATGCGCATAGATCACTTTCCCGTATAGTTTACACCTGGATTTCTACCCCACTTTTGGGAACAATTACAAAAGTTACGACACACAATTACTATATCGGATCAGGCCCCTCTCACTATTATGGAGATATCAGATGATAAACCAAGGCTTTGATCATGGAGATTCCCCGGTACCCCATTACAAGACCAAGCTAACAGGGAAGAGATCCCTCACTGAATGTTACTTGCGATGAGTTTAAAGTCACAATTAGAGGCCATTTTATAGCAAAAGCCAATAGACGTAAACAGTATACATTATTGGAAGAAGAATTAGAGTAATTATCCCCAATTCTGCAAAAAATTGAAACACCTGGCCACACAGATGCAGAAGGATTTCAGAGAAGCAGGCCGATTAAATCTCTATCTAACGAAGAAAGCTGAAAAATCCCTTTTATTCCTTAGACAAATACTATAGTAAAGCCAACAAAATGATCACCTTGAGGCATTTAAGCTTTGTCAAAGGGCGGCATCCAGAGTGATACAACAAATTAAATCACCTTTGGGAGCGGTCACTTCTGAAACCCACCGCATCCTTAAACAATTTCAATCATTTTATACCGATTTATACAAATCCGACACCCCGGACCTTTATCTCCAAAAAGCATACTTAAATTCGTTCAATTTCTTCGAAGCGCGGTGCACGACCTGTAGACTCCTTCGACCTAAAACGCTTAAGAAGTCCCGCATTAAAGCAGGCCGCAGCCGCGCGCGAGGAACTAAGTAAATGCATCATACCTAGCAAGCGCATGGCCTTGCGTACCGTCACTTCCCGACTGGCTACATATTGGAGGGATCTGAGAAAGCATTTTCTGAACCTTTTCGTTGGAGGGGTAGACGAGGCAGTACATTGTCCGAATCAGAGCGCCTAGAAATTGCTCGACTTGGCTGGGGTCTAAGCTGGATTTCTTCTCGATGGAGAATCCCAGACTTAACAGGAGGTCTACTGTCTTCGCAGTATTCACTAGGCACGTTTCGTAAGAGTCCCCTGTTATGAACCAGTCGTCGAGGTAAGGGTAAACAGGGACGGATGGTCCCAGCAGGTGTGCTGAGACGAAGCGGAGTACCTTGAATAGATAGTGCCTGTCCTCCATCATGAACTTTTCATATTTCAATGTTGCCAGCGCACAGAAAATATCTAAAGTATCCATCTTTCATGTCCAATGTTGCCATGTAATCCCTCGTTTCAACTGTGGGATTACTTCCTGCAGGGTTACCATACGAACATTGAGGTTTGACAAATTTGTTTGCTGGGCTCAAGTCTAACACAGGGCGCATGGGTGAGGTCCTTTTGGGTACACTGAATAAATACCTGAAGAATAGGGATGGCTTCTATGGCGTCCTTTCCCAGAAGTGCCTCTACTTCTTGTATTAGGATTTGCAGATGGCCTGACGTCCATCGTCGTGCCCTAGGCGGTGTGAATTGTGGGGAAGGGGGGGGGGGGTCAGGCAAATTCCACACAGTACCCGTGGGCGACAAGTTTTTAGAACCCACTGGTCTGATGTAATCCCCTCCCAAGCCGAAAGGAAAGATGTTAAGTGCCCCCCTGACCGGAGTGACATGGGAGGGGAACTGGATCCGTAGGTCATTTCTGACCAGAGGCTGTGGCTCCCCTGGAGTTGGGGCTTCTGCATTTCCTGTGCCACTGACCCCAAGTGGATAGTTGGCGGGGATGCTGGATGCTTGTCCTGCGTTCCAGGTGTTTCCTGTATTGTACATGTTTTGTGGCGAACGGGATTGGCCTCGAAAGGACCGGTGGGAACCGCTTCCGCTCGTAGGGGGGGTGGGGCGGGGGGTGTTTGTGAAGAGTCTCGTGCTCTTTTCTGGAAGTCTCTAAGGCATCGGCGACTGCTTTACCAAAGAGATTCGACTCTTCGATAGGTTTATTAATATGGGCTGCCTGGGTCTCCGGCTTGAAGCCAGAGTTTCAGAGCCAAGCGTGCTGTTTGAGCAGGAAGCCCTGAGCTAGGGATCTTCCGGCCATCTCTGCAGTATCCAGCGTGTTTTTTTGAGTACATTTTGGTTGACTGACCTTCCTGCCCTCGACCACTACGGCGAGTAATCTGGTTCTTGCGGGTTCAGGACCTTCTTGTATGAGGTTCCACTGTGCATCGGCATAACTGGCAAGCAACGTGGTGTTTGCTATGCGCCTGGTAAAAGCAGCTGCCGTGGTAATTCGCTTACCCAAGGCATACAATCTTTTTTGACTCCTTATCAGGAGTTTCCTCTCCCGTAGCAAGGGGTACTCCCGTCTGTTTCCGGGTGGTGGTAACCACTAGGAAGTCGGGGTGGCGTGGGGGTAGGGTCAGTAGGCGATGGCCGAAATAATTTCTCCACTCTTGGATTTACTGCCCTAGTCTGGGCTGGTGTGACCAGGAAGGAGCCAATCTCTTTTCAATGGAATTCAGGAGAGGTATGGCTTGGCTGGAGGGGGGCTGGGGAGGAGGGGTTCTTTCCTCCACAAAATCTAGTTCAGGTAGGGCCTCCTGGGTGGCGATTTCAAAATAATCTGCCACCTTTCTTAAGATGGCATTGAATGCCATCTGATCGTCCACTGGGGAAGCTTGGTGGGCCGGAGTGGAGGGATGGGAATCCAAACATAGGACATCTGTGTCCTGGTGAGTAGGGAGTGTTCATGGTTCCGTCTCAACCTGGCGCGTGTCCTCCCAGCCTTCTGTGGGATTCGCCTGGTCATCCACAGTGTAGTCTTGTAGGAAGGTAGTCTCTTCATCATAAATGTCCTGATAAGTGTCACCTGGATCTCATCTTCTGGGTGGATAGAAGAGAACTGTTCTTGAGAAGGTCCAACATTTCTAGGAAATTTAGAAACAGGCACAAAGGGAGGGTCCTCCCGAGGTCTCTAGGGGGTAGGCTGCTCTAAAAGTGAGAAACTTTTTCAAACTTACCATGCACCCTTCAAATTTTTCTTTGGTTCATTTAGATTAACCAGAAGGGTCAAAAAGGTGGAAGATTTTCATTTTCCTCCCTATGGCGCCGAAATGGGTTTCCCATAGAGCTAGCCAAAGGCTCCTGACTCCTGGTAATCTTGAGCATCGGGGAGTTGCAGCGTGTCTTTCGACATGTCCGCAGCCTTCTTCTTGTGCTTAGTTGCGTCTTTAGACTTCAGCCCCACTGCCGAAGCAATCCTAGCAATGCTTTCGGCGATGTTCGGTGAAGTGAGGCGTGCCGTATGACTAGGAGGCCCAGCGGTAGATTTTTCCCCTACTGGGGCCTTAGAGGGCATCGAAGCATCAGACGAGAGCGCTTCGACAGCCGAATGTGGTTTGGAGGGAGCGCTCTATTTTTTGAAGGCCCAGTCACAAGACGCTGCTGCGGATGCGAGGAAGGCTGTTGATCGTGAGGATCAGAGGATTCTGTCAAAACTTTCAGCGGTCCTGTCGGCGCTCACCTGTTTCAACGGTACCGTCGAAACCAGGGCAGGGGTTGTGTTTGGGATCTTGTACGGTCTTGTCGCCGGATATTTTCCCCATAGTGTGACTCGCATCAGGCCCAGCAGGGACGGGCGTAGCAGACCTAGAGGTGTCCGTCGTGAGGTCGATGGCATCTGACATGGATGCCTGGTCATCACTAGTGCCCCCGTCACTTTCAGTGGGTGCAGCAACAAGATCCAGCCCGCGACATGCCGTAGGCGGCCACCCGCTTAACGCGGTGCTCCTAAGCGTTTTAGGTCGAAGGAGTCTACAGGCCGTGCACCGCGCTTCGACGTGGTCAAGGGGTAGACAATTATTGCACTTATCGTGCTCGTCCTTCCAAAAGGTATCTGGTTCTGCAAGAGGGAAAAAGCCTAAATGGTGTCCTTTCCATAGCGAAAGGTAATAAAGACGAAGACCAGACCTAGAGGGAGAAAGAGGAGAGACATAGCTGAAAAGGATATGACCACCCCGACCCCACACTCCCTACTGTGTAGGCTGGCCAGAGGACCCGGCCACGTGGACGGCTCCGCCGCTGGAGTATAGGCTTCAAAGTCCCCTGGAGTCTTCGCCATTGAAAGTCCCCCCGTTATCTTCGGCATAGCACAGGAAGCAACGTCGAAGTTACTATCAGTGGATAATCGACAAAGTCGATAAACAAGGTATAACAATGTCTCTTATGAAAGAGCTCCGCAACAGGGCGACCAGGTATCTGGGCGGAAAAAAAAAAATCTGCGGGACCCCGGAGCATGAATGATTTTGGGTACACTACAAGTCACGATAGGGATAGTGTTAGACATGCCTATGCAGACGTCCCCTTTCGGACCCTGAAAGACAAGATGCAATACTCTGCGGTTACCACTGGATGTCGGACCATATGCACAGCATGCGATTCTAAGCAGATTAACAAGCATCAGCATACTGACTCCTATTTTAATCAAATTATACAACTCTTTTTTACATACAGAACAGATTTTACCTACTGTGTAAATCAAAAATAATCTTATTCCTTAAACTGTGCAAAGACCCAAATATTTGCGGATCCTCTCGCCCAATTGCACTAATCAATATAGATTCCCAAAAATTTACCAAAATACTAGCAAACCGGATATTTTACCCTTGCTAATACATACAGATCAGACTGGTTTTATTAAGTCTAGGCAAACACACAATAACATATACAGAGTGTGCCACATTTTGAAGAAGGTCAAGAAGAAACAGATTCCAGGGGTCCTTGTCTCAACAGATGCGGAAAAGGCATTCGACCGAGTGGAATGGTTGTTTTTTCTGACACTAGACAAGTTGGGATTCGGTCCAAACTACATTGGATGGGTCAAGGCAAACTACAAGAATCCAATAAATGGTCAGTTATCTTCTGTTTCTTCAGCGTGGTACAAAGCAAGGGTGCACCTTCTCACCCATGTTGTATGCATTACACCTGGAATCCCTATTGGCTAAAACCAGACAAACAAAAAAAAAAAAGATAAAAAGCATTCATTTTGGGGGCGCCAATCATAAAATCATGGCATATGCAGACAACATGGTGCTTACAGCAGCATAACAATCAACTAGATTACAAGAAGCCGCTCGAGCATTAAAGGAATTTGGTGGGGTGGAGAGACTGAAAATAAATTGAAATTTAAAATGGATCACTTTTACCCCTGGAAATTTTAGATTTACGAACACAAACCCAAATTGGATGGGCAAAAGAGGAAATTATTGGGTGTAAAAATTACTCTGACATGACAAGGGTTATATGCTACCAATTACCCCCCCCCCCACCACTTCCTAATGAAAGAAATTGAATCACAACTAAAAAATAAATGGCATCCTCAAATGATCTCTTGGCTGGGCAAAATTCATTCTAAAAAAAATGGTGATCCTCCCCCTAAGGCACAAGCACTACCTATCAAAGTCCCTCGATCATATTTTCATAAAACACATTGAGCTGTCTCGCCTTGTGCGGCATAACCACCCCCCCCCCCCCACCCGTCCCAGATTCCTTTAACTAAATTAATGATACCCACAGTCAAAAGCGGGATGGCCCCCCCAACTTCTTATTGTGCAGCCCAACTCAGGATGATCAGAGAATGGTCTACAGGTACACCCGAGAAAAGATGGTTACAAATGGAACAAACGCTAGGGGGACATAAACTAAGGGACGTACTGTGGTTACCAAAGCAGGATCGCCCTACCAATACACATGCAAGCAGAATCATGAATGTAGAAGACACATGGGATGAAGTGGTTAAAAAATATGGTCTCACAACGTTCCCCCTTCACTCCTAGGTTCATCAACCCCAGGTTCACTCCAGGCTCGGAATTAAATGCATTTAAGGAATAGAAGGTAGCTGAGATGTCATATGGGTTATGGGGGGTCAGGGGGATGGGCAACGCGTAAATCATTCGCACAATGCAAACAGGAGCCAGGGTTGCACGAAAAATGTAGGTTCCAATATTTCCAGGTAAGACACTGGATATCAGCTCTTCCAAACAGGGCGGCTGTGGTGAGTGAATTAATACAGTTTGAGAATTTTGTGTCAACTAATCCAGGGAACAAAGCTATCATCTCCAATCTATACAAAATAACGGAGCAAGAAACAATGTCAGGTTACATTGGGGAGGAGGTAACTGATCAGGAATCTTTAGGAAAATACCCAAGCTCTCCAGATCGATAGTGTTTCGGTAGAAACTAATGGTGCAATGGCACTTTACCCCAGCCTTGATGAGATGAAACCAGCTAGATAGAATAAATGTTGAAGGGACTGCAGATCAGAGGAGTTACTGGAAACGTGTGGTTGGACTGTCCGGAATTGGCATTGTATTGGGGTGAGGTGACTACATGTGAAATCTTTGCTATCCAAATGCCCCGCTCTGTACGATCCCGCTTGATGATTACAATTTTTTATTTGAATTTTTTATTTGAACATTTTTGAATTGGTTGTATCAGTTACCTGGTGTGGCATACCAGAGAGGAAGTATGCCAATAGTCTAGGAAGATCTTACTTGGTGTTTAGCCCATCGGAGCATTACACCACCTCCAACAACTTCAGAATTTTACAGCAGCTTTTACAGTACATCTAATCCGCCTCATGCATTGCGTCACCTGCTCGGACAGTTTTTCTGAAGTCCAACTAAGGGCTTAATAAAACCATTCCACTGAGGCAGTGCAAGGCTCCACTCTTGAGCTTTAGTATAATGCTGTACCACCAGTGTATAGCGTAGACAGAGCAGCCAGGCTTATCTTAGGAGTGAGAGGGCTGTAGAATCAGTACAAAGAAATTGTAATGCACACGGTGCAAACAAACAATAGGTATTGTAAAAATGTGTTTAAATACAAGTAGGCCCAGATAATTCTTGGGGGAAATAAGTACTATCACATTATATAAAACAATTATAAAGACACCACCAAGTTCGGAGACCAAAGCATGGACATTATTTAGAGAACAGTTGTCTAGTTAAGTCAAACCTTTTCATACACATAGTCACACTTATTCTTGGGGAGTAAAACCATAAGTTACTGTCGTTATACTGTGACGCTGAGCAAGAAATCACTTAGTAAAGCAACTCAATATACTTTTCTGAATAGTGGAACACTTATTCTAGGAACAATAAAAACCTATAACTAATTCAGGATAACAGTTATTCTAGGGGAGTTGGACCTTGTGGAACATTCAATTACAGTTGCTTTTCAATTCACAGTCTAAGGGAAGCAATTACCAACTTATTTTAGGATAACAGTTATACTCCAGGTAAGTAAAACCTAAATACTTTTGTAAGGAGCTAGACTACACAACCCTTGTCCTCATTAGGTAACCCACTTTTTGGTATAGGCCTGTACTACACAAGTTGGTAGTGTGACTGAGCAGCCAGGCTCATCTCAAGAGGGGTAAGTGTGAGCTGTAGAGCTGTAGCAACGAAATCCACAAATACAAGTAGCCAAGTAACACTTCCACTCAAAGTTTTAGTCACAATAGTTATACATCAGTTTTTAAATAAGCATTCTTTAAAAAGGGAAATATTGGTAGCAATCAAATATACTTTAAAATACTTTTACAGAATCAACACAAAGCTAGTAGATACTCTTTAGAGATGCTTTTTACACACTTCCTACACCCTGAGGTGACTTCACTAACTAGTCACTAACTAGGACAGTAATGGCATTTTTAAATCACTATGGAGATTGAGGTTGGTTGGATACCTGCCGGGCTTCCTTCACTCCTTGAGTCCTGCACTCTGGTGATGGGACTCGATCTCAGGTCGTCCTGCTGCTGGAGAGTCCTGGGGAGACTCCTGGAGCTTCTGGCCGATACCAGACATTGCCCTAGACTAGAGATTTCTCGACCCCTGGCACTTGGTCCCTGCAGCAGCAAAGTAGTACAGCCAGTCGGGGAAGGTGGCCCAGTGGAGTTCGTCACGGGGTTAGTTGGTCCCACTAACGCAAGGGAAGAAGTCGTCCATTCCGGAGCTTCTCTTGTCGAACAGAAAAAGGAGTTTCAACACAGCTTCACCGGGCAATTCAAAGGTTCAAGAGGATGTAGCAAGGTTAGTTCGTTCACTGTTTCTTCGACTGGTTCTTCTTCCCAGTGGTCGGCTAACACTCACCTTTTAAGCATGTTTCTCCCATTCATGCACAGGCTAGCTGTCGCCCAAACAGCAGGGCGGCTGTCCTGCAAGGACAGCCAGCCAATTAGGACTGTGTGCATTCAGGAATTCCTAAAGACACGGACAGGGGAGTGTCGAGAAACTCCCTCACTTCCTGCCCTTCCAGACACACTGGAGCCAGAGGCAGGTTTCAGTACTGAAGCCCTCCAAAGGCAAAACGAAAAAAGGGCTGAAACCTGGCTTGGTGCGCAGAGTAAAACCCAAGAAAGTACTCACACACAGAAAATGGCGAAAAAAAGACTGGGGGCTATTTTGACAAAATGGTCACACATGGGTGCTATACTGCAGCCGAGGATTCAGCCTGCGGTTGAAAAGCACAATGGCAAGAAATTTAAACCACTGCCACCAGCCATTTAAAGTAGTGAGGGCAACATATAAAATGTTACATGGGTAGGTAGGAAAAGGGGATACTAAGTAATACCCCAGCACTCCAAATAAGATGGTGTGTGCTGGACCTACAAAGAGAATAGTTAAGTAAAGTCAATTTCACTTTACTATTCTTGGGAACAGTAGTTCACATCAGAAAAGGTATTTAAACCTTATGAGAAATCTAAAGGATTTCTCTGTGACACTGCACTGAAGGTGCTATGGGTCACCATGCTAAACTAAAAGTAGATGCCTATGGAGTGTGTCAGACTCCAAAAACAAAAAGGAAAAACAATCCAAATCAGGGCAAAACACATGGGAGAGAAAAAAAAAGAAAAAAAAAGGCTCGCTCACTCCAGGGATAGAATTAAAAAGTCCTTAAGTCCAGCAAAAGAGCTGGGTGTCTCCAAGGTTGAAGCACAGAAGAACAAGTTACTTACCAACTGGTAACGTTCTTTCGACTGGATGTTCCTCCAACGTATTTCTCATCTTAGATTTATTCCATCCAGCTTTAGCTGCATCGGAATTTCTCGGCAGAGCGCCGATGTCGTTGAGGTCCCTCGGAGGCCTCCGTCTAGGGTGATGTCATCGGGTATACAAGTAGCACGTGCAGCGCCCGTTAGCCTCAGTTCCGTTTTTCCTCCTCTTGCTTTGTTGTATGGATAGTGCAGGTAGCCCGGTGTCAGCCTTACGAGACAATAACCCAGAAAATCTACAGAGGGGTAGGATGGGAGGGCGATGAGGAATACGTTGGAGGAACATCCATTCGAAAGAACGTTACCAGTTGTGTAACTTGTTCTTCGAATGGATTGTGTCCACCAACATATTCCTCATCCTAGATAGACTCCAAAAGCAGTGTAGAAAACTCTGGAGGAGGGAGTAGATTTTGAATATTATATGGCCGAATATAGCACTGCTTTACCGAAAGCAAGCTCTTTAGACTGAGAAGCATCCAGACTATAGAATTTAGAAAACGTGTGCAGCGATGACCAAGTTGCTGCTTCATAATAGATTTTATGGGAACACCTCTTTGAAGGGCTGTGGAAGAGGCAATGCCTCTGGTGGAATGGGCCCTTAAGCCTTCTGGTGGGTCTTTGCCCGCCAATCTGTAGCATTCTGAAATGCAAAGCACAATCCAACGCGATATGGTTTGTTTTGATACCGACTGACTCGACTTCCTTCCAGTGTAGCCAATGAAAAGTTGATTATCCACTCTAAGCTTGGAAAGCCTAGAAATGTAAAATGTTAGCGCTCTTCTCGGATCCAGTCTATGTAATCTTTCCTCCTCCTTACTGGGATGAGGTGGAGGGTAGAATGCGGGCAGAATCATTTTCTGATTTAAATGGAAATCAGACACAACTTTAGGCAAAAACAAGGGTTTAACCCTCAATACCATCCTGTCCCTGTGGAACACAGTATAGGGTGGCCCAGAAGACAGTGCCTGCAATTCGCTCACTCTTCTTACAGATGTTGAAGCAATCAGGAAAGCGGTTTTCAATGTGAACCTTAATGGACAAGTTTGCAAGGGTTCAAAAGGGGCACACATTAAAAACTTTAAAACCATGTTAAGGTCCCAAACTGGGACTTGGAAAGGGTAAGGAAGGAACACATTAGTGAGTCCCTTTAAGAATTGTATTATCAAAAGGAATTTTAAAGTAGGAACATTCTTCAGAAGAGCGCTTGAAAATGGAAAGCGCTGCATGATAACCTTTAACGGTCCCAACATTTAGGCCTCCATGTGCCAGGGACAAGAGAAAGGACAAGACTTCCAGGACATAGAAAAGCATCAACATTCTTTTCTCTACACCAGTTGCAAATCTTTTTCCAACGGCATAGAGATTTTGTTGCTGGCCTTCTTGCCGAAAGCAACACCTCCATGACGTCATCTGGAAGGTCCCAATCCTTGTACCTCAGCCTTTCAGATACCAAGCATGAAGGTTGAGAGTCCTGACCTCTGGATGGAGAACCTGGCCATCCATTTGTGAGAGAAGGTCCTCTCTCTGAGGAAGATATAACAGAGGACAGATGGACATGTCTAGAAGGTCCGGGTACCACGTTCTCCTGGCCCAATCTGGGGCAATTAGGATCAGGCGGTTTCCGAACCGTCTCAATTTCCTGATGACCTGAGGAATGACGGGAATCGGAGGGAACGTGTATAGTAGTGGGAAGTTCCACTCCACCACGAACGCGTCCCCCAGGGCTCCTCTCGGGGAGAATTCCCGTGAGCAATAACTTTCGCATTTCCGGTTGATTCCGGTCGCAAACAGATCTACTTGAGGGGTTCCCCAAAGGGCGAAGATCTCTTGGACTTCCTGAGCCAGTTCCCACTCGTGGGACACCGTGCTCTGCCTGCTCAGAGCGCCCGCCATCATATTCTCCTCCCCGGCTAGATAAATGCTGTTAAGGAGATTCCTTCTTGAATTGCCCAATACCAGAGCTGCATTGCCCCTGCACATAGATAGTGGCGCTACACTGCCTCTTTTTCTTTAGATAATGCATGGCCACTGTGTTGTCCGTCATTATCAGGACATTTTTTCCTCTGACAGATGGCAGAAAAGCCTTCAGCGCTAGTTTGATTGCTCTCAGCTCGGTTTATGTGTAGTTTGGACTCCGATGGAGACCAACAACTGCTGATTGTCAGATCGTTGGCATGAGCCCCCCACCCCCTCCACCCAATGAGTAAGGCGTCCGTCACTACTGTAATCTCCGGCCATGGTTGCCAAAACTGTTCTCCTTTTAGGATGTTCTCTGTGTAAGTCCACCACAGCAGATCCTTGTTCAGAATTTGAAGGAGAGACAGACAGACAGACAGATGTTTTGGGGGTTTGGCGTTGGGGGTTTCCCCAACATATATGTTACAATTGACCTTCACAATTCGGTCAATTGTGAAAAGGTCAATTGTAATTCGAACAGTTGTAAAATGAACAATTCGTATACAACCGTCTAATACAGCCCCTATATACTGGATCTGTTGGGAAGGTGTCTTTTGTGACTTCTTGAAATTGGAGAAGCCCAGTCTGTGGAGGAAGTGGCAGGTGACTTTCAGATGATCAAAGGCTTGTTTGGCAGAACGTGCCCTCATCAACCAATCGTCTAAGCAGGGGTAGATGTGAATCCCCCTCTCCTGAGGTGCGCTGCCACCACTACCATTAATTTGGTGAAGACCCTCGGGGTGGAGGTCAACCCGAATGGCAGGACTCGAAACTAATCGTGAGAGTCAGGTATTTTCTGTGCTTGAGATGAATTGGCACATGAAAATAAGCATCCTGGAAGTCCAATGACACCAACCAATCCTGAAGTTGAAGGGCCTGAAGGATCTGAGAAAATGACCATCCTTCCTGAGGAGCTTGTTCAAGCCTCTTAATGGACTTAGTCCTTTTTGGCAAAAAAATATGGGGAGTACCATCCCTTGTTCCTCTCCGCTACAGGTACTGGTTCTATAGCACCTTCCTCCCGCAGGGTTAAGACTTCCTGCTGTAGGAGCGGGTCTGGAAACTAGAATCTTCCTGGTGGATTGCTTTGAGGTTGCGTTAGAAAAGGAAGGCAATAACCTTGGGCTATTATTTCTAGAGCCCAAACATCTGAAGTAATGGGTCGCCATTCTTGCAGATGCTGCGACAGCCTGCCTCCCACAGGTGTCTTGTGATGCAAGTCCTCAAAGTGGTTTTGTGGCGGTTGCTGCAGCCGCCGATGAGGCTGCAGCTGGGGCTGGCTTTGCACGTTTTCCCCGTCCACCACGAGTAGCCTTTTTCTGGCCTCTGACTGGCCATTCCTCTCGCCTTTCCATATGAGTAATAACAATAAGATCGTCCCCTCAAAGATTGTCCTGATGCACGAAAAGGCTGAGGTTGCCTAATAGCAGCTCAAAGACTTGGCAGCCGCTTTTGAGGTCTGCAACCTCGCAAGGCTCTCGTCAGCCTTGCTGACGAAAAGGTGCGACCTGTCAAAGGGCATGTTCAGATGACGATTTTGCACGTCTGGTGCGAAACCAGACTTCCGTAACCATGCAAATTACGCATTACTGTGCTAGTGCCCATGGATCTGCTCACACTATCTGCAGTGTCAAATCCAGACAGAAGGGATTCCTACATGGCCTCTTTTCCATCTTTAACAATGGCTTGGAATCCTTCCCTTTCATCCCCTTCTGGTATGTGATCCGCCGCCATTGCAATGCACTCCCACAGAGTACGTATATTTTGCCAAGGCACATGTGGAGTTGGCCTATTTTTAACACCATACTCCCAGCTGAAAATACCTTGCGTGCCCAACCATCCACACGCTTGTCGTCCCTATCCGAAGGGATAGAAGGGTACGCCACCTTACTTGAAGCTGTGGCTGCCTGGATCACCAGACTCTCGGGAGTAGGGTGCTTAGACAGATAGCCGGGGGTTGCTACTGGAGGGTGGTATTTTGAAGTGAGTGACTTATTCACCGGAGGAATAGAGTCCGGGGTCTCCCAATTTTTGGCCACCCTATTTTGTAAGGCTACGTGGAAGGGTAAGATCGGATATTCGGTGGGACCATGCTCCAATATATCGGTCAGATAATCCTGGATGAACTGAGTTGGGTGTCTAGCCTATCCTAAGTATTCGACCACCTTTGCCATTAGTTGTCTGTATGAGGTACTGCCATGTTCCCCTGCTTCTGGCCTACCAAAATCTTTTTCAGGTGAAGTATCATGCAAGCTTTCCACCAGATCCTCCTGCTTTGTGTCAGAAACTAGGCATTCTGGGACATTTGGGGTGCCATATTCCAGTCCAAAAGGAACATTCTCCTCATCAGACCTCTCCTGTTCTTGAAAAATTGAAGTTAAGGATTTGAAAAATTCTTTCCCTGGAAGGGGTTTAAAAACCTTTTCTGGGAGAGGTGGATCAGTGGAACCTGAAGGCATTACAGCCTTTGCAGCCTTCTCTTTTGCTGTTTTGACAGCTTCTGGGTGAGGTGGCTGAGTTGGCGCCTTTGGAATAGTTGGCTTCGGGGTCGATGTCGACAAAGGCGTTGATGGCGTCGATGGCGCTGACGAAATATTGGTTGTCGACAGAGCTGGCTTTGAGTGCGTCGAGGCACTCTTCAAAGACTTACCCTTCGAAATGTGTCAGGTTCCAGACGGCGTCTGTGACCTCGACTGGTCTACTCGAGCGATCTTTCTCGCTCCGTGTCCTGGAGGGTTCCTGATCCTTTCTCCTTCGATCATCCGGGCTCGAGGGGGCGCGAGTGTCGGAGCGGTAACGCTCCCGGCCGGCTTCCAAAGAAGGCGCGGACCGAGTATTAGCCTTTTCAAACACTTCCATTTTTATTCTGAATGCTTCCCATTCTTCGGAGGAAGAATGTTTTGTGGGGCATTTCATTCTTTTTGGGGATTCGTCCAAGGGTGAGGTGGAAGGGGATCGGTGGCGTCTTTTTTTTACTTTTTCGTCGAAGACGAATAGTGGTGTGAACCACTTTGGGACCTAGACCGATGCTTTTGCCTTTCGCGTCGAGGAGATTTCTCCTCACAGGACCTCGGCTCTACACTAGAGGCTTTTCAACCTACCTGCAGTTTTCCCTTCCTCTCTCGCAAGGCTTTCCCCATCATTGCCTGACACTTCGCACAGGCCTCCATGTCGTGGCCTTCACCGAAGCACCACAGACATTCTCAGTGCGGGTCTGTGATAGACATTTTCGAACCGCAGGATTTACACTTTATGAATCCCGACCGCAGGGTCGTAGTTGGGGTCGACGAGGACATATCGAATATCTTCAGTAACTGCGTCACAGAACTATTCGAGGCATGCCGAGTCTCTGAAGCAACACGTACTGCGGAAAAACGGAACTGAGGCCAACGGGCGCCGCGTGCTACTTGTATACCTGATGACGTCACCCAAGGGACCTCGACTACATTGACGCACGGCGCCCTCTGCCGAGAAAAAAATTCCGAAGCAGCTAAAGCTGGATGGAATACATCTAAGATGAGGAATACGTTGGAGGACACAATCCATTCGAAATGAGAATTCTCCATAACACCAGCAACCCAAAAGGTACGTATGACGTAGGCACACTTATTCTGGACAGGTTAACAGCAAGTCAGGGGAGGCAAGACCCATTTGGGGACACTCATACAATTATCCTAACAGGAATAATAAAGTTTAACCAACAGCTTTACTTTTCGGGGACCCAATTCACAGACGACTAAGTTAACCCATCTAATTTCTGTTAGAATGGCGAGACAGTTTCTAAGGAAAGCAAGACTTTGAGAAAACGTTAGAAGGCACACGGGTAAAAAAGTAAATCCTATATATACACACTTCAGAATGGCAGAACATATCTAAGGTAAGCAATAACTTTTTGTTTAACTATTCACTCTGAAAAGTTACCAACTAATTCACAAGCAAGTCAACTTTTCAACACTTGTTTTACTTTTCAAGGCAGTATCCAGCCCTTCTGCACTAGAATTGGGGAGTTCTCAGAGGCAGCAGAGGGGCCATTGTGGTTTAGGAGCCAGCTGTAGGCAGGGTGAGATAGGGCTCAGTTGCAGGCAAAGTTCAGAGTTCCAGAGGGAGATTAAGTATTCTACTTTAGTTAGTTGAGGGTCCGGGGACTTTAGAGAAAACACCCTAGGAGGAATCCAGCAGTGGACCTGGATGAACTAGACAAGAGACCTCCCAATCAGAAAACACCCCAAAACTACACAGGAATCACAAGAGACTTAAGGTAAGTAAATACCCAAGTCAGCACAGTGCTTCAGCACAAGATTTTGCAGTAGGAGGACTTCAGGATCTGCAGCCAAAAACCCAGTCTTTGAATTACTTCATTAAGAAGACAGGACACTGGAAGGACTTTTGCAGCAAGGATCACGGGTAAGGCTCTAGGCAAGGTTTTCCTCACAGCTAGATGCGGCTCTGGATTTGGTGCCTTTTTCAGGAGCACAGAAAGACAGAATTTTGCTGGTCGGATTCTCGTCGCTTGCAAGGTCTAGCACTCTGGTGAGGGGGCATTTGGGGCTCAATTCACATCTCTAGAGGTCCAGCAGGATGCCCACAAAGTTTCAGCAAAATTCGGAAGACTGTGCACCGCACAATGGTTTGATGTCCCAGGGTATTGAGGTATTGCAGCCTCGCAAGGTCGTAGCACGGCATGGAATGGCTCAAAATGCATGTCTTCTTAAGTCTAGTGGGTCTCACCAGGCTCTGGGTTGTCGTTTTCGGAGTCCCCAGATCGATTGGAAGGAAGAGTAACAGCAGTCTCCGGTTACACAGCAGGCACGCTGGTCATTGGAAATGTTTCAGCAGCGATTTTCTCATCTTCCTCTGAGGTTTTGGTTCCAGTGATCAACTACCTCATCAGCTTCCAGGATCTGACTTCTGCAGGAACCCAGCCAAATAGCCTTGCAACATTCAAAAATTGGGGGGTTGGCAATCCTTTCTGGACAGCCAGTCTCCCAGTTTGAACTGGATTCTCACACTCAGGCTGGAAGACAAAAGGACCGCAGAGTTTTGGACTCCTTCCTCGCTTTCTGTCTTCAGACACTCTGGAGCCTGGGCGGGGAGTGCACAGGACTCCCGCCGAAGATAAAAAAAAAAAAAAAAATACACAAAGGAATTTCCCGTCCTGTAGGTCAGGAGAAGGAACAAAAAAGGACAAACTGAAAAAAGAATACAGGGGCCATTTTGGTAAAATGGGCACCATGGGTGCCTTTAGCGGGCTGTGCAAACAACCCGCGATTAAGGTGCACCGAATAAAAAGGTTCACAGCCACCACAAATGTTACCTTTACAATGAGAATGGGGATACATGGTATTTCCTGTGCTCTCCACATAGGGTGGGGGTGCTGGTGGGGGGTGCTGGTCTCGCCTAATAAAATGTAAAAGGGATCCAAAGATACTTTCTACCCTTGGGAACAGTAGTTCTCACAAGGTTAGCCAGGGAAAGTCAAAGGGGGAGCACCTAGGGCAACCCAGCAACAGTAGGGACAACTTGCCAAAAAGAAGTCAGACACTAGGGAGAGTCTTAAAAATGACACCAATAAAAAGAGCTCAAGATTCAGCGACTGTGGAAAAAGGTTCACATTCACTGAGGTATTAGGAAAAATAATCCACCAGTAAAAGCTAAATGTTCAGGGGGAGGGGGGTTGACACAGTCAGGAAGATGCATCATTGCTATGAAAATCTTACCTAACCTCACCTAATCAGATAATAATCCACTTTGAAGGTGTGCAGCACACGGTCAGTGGAAACACTAGGGTGTTTTCAGATTCAGAAACTTTAGCTTTAGGCAAAATAGAAAGGAAAAAACGTTTTGTAAATGAACTGACCTCCTGCAGCTGCAAGCACCATTCGTGGAGCCTTGTAGTGAAGATTCATGTACTCAACAAGATCTGCTCGAGCCAATGTCCTAAAAAAGTAAATAAAAACACAATTAATGCAGAAAACGCATGTAAAAACTTTGTGCATGTTCGCGCTAATACACTTCTTGTAATACCTTCCATTAGGTGATGCAGATAACCCTAGAGTGAAAGCTATAACACCCGACAAGAAAGGGAAGCCAACCCCCCAAACGTGGTATGAAGGCTTAGTTCTTAGCACCAGCAGCCATCGATAGCCAACACAATAGGGGATATTTAGTAATCTCTGTATCCATGCCCCAAGTAGGTAATTACCCATAGTATGTGTGGCCAAGGGATCATTGGCAGCAAAATAATATCAGCATCCTTAGTAGTTTTGACACCTCAAATTAAATAGAGGTTTTAGAAGAAGACTTCTCCTCAAATCTCTAGGAGCAGAACAAAACAAAGTGAAGCAAGTCTTCAATGTTCTCAGTGCAAAAAGCATTCCAATTATATTTTTTTTATAGCTGCCAGGGGAAGGATATCCATCTGAGCCTCATCTGTTTGGGCTGTAGAATGCCTAGGTAGCCCTCAAATCACATCAACTGTTTGAGCAGCTTGTAACCTGAAAATTGGCTGGAGTGGATCAATAGTGTGGATTCCCTCCTCTCAAACTGCATGGAATCTGTGTGGGCAATGCAACGTTTAGTTCCACTACTGATCAACTCTGGGTCCGTCCAGATACAAGTAAGCCCAAGGGTTTGTAACTCGATTCACAGCACCACTCTTACATAGCACATCGTTTAAAGCTTATATAAATTCATTGGACCGCAAACTGGCCAAATAATATATTTGTTTAATTTTACAATGTCAGCAATGGGCTGCAAATCAAGTTCAAAGGAAACAGATTAGGTGCATTTAAGGTAAGCCTAGTAGATTATTTTTAAAACCTGTTTTCCACAGCTGAAGGGGCCACAGTATTTCCATAAAGCTCAGCAGCATAAAGAGCTGCCAGTCTGGCCTGAGCATTATATGCCTCGAAGGAGACCCGCACAAGGCCCCCTCCATGCTCTAGTGAACTTCAAGGTGCCACTATATCTGGCCAAGACAATCCTTGCTTTGTCTAACTGCTTGCCCCAAGTACCATCTTCCTTGACTTCAATGCCCAAATAGTCATAAATTGACACTTGCTCAATTGAACCATCAGGGAGGCAAAGTGTTATTCTGAGAGACTTTTTCCACTTTTTATTTGGGTATTAAGGGACAATCCCATTTCAAAAGCTAGGGTTAGCAAATACCAGCCACTGTAGGGGTGTCTGTCGTGACTTAACTGCTTGCCAATTACTCCATTAATAAATAAACAGAAAAGTGAGGGTGCTAGTAAACAACCTTGGCGTGGCCCCATTTATATTCCCACTGAAGGGGACGCTGCTCTGTAATGCCCCCACTGTATCCTGGTCCTGCTGTAATTTTTTTCCCCTTGGTTAACAGTTACCAAGGCAGGGAGTATACTTTTTATCCTACCTGTACTCTTGTGAGATCAGCACACCCCACCTTATGTGGAGTGCTGAGGGGAACTGCCCCTTTTCTCACTGCTCTAGTACCTTTTTGGTTAATGTGACATGTCCCTCTTTTCAGGCTGGTGGCAGTGTACCTTTTAAACAACTTTTGGTTAACGTTTATCGCAGGCTGTCATCAGCTGTGGTAGGGGACACAAGAGTCACCATTGACTCAAAATAGTGGCTGCACCCTGCACAAGATGGCATTAAGTGGTCTTCTACCTACCTGGGTGGAGGCGGTTTCCATAGTTCCTTTGTATTCGCCGGGCTTCCCTTGCCACAAAGGGCCTTTGAGTGACTGGCAGGACAGGCAACCCCCCCCCCCCTTCCCAGGTCCTTTGTCCTGCCGAGTGCCTGAGAGTAAGAGTTCGGACTGGCTGTCCCCATTGAATAGCCATCCCCAAGTTTCGAAAGTTGCATGGGATGGGATTGGTGGGCTCAGCCAGTGCTCCTGCATACATTCGGAAGTGCTGAAGTAGAATCTCGGTCAACCACTGGACCAGAAGAATCCTAAGAAGCCCGAAGCAAGAAGACACCAGTCACTTCCAGTGACCATCAGGGCCTGCTGAGTAACTGCTGCTGTCCCAACCTCCATTTCTGAATGACAAGCAAGTGCCTAACGAGACGACTTCCTCACTTGAACTGGTGGGCCTAACCAGTCCCAAGGCATACTGCATATTGCAAATTGACAAGGGGGGTCCTGGGAGTCTCTCTGCCAGACATTAGTCCTGGTTACGAGAGACTTACCCAGAGTAATCTGCATATTTAAGTAACTTTGGGTCTCACCCTAAGTTACTAGGGGAATCCAGACGTGGACCCCTTGCTCACTATTCTTAGAGAGGCACAGCTCCTCCCTACTGATGAGGTCCAACCAGACCGAAACACGTGTCTGGGGATGCTGGTGGTACTCTTGTTCAGAGGAGAATTGCCTAGCATTTCGGTGCTGGACTGCCTCAGGGCAAGACAAAGACTGATATGTTTGGGATATTTCTTCTCTGTGAAAGATAGTGAGCTGAAGACTCTGGGTAAGTCTCTCGCAACCAGGACTAATGTCTGGCAGAGAGACTCCCAGGACCCCCCTTGTCAATTTGCATACTGCATATTGCACCACCCCTGGAAGAACTCAGGTCTCCATGGCCTGCAATTCGCCAAAACCCAGGGTCTTGTGCCTCTGTTGTGAATAGTCACTCGAACAACGAATCTGCCTGGAACTTGTGGGCATCCTTCTGGACCTGCAGTGTTTAGCCAGATCCCTATAGTCCCCTGGCACGAGATAAGGACCGAGGAAACAAGAAGTCTACTGCTGCGACTGTTAGGCAGGAATTGATGTAGTAACCCTGTGGGAGACTACACAACACTTGTCCTCTTGGTATTAGGTAACCCACCTTTTGGTATAGGCCTGTACTACACAAGTTTGTAGTGAGAATGAGCAGCCAGGCTTCTCTCAAGAGGGGTAAATGTAGCTTTTTTCTCACACTCGTGTTATGAACTGATTTGAATTATGTGTTTGGAGTCTGACAAACTCCATAGGCATCTACTTTTTGTATGGTGACACAGCACCTTCAGTGCAGTGTCAGAAATCCTTTAGATTTCTCATAAGGTTTAAAATACCTTTTCTTGTGTGTGAACTACTGTTCCCAAGAATAGTAGAGTGACATTGACTTTACTTAGGTCCAGCACACACCATCTTATGTGGAGTGCTGGAGGGCTACAGTAGCCCCCTTATCCTTCCTACTCATGTAACATTTTTATGTTACCCTCACTACTTTAAATGGCTGGTTTAATTTTCCTGCCATTGTGCTTTTGCACCGCAGGCTGAATCCTCAGCTGCAGTATGGCACCCATGGGTGACCATTTAGTCAAAATGCCCCCTTCGCCTCCCCTCTGCCCCCCTGTCTTCTTTCGCCATTTTCTGTTAGTGAGGTCTTTCTTGGGTCTTACTATGCGCACCAAGCCAGGTTGGAGCCCTTTGTTAGTTTTGCCTTTGGCGGGCTTCAGTACTGAAACCCAACCCGCCTCTGGCTCCAGTGTGTCTGGAAGGGCAAGAAGTGAGGGAGGTTCCTGAAACTCCCCTGTCCTTTATTTTTAGGAATAGCTGAATGCACCCAGTCCCGATTGATTGGCTAGCTGTCCTTTCAGGACAGCCACCCTGCTGTTTGAGCGACAGCTAGGCTGTGCATGAATGGGAGAAACGCTTAATATGTCAGGGTTTTGGGACCGAAGACAGTCGACCACTGGGAAGAACCACCTGAAGAAACTGAACGAAGCTTGCTGCATCCTCCTGGACCTTCAAATTGCCGGGTGAAGCAATCGACAACTTCTGTCCTTGGGTTAGTGGGACCAACTAACCCTGAGACGAATGCCACTGGACCACCTACCCCGACTGGCTGTACTTTTTTGCTGCTGCAAAACAGAGTGCCAGGTGTCAAGAAATCAGTAGTCGAATGCAACGTCAGATCCAGCAGGATGACCAGAGCTCAAGTCCCCTCACCAGAGTTCAGGAAGCCCAACTGGTATCCAAGATCTGCAGTGGTGCTGTTAACGGCGCGCTGAAACTGCAAAGTGCCGCTGATCTAAACCCATAGTTGCCGCCATCCAATTGCTTCTGCAGGAGTCCTCCAGACGTCCTCCCTCTTGTCCTCACAACTGAGGCCCAGGAACCCACGATCTCATCGCTGCAACCAGACAGAAGCCAGCTGGACCACTCTTCTAACCAAAGGTACTGTTCTGACTTGGGGTACTTACCTCAGTGTCTTTAGCTTTGCTATTCTCAGTTGAGACTTGCAGTAGCTACTTTGCTAGAGTTGATTTCAGCCCTACCCTTCACAAGTGTAACGGCTTGTGAACGTACAGTGATTTCTCTTCAAACTTACAGTGTGCAAGACTTTGCTATCTTAAGAAGTGCCTCAGCTCCATAGACTGTGCTCCAATTGACGTTGGCTGTCCTGGCTCCCTGCAGACTCTAGTCCACAGGTGATGTTAGGCAAGAATGTATGCAGTACCCTGTGGAAGACTGCACCAGCCTTGTCCTTTTGGTATAAGTATGCACTACAATCAGTGACTGAGCAGCCACGCTCATCTCTAATGGGCTCAATGTGAGCTGTAGGGTTGTAACAGTTTCAGTGACAGTTATTGAAATAAACACGTCCACTCAAGGTTTCTTGATTAAATAATTATTAATTTAACAGTCATTTGAATAAGCCTTCTTTAGAAGGGAGCAAAATAAGTAACACCACAAATATGCTTCAATAAATATACTCAATTTCTCTAAATCAGTAGATAACCATTGGGGATGGCACACGTCCTACACCCTCAGTTGACTTAAATAGCTGGGACAATGTGGATTTGTACATTTAGAGCAATACTGAGATTAGTGTCAAAAAGGAAAAGTGAGAATAAAACAATAGCTAACAAATATTCTTTAGCTAACAAATAAACACAAGTTTTAGAATGTGTGACATTTGTTGAGGGATAGTTAAAACACCAAATCAGAGGTAAGAAGAGTCCATCAGGGAGCCAGGACAGCCAATGTCAATTGAGCAAATGTCTTGGAGACATGAGGCACTTCTTGAAGGCAAGTAAGAAAAGCCTTGCACACCGTTTTAGAAATCTTTGTAGAAATGAAATCACTGTAGGCCACAAGCTGGGAGGCTTGTGAGGGGCAAAGCTGCAAACAATTCGGCAAAAGGCAACCAAGAAAAGTCAACAGAGCTAGCAAGGCTGCACGACAAGAGGTAAGCAACCCCTTAGTTTACAGTAACTTAGGTCTGAAGGAATTGGTTCCAGCTGGCTTCTGTTCTAGTATGGCAGATCCTGTTCCTGGGCCTCAGTTGTGGGGACAAGAGGGACAATGTCTGGGGACTCCTGCACTACGGTTTGAAGGACGGCGGCAGCAATGGGCAAACTTCAGATCATCAGCACTTTGCGGTTTTAGCTCCTCGCGTCTCGCAAATCACTCCACTGCGGTTCTCGGATACCTTGTTGGTATCCTTGCATCTGGGTCCAGCACTCTGTTGAGGTGGGTCAGGCTTGGTCAGTCTTGGAGTCTGGAGGATCTTCCTGGAGCTCGGGTCGGACTTAAAAACGATGCACTCATCTGGTGTTCCGCTCCCTGGTAATCGGTTCCAGCAGCAGCAATGGAAGTACTGCCATATCTGGGAGGATGTCCAGACAAATTCGCTGGGGGGGTTGGGGGGGGGAGGTGGATTGGTGGGTGGATGGGCAGATCGATCGGTCCCACCAACCCAAGGGAAGTAGTAGTCTGTTGCAGGGCTGCTTTAGTCAAGGCAATTCGGAGCTTCAGCAATGCAGCAGGGCTTCACCAGGCAAACCAACGGTCCAGGAGTTGCAGCAAGCGTCTCTTCCTAGTTCCTCTTGGGATTCCTTCATCCAGTGGTCAACTCTCCCTTCCAAGCAAAAGACCTGTTTATGCAGGTTTCTCCCTTTCATTAGCAGCCTAGCTGTCACTCACAGCAGGGTAGCTGTCCTCCAAGGACAGCCAGCCAGCCAGCCAATCACCTTTGGTTGCATTCCTGTAACCAAGGGATTAGGCACAGACACACGAGCCAGAGGCGGGCTTCAGAAGTGAAACCCGCCAAAGACAAAAACAAACAAAGGGACCAAACCTGGTTTGGCACGCAGAGTAAATCTCAAGGACCTTTCCAACAATAAATGGTGAAAAAAGAAGACCGGGCCATTTTGATAAAAAGGGCACCCACGGGTGCTTTATTGTAGCTGCAATTGCCGCCCACTGCAAAAACAGTAAACCACTGCCACCAGCCATTAATTGTAGAAAGGGTAACAGAAATGTTACATGAGAAACTAGACAAAGGGAATACTAAGTAACCCCTCCAGCACCCTATTGTAAGAGGGTGTGTGCTGGGTCTAGAAAGGTACAATGCAAGTAAAGTCAATTTCACTTCACTGCTCTTGGAAACAATTAATCCAACCAAAGGTATTTAAACATTTGGGAAATCTGAGAGCCTTCCCTGTGCCACTGCACTGAAGGTGCTGTGTGACAATATAAAAAGATGATGCCTATGGAGTTTGACTCCAAACCCCAAAAGAAACAGTTCAAATCACAGAAAAACACATGAGTGGGGAAAAAGGTCTCACTCTCTCCAGGATGAAAATTAAAAGTGCAAAGGTGCTGGGGGTCTCTAAGGTGGAAGGGAAGCACATTTCTGAGAACTCTCCCTAACAGGTGATTACTTGGTTTTTAACTATTATTGCTTGACTGTGTAACCCTTTTGATTCCCTTACCCCTTCCTTTTTGCGAAACCTCAGAACCTACAAGGTGCACTAGTGATATATAAATGCCATTACTGGTTGGTGAAGTCACCTCTGGGTGTAGGAAATGTGTAAGAAGCATCTCTAAGAAGAGTATCTACTAGCTTTGTGTTGATTCTGGAAAAGTATTTTAAAGTGTATTTGATTGCTACATAGATTGCCCTTTTTAAAGAATGCTTATAAAAAAATTATAACAAACTACTGAGTGTAAGTGTTACTTGGCTACTTGGATTTGTGGATTTCATTGCTACAGCTCACATTTACCCCTCTTGAGATAGGCCTGGCTGCTCAGTCACACTACCAACATGTGTAATACAGGCCTATACCAAAAGGTGGGTTACCTAATACCAAGAGGACAAGGGTTGTGTAGTCTCCCACAAGGTTACTACATCAATTATTGGTTAACACCAAGTTATAAGGAGGTGAAGTCCAAATGTGTCCCATACTGCAAGCTATCATTAAATGTAAGGACATGACAGTAAAAATCACTGCAAGTGTTCAGTAGTGCCTGGTGGGGTTCCTTTAGGCAATGACATGAGGTCGCTGGGTGTAGTTTCAAGCACACCAAAGCCTCCTAAGAAGGCAACTGACAGGAAAAACAAGGGAGGCAACCTTCAGAGACTTTCCCACTGAGACCAAGGAGAAATCCAGAGTCTCCAAAGGAAAATGACATCAAGCTCAAGTCTTCCTCGAAGACTAGAGTTCCTTTAAAAGAGAAACTCCTCATCACACCTGTGATCCCACCACCAGCTGAGGCTGAGTTAGTGACTAGAATTAGTGTCTAGGCAATAGTGTTTTGTAAAGGTGTGCACATAACGCCAGGTTGACGCTTTGCAAATGGACTCTAGGGGAACATTTGCAATGAAAGCTACGGAAGCCCCAGTGCCTAGAATGCGCTCTAGGCTTGAAGGGCAGTTCTCTTAGCAAGAGTGTAACAGTGATGTATTTGACAATCCACCTAGAGATAGAGAAGGAGACCCAGTCTCCAAATCCATCTGCTGCCAATGAAACAAACAACTGATTTGTTTCTCTCAGTGCTCGAGTTCTTTCGATGTAAAACATGACCGCTCTGCGTACATCAAGTGTGTGCAGGCTTTTTCTCCGATGTTCGAGGGGTTCTGAAAGAACGTTGGTAGTTCTATGGATTGGTTCACATGGAACTATGAAATGGAACTTTGAAATTAATTTAGGCGCAAATCTAGGGCGAGTGCGCAGAACCACCTCATCTCTGAACTGTTACAAAGGGGTCTAGAACTGCGAGCATGTGTAGTTCACTTACTCTCCTAATTGAAGTAATAGCTATTAAAAAGGCAGTCTTGTAGCTGCCTTGAACCGAGAATTTCTTAGTCACGCGTGTCTCTTTAGGAGGATGCCCTCAGCCAACAATTGCCCTGAGTCAACGATCGGCCCGCTGTCTCAGCGGAATCCAAAGTGTTCTTGAGTATACTTTGGTTTACTTGTCTGCCCTCAGTTACCGTGGACAGAAGACTAGTTCGTAGCGGTTCAGGAACCTCCTGCAGGCCTTCCTGTAACAAGGCCCATCGAGCGTCCGTGTAGCTGGCTAACAAGGTAGTATTGTTGGCAATGCACGTAGAAAAATTTGCTGCAGCCGCGACCCTCTTCCCTATGGCTTTCACTCTGTCAGGGGGGTGCCTCCCCGGTTGACAGGGGAACCCCTGCCCTTTTTCTTGTAGGGGTCACCACCAGCGAGTCTGGGGTGGAGGGACCTCTGATATAAAGAGGATCAGAAGGTGGGGGGGCGGAAAGCCAGAAGCTTTTTAATAGAGTTAAGAGGAATAGCCAGGCTGGCCGGTGTTTTTTCTTTAAGAATGTCCTCCACAAAGTCAACCTCAGGAACAGCTTCATCAGTGGCGATTTTGAAATGTTCTGCTGCTTTGTGCAACATGGCGTTAAACGTCATTTTATCGTCCACTGGAGAGGGCCGTCTAGTGTGGGGAATCTAAACACAGGGCATCAGGATCTGGAGAAGCATTTGGAGACTGCCAAGGCTGAGGGTCACCCATATCCGGGTTTTCCTCCCACCCCTCTATGGGGTCATGCATATCCTCAGTGTCAATGAAGTGATCATCATCCCGAGTGTCTGCAGGAACCTCCTCAGTGATGTTGTAAGTTTAAACATGCTCCTCATGAGAGGGATCAAAGTCTTGGAATTTAGCCACAGAGTTCAAAAGGGCTTCTTCCTGTGGTCTATTAGGGGTGGATTGCTGCGAGAGGGTTACAAACCTATTAAGCCTTTCCATACAATTTTCTAGGGGTCTAGAGATGGAAAGGGCTCTTGATTACAATCCTCTGATGCTAAACATCGATGCTGTTGACTAAACGCCGAAGATATACCTTCTTCGCCTTCCGAAAACTCTTTCGGGGCATGTGGGGGGGACCAACAGAGGTTACGCGTCCCTGTGCTTCTCCTTAGGCTTGGCGGAAGGTTCCCGTATTTCCTTCAGCGTATCTTTGGATTTCGACGAATCCTTGGGCTTTCCTGTGGTCGTCGGCAAATCCCTTCACTGACGCTTCCTAGAGCCCCCGAAACATTCTTGCAATGCATTCAGTAACGTCCTCCGCAGTAAGGAGACGCGTTGCCTGGGCCTGCGGTTGTACAGTCTTCGAGAGAACCGTGGCCTTGTCGTTGGCAGATGCTTTCACAAGATGCGTTTGTACGGGTTTTGGAATATTGGGGGTAGCGCCTTTCACTTTAGAGTGCCCAGTCGCTAGGTGCATCTGCCGCTGCCAATCTTGAAGGTCAGCGGGCAGGGCCGAAAATCTTTGGTGTGCCCGTTGGCGCTGTGGACCACTTAGACGAAGACGAGGGGGGTGGGGGGGTATGGGGGTTGTGTGTTTAGTGAGTTGCAAGTGTTTGTCTTTGTCGCCGGGGTGTACAGTCCCCATAGCAGTGCTTAAGCCGTACCTGGCGGGGCCAGGGCCAGACGTCGGAGAGGGGGCGCTCTGCCGAAAGGTCAATGTCTGAATTGGAGGCATGCTCGTCACTGATGCCCTTGTCGCACTCTGAGAGAACTTGACTCGACCTTAGACATCCCTTTGGCTGTCCACCGCCCCTTCAATGTCTTGGACGGAGGAGCTTACAAGCCGTACAACCTTGTTCATCGTGATTGACGGGCAAGCAACGGTTAAACCGTTGATGCTCATCTCTCCAAGGAAATTTGCCCTTGCAAATGGGGCAAAACTTAAATGAGTCCTCTCCATAGATAAGGATAGGGAAAGTGACGAAGACCAAATAAGAAAGAGGAAGGAAAGGGAAAGTCATTCTCAGATTTTACAGAAATTTCCACCTCGAACCTACTGTGCCGACTGGATCACTGTCCGTCGAAGGTCCGAGGAGGTTTCAGCTGTCGATCTTAATAAAAATATTGACCAATGGTCGATGGGACAATTAATGTCACTGTACGAACTCTGCTTAAGACGACCAGTATACTGGGAGGAAAAACAATCTGAGGGACCTCGACGCGTGAGGGATTTTGGATACACTGCACGTCACATTAGGGACAGTGTTGCAGTCACACCCATGTCGACGTCCCCTTTCGATTATCGAAAGATAAGATGCAATAATCTGCAGTGACCACCGGATGTCGGACTATATGCACAGCATGTGATTCTAAGCAGATTAACAAGCATCAGAAGTGTGTATTCGTGTAGACCTATGCACAACTTACCTGTAACTGCAATTTAAGAAGAACTAATTAAGGGCCAGACTATCTGGCATTGGGACTTTGCATAACGGTTTCAGATTCAACTGAAGCAATCGCCTAAAACATGTATAAGAACTGATTACAAACTTTGAGACTATTGGACGTAAGACTCCATTACGGGTAGTGAGGACTATCAGGAATTATTGACCCATTATGCAGAGATAATCGAAGAAGTTGCCTTGAGGACGACCGTATAGGTCAAAACAATTGTCGGCTGTTGTAGATCTTTGCAATTAAAAGCACATTGACGAAATATACTTGAAACTTGTTTTGAACACGATATTACTGAGAAAGAAACTACCTAATGTAGTAACATTGTCACAGCGCTGTTTGACAGCACCCATTTCTAAACGGTCTGAATGAGAGTGGTGCCTTCGGCGGGAACCCTTTATGTCCCCGCCTAAACTCCAGTTTGTCTCTGAAGGCAGGAAGCAGGGGAGGAGCCCAAAACTCTGACAGAGTGCCTGAATGGAACCAGTTCCCACTGGGGGGCTGGCTGTCCTGATTGGACAGCTACACGCCCCTTTCTGTAAACTGTGGGGAGAGTGCAGATGAGTTATGGGAAAGCCGAATAAAAAGTGAGGTTTGAGGCCGAAGGCAAGTCGACCACTGGAACAGATAATACAAAGCTGAAGACTACCAGAGACACCTAGACCCTTCCAGTAACCGTGAAGCATCCACTGCTGTCCAGACCCAGTTTGGCTGGTGGGACCAACCAGCCCCAAGACGAATTGCAGATCGAGCCATCAGAGGTGCTGCAACCTTCCAGGGCTACAAACTGAATACCAGGGGACCTTCGACCATTTGCAGTGCAACTCCCGTGTGAACGAATCCTCCCAAAACTTTAGTGAGCTCCAGTTGGACCTCCAGAGGCACAACCCCTCATCCAAGAACCCCTAACCAGAGTGCAGGACTGCAGAATCGAAGATCGCCCGGGCAGCAACTGTTCACCATTGGAGCTGATAAAAAAGTGCCAAAAACTGTTGGGCAACCGAAGAAATCCTTGCCGAGAGTCCTTTTTCGAGTGCTGCTGGGACATCCCATCAGAGTCCTTTCTTTGGTCACCAGACCGACAAATCAGGAGACTGGGTCCATCGCTGATGCACAGGAAAGAATCCAGCTTCTTGAAACCACCTTAAGGTACTGTGGGGCTCAAGATAGAACTTGCCTCAAGCCGAATAGTCGCTCCAGTGTGACTGGACTGCGACACCCTGTGTTTGGGTGTCTACCCATACCTCTTGCCCAGGCTTAACAGTTTGCGCACTTTTAGGGAGTCATTTCCAGGGTCTTTAATAATTGGGTTAAGTATTCAGAGGAACCTTGAGTGACTTTGTCAATGAAACGTCACTTCTCTAAAAAAATGTGGCTGCTCAGCACTATTTAAACAATAGATTACGGTCTTTCTGTAACAATTGTAAGCGAATGAACATCTATTGAAGCAGTCGCCTATGAAAAGTATTGTTGATATTTCCTGTGTGTTGGTTAGTCTAAAATAGTATTTATCTTGCCTTGTGTATATAAAATAAATCTATGATATTACAACTTCAAGCGTGTAGGTTTCTTTGGGCTAATGTATTGACTAGGTTCATTGTACTTACCTACAGCTCAAATCCTCCTCCGAATATAAGCCTGGCTGCTCTGCCATTCTACCAATCCTTTGGTTAGTACAGATTTGTGCTACAAGTTGGGGACTTGTATACCAAGGGATGGTAGAGTCCTACCTACAGGTGGACTTTAGAAAAACTCCCCTAACATTCAGGATGCAGCAGCACAGGATCCGGTCCCTGGATTCTTGGTCTGGAGACTGAAGAAATGGACACTGGATGGGAACTTGTGGCAGTAGTCACAGTGGAGGCTTCCAGCAAAGGATATTCACGGTTTCTCGCGGCTCTGTGGACTTGGCGCCTCTTTTACAGGAGCCAGATGAAGAAAGAAGATCACCGGTCAGATTCTCTTCACTTTCCCAGTCCTGCACTCTAGTGAGGGGACTTCAGGGATTTGAAGCGTGTCTCTGTAGGTCCAGCAAGAGTCCACCAGGCTTGAGGTACCCTGGTATTGGCAGTTAGCAGCCCATGAGGTTCTCAGCACGTCGAGGGATGGCTTGTTTTGTCTTGGGACTAATTGGTCTCAGCAGCCTCTGGGTAGGAGTTGTTTTTGGGACCCCCCGAGGTTGATTGGAAGGAAGGGTTGCATTAGGCTCTGGTTACACAGCAGGCTCTCTGGTTGCAGGAATTGCTACAGATGTATTTTCTTGGTCGACTTGTCAGCAGCTTCCAGGTTCATTGCATTTATCAGGAACTACATAGCCCCCGCTATTCCCACCAGGAATAAAAAGGATATCACCAGGGACAAGCTACTCCCGCTTATCCTACCCATTCTGAACAATTGTGCCGCATCTTACAACAACCCTATGGTCTTAGTGGACACGTTCAACCAAACTCTGCTTAAAGCTATCAACACCATAGCCCCTCTTAAACCAAGGAAAGCTAAACAACGAGCTCACCTGAATTCGTGGTTCACTCCACAAATTAGAGCCCTGCGTAAAGTAAAACGAAAGGCGGAAACACTTGGAAAAGTCTCCCTTGTGCTTCCAACAAAGACAACCTCTTCATCGCATCCCTTGAGGAAGCGATTATACAGGCTAAAAGAAACGTACAACCTGTGCATCGCGCAAGCTGAATCCAATACGAAGGAGCTATTCAAAATTCTCAAAGAATTAGAATCCCCTTCGCCTCTACCAGATACATGCAACAAAGATAGCTCTTGGTGTAATAACATCCAAAACACTCCTCTCCAAAATAACCACCTTACAAGCCAAAATCAATTCCAAACAAAACTCTTACTAAATTCCCTGCACCTAAAACCACAACCTTAACCAAGCCTCCATTTAGCTTTCTTCCTCTCACCATCCCAGAGGTTGAAAGAATCATCACCAACCTTCAACCCTCCAACTGCCAAGGGGACTCCTGCCCTGCATCCATCAAGGAATCTGCTCATGACCTTGCTCCCTTCATTACCACCTTCATTAAATCTTCATTTCACTCTGGAATTGTCCCCAACAATCTGAAGGACGCCTGGGTCATCCCGCTGCTGAAAAAACCTACACTGGATCCATCCATACCTACTAATTTCAGACCATCCATACCTACCAATTTCAGACCCATCACCATGGTCCCGTTCCTCCTAAAAATCTTAGATAGAGCTGCCTACCTTCAGATACAGAAGTATCTGAAGACTAACAACCTACTCGGCACAAGACAATCTGGCTTCAGACCTAGGCATGGGACAGAAACAGCCCTATTAGATCTTAAAACATAAATAGAGGACATAAAAGATAATGGCAAACTGGCCCTACTACTACTCCCGACACCTCTGCAGCCTTTGATTTGGTCAATCACCAAATCCTATGCCAACATTTGAAATCAGATGCCCACTTTTCGGAAAAAGCCACTAACTGGATTAGATCCTTCCTGGACAATAGACACATGAGCGTATTCTCACCCACCGCATCTGCTGATCCATCCCCGGTCCCCTGCGGAGTTCCTCAAGGGCTGTGTGTATATCCTACACTTTACAATATATTTACCAAACCCTTGTTTGATGTGCTTGACTATTTGGGTGCCACCTACACCAGCTACGCAGATAACTCCCAGATACTCATCCCCATCACTGGTGACTACACTGCAGACTCCAAAGCTCTGAAAACATCTACCAAGTTGTCCAAGCCTGGATGGCACAACACAAGCTCTGTCTCAATGACAAGACATAGCTCCTCATCCTTGGCACCCAACAAAGACTTAACAAGCTTGACCCCGTCATTCAGCACCTTCAATATTGATGCCAACCCCATTAAAGTGGCCAAAGAGACTAAAACTTTAGGAATCTACCTTGATTCTACACTTTCCCTAAATCGACAAACTAATGCAGTCACCGCTGCCTCGGCTTGCACATGTAAGTTGATCACAGCCTGCCGCCAATTCCTCTCTACTCAGAACTGCATCATTCTTGCCAGGACATTGGTTATGTGTAAACTTGATTACTGCAACAAACTCTATCAAGGCACCAACCAACGCAACCGCAACAAACTACGGATCTCCCAAAACAATGCTATTAGAGCAGCCCTCAACATCCCCAGATCGTCTCACATCACTGACACTAGGAAGAGATTACACTGGCTCTCTGTTGCCCAAAGGCTTTCACTCACTGACCCTCACTCACAATTGTGTAAACAACCAGGCCCCCATCTACTTAGCCTCCTGCTTCTCTCATTACACTTTCACAGACGCTTAGATCTACCCAAGCACACTGCCTTACGATACCTAGATGCAACCTACAGACAGCCGGAGGTGTTAGCTTCCCAGTCCTTGCGGCCAAACTCTGGAACTCTCTGCCACTCTCCATCAGAACCCTGCCCTCCCCTACCATATTCAAACACAAAGCCAAGCGCTGGCTATCCTCTACACCCTACCCAGTGCCATTTTAAGCCACTTGATCTCCTTACCACCCAGCCAGCTACCGCCTTGCCAGACAACCTGCCTTGCCTGCACTTTACTGCCTTGTGAATTCAATATGTTTTTGCCTGTAACTATTCTTGCCATTCATGTACCTACGTGCCTTAAGATACGTGCCTGGTTGCCCTCGGGCCTTGTGCGCTATATAAATAAAATACAAATACAAAAATACAAATATGTGGTCTCTTGTTCTAATAAGCTTTCCCTTTTACCAACTTATAACAGTATTCTAAATACCAACAGTCAGACATTAATGTCCCCAGCACCCTAACTATTGAAGTCACCTGAGGGTGTAGGTTGTGTCTGTGGGCCATCCCAAAAGGGTTGTGTACAGTATTGAAGTGTATTTGTGTGTTACTATTATATTGCTCCCTTCTGAAGAAGGCTTATTCTAACTGACAGATAAATTAATAATTGTTCATTCAAGAAACCTTGTGTGTACGAGTTTATTTGAATACTTGCAAATGTGACATTTCTGTAACTCCACTACAGCTCACATTGACACCTCTTGAGATAGGCGTGGCTGCTCAACACGCTACCAAAACTGAGTAGTACAAGCTTATACCAAAGGTTGGGTTTCCTATACTTGTAGTCAGAGTTGTGTGTAGTGCACCCAAAGGGTATTGCATACAAACTTTTCCTAACTAACACACACCACCCTATGTGGAGTGCTGGGGTTTTACTTGGTAATTCCCTATCCCACTTCTCATCTAACATTTTCTGCTACATTAACTTACTTTAAAGGGCTGGTGGCAGTGGTTTACTTTTTACTACCAGTGTGCATTTTTACCACAGTCAGAATCCTCAGCTGCAGTACAGCACCCATCGCCATTTTCTGTTAGTTTCTTCTTGGCTTTTAATCTTGTTAGTTGAAACTGGTTTGAGCGCTTTGTGCGTTTTGGCGGGATTTAGCCTAAAGCCCGCCCAGGCTCCAGTGTATCTGGAAAGGCAGGACGTAAGGGAGGCTCACAAAACTTCTGTGTCCTTTGTCTCTAGGTGTGCCCAAGAAAAACCAGTCCCGATTGGCCGGCTGTCTGTCCTAAAAGGACAGTCACCCTGCTGTGTGATTGACAGCATAGGCTGTGAATGAATGGGGGGTTGGGGAGGCAATGACATAAAAAGTGAGGTTTTTGTGAAGAGAGACAGAGTTGACCACTAGAGAGGAACATCCAAAGAAGTTGTGACGAGACGCCAGCAGCACCTTCCTGGACGCAAAGTGCCCGGTGAAGCCCTGCACCTGTGCTGACCCAGTTTTCATAGACTGGGAAGAACCGTACGGGACGACTTCCTCCCTTAGGCTGGTGGAACCAACTAGCCTCAAGACAAGCTTCCATTTGGTGCAAACCTCCCCCCCCCCAGCTTGCTGTTCCTCACCAGAGCTGCAGAAGCCCAATGCCCGGGGTACTGGCACCATTCATTAGTGCATCGTCTTGCGAATTCCAAATCTGACCAAATCTTCGTGGGCATCAAGAGGACCCCATCGAAGCAGGACATCTTGATCCAGAGTCCCCCTCAGCAGAGTTCAGGACAGAGGGAGCAAGCGTCTTCCAAACAGTTTTCGTTCTTCATGAACTCAATGGCTTTGGCAGTACTTGTTCCCTCATAGGTTATAATTGTTATCATTGCTGGGATAAAGGTTTTTCCTGCCTCCCTTTAGGATATTGTAATTGTTTTACAAACTGTTGAGAAGTATGTTCTACATCGTGTTCTAATCTTTCTTTCCTTTAACAACTTAATAAATGAATTGAGTAACTGGAATAAATGCAATACTGACCTTTACGGAAGTCACTCCGTGTGCTGGAACATGTGTTAGCATAAGAAACGTCTTTACCAACTTTTGTTTTTAAAAACTGAATCCATGATTGAATGTTACTAGTAGATAAAGATTTTAAAGAATGCTTATTTAAACCTTGCTTATAAATAAATATTTGTGTGTTACTTGGCTACTTGTACTTACTGATTTAAATTGTACAGCTCACATTACCCCTCTTAAGATCAGCCGAGCTGCTGAGTCACACTACCGACTTGTATAGTAAAGGCCTATATTAAAAGGTGGGTTACCTAATACCAATAAGTCTTGTGTAGCCCCACACCAGTTGACTGCACCAATTGTTACCCAACAGTCATTAAAGTAGTTTCACTGCCACCAGCCATTGAAGTAAACTTGCAAATGCAACACAAATGTTACCGGGTAACTAGAAATGGGATACATTGCATCCCCCAGCACTCCAATTAAGGTGGGGGTGTGCTGGCTCACTAAAATAAATGTAAGGTGGATCAGAATACCACTCTACTTCTTGGGGACAGTAGTCCACCCAAGAGGCAATGAAAAATTAACAACGTAATCCCCAGCAGCCCAGCCTAAGCCCAAATGTTATAGGGAACTAGAGATCCAAGCACACACTATGGAGAGACATAAAAAGGGGAAAAGATTAGGTGGAGGGGGGAGGAGGGGGGGGGGGGGGGGGAAGATTCCCGCTCACTTAGGAATAAGAGAAAAATAATAAAAGTCCAGCCAAAAAGTTTCTGGGGGAGACAAAGGTCAGGAAGATTATTCACATTCATGAAAATCTTACCCAACCGTCCGCCAGTCATACGAACCGTGAACTAGTCAAATTAAACGTAATGATTTACTTTGAAAATTGTAGTTTCCTGGTTACACATTCCACTAGCCCAAGACTAGAAAGGCAGACCATTCTACCATTTTCGGGTATGCTTTTAGTAACGTGGATCCTTTCCTTCTCCATTACATCAAATATTCAATGTTATCAAACGATTACCAAGCAAGGTCTGTTCGTGTTTTGCTATTGCATCCTTACAGATCAAAGACTACCACACATTTCTTGGTATATATTTCAGAAAATGTTACTAAAGAAGCCCTACCCCATGTGCCTTTTTGTACGAGATCAGATTTGCTGCAGGATCTGGATGGTGAGAGTTCAGAATGAATCCATCTCCCCCAAATTGCAGGAAGCATTTTTTTACATTCAAAGCATTCCGACTGTGGAGAGGTACTCGCATAAAAAGGGAGAGGGTGTCTTCTCGTCTCCACTACCAGCATCCTAATCTGAAGGGCTCAAGCAAATGAATACCTTTACCATAACAAGGATAGGCACCAATGCCACCAAAAATCATTTGCGTATTTACACATACCAATTACTGGGACCAGTGAATATGAAGGCACATAGCAGTGACAATGAGTTGCATAAATAAGGTATCTAAATAATATATATTACTATCATGTGGAATCCAACATAGTATACTTACTTTGCATTGCTAGAGGGACCAATGACAGTGCGGCTCAGAGGAGTTCCTTGATAAGCAGTTGCGTGGAGATAATCAAAAGTAACCTCTTGTATATTTGCATCAATTTCCTGCATTTCACGAAGGATCACGCCACGTTCCTTCTCAATCTGGGAATCCTCCAGGCTGACGTTCTGCACAACATCTGCTAATATTTCTACAGCTACAAAAGAAACATTAAGAGCTTAGCAATGCACCTAGCATAAACCTACTAAAAAGATATATTTCTTCCCTTGGCACTGGCCTGGAAAAGAGCTTTGTTGCTCCAATCTCCTGCTGTAGTTTAAGTGGGTAGGTAGAGAACGCTGCAATACCTTTGATATACACCTACCAAATACAAATATAGGTCACCAACTTTGCTGATGCATATACCTTTTGGTAAGTCCTTAGAAAGAGCTTTGATGTAGATTGCAGTCTGCTCACGGGAGGTGTAAGCATTGAGATGTGCACCAATACTCTCTACCTCTTGTTCCAAAGCAGCTTGTGGACGCTTCTTGGTACCCTTAAAAGAAAAAAACAACCAATTTATCAAACTACCAAGGTGCAGTGGTCAACTGTGATCCAAACATGAAATGCTAGGTTAATTTCCATATCATGCATATGCCGTTGCTAAACATTTCATGGCCTAATTGAAAAAGCAACACTACAACTCTTTCTTCAATGCTCAAAGTTTGAGCTGCCAGTTTCACCATTAGCAAATATTAATCTTCCATGCTATGCCTAGAACCTTTATGCAGGAAAACCATTTAAAGTCAGGCTTTAGAAATAAGGTGCATTTGGACGCCAAGGTAGGGGAAATGGGTGTCTTAAAACTAGGACCACCCCCATGCCATCTCCGAATTCAAAGCACATCCTTACATTAATGATCTCCTGGACATTGGATGAATGGACATGGATGAGGGAAATCTACTCTGTTAGGAGGGGGGGAGGTGGGGGAGGGGAGTTAGAAGCGAAAGACTCCTTGTCCAAAACTCTCCATGCCAAAAGGTTAAGTTCCCAAAAGGCCTCTACAGATTTTCAGCACCCTGTATAAATCTTCCCAAATCACATACAATTGAGAAAAAGAACGAGTGTACAAGTTATCCTGCACTACAGACAAACTATAAATATGCAGGGAAACAGATATATATACTCAAATCTTGGACACTTAAATGGACTTTCTACGCTCGAATCCAGCACTCTGGTGAGGTGACTAGAGCTTGGGTCATCCTGCTTCGGGAGGGTCCTCGGGATCTTCCTGGAGCTCTGGTATGGCCTAGAGAGGATGCACTAGACTGATTTCTCAACCCCCTGGCAGTCGGTTCCAGCAGCAACAAAGTAGTACAGTCAGTTGGGAAAGGTCTTCCAGCAAAGTTAGTCTTGGGGGGTTAATTGGTCCCACTAACCCAAGGGAAGATGTCGTCCTCGCCAATGCTTCTCTATTCGATTCAGAAAAGGAGGGTTAGCACAGCAGCAGGGCTTCACCGGGCGGTTCAATGGTCCAGGAGGATGCAACAGGATTCTCTTCACGATTCCTTAGTCAGATGTTTCATCCAGTGGCCGACTCAGTCTTCAGTTCAAGAAGCCTCTGCTTTTATGCAGGTTTCTCCCATTCATGCCCAGCCTAGCTGTCACTCACAGCAGGGTGGATGTCCTCCAAGGACAGCCAACCAATCAGCACTGGGTGCATTCAGGTTACCAAGGACAGAGTTTCGGGCACCTCCCTCGCTTCCAGCTATGCCAGACACGCTGGAGCCAGGAGGCAGGTTTCAGTACTGAAACGCGCCAAACAAAAGGGTTAAACATGGTTTGGCGTGCAGCATAAAACCCAAGAAAGACTTCACTAACGAGAAATGGCGAAAAAAGAAGACCGGGCCATTTTGACACAATGGTCACCCATGGGTGCTATACTGCAGTCGAGCATTCAGTCTGCGGTAGAAAAGCACAATGGTAGGAAAATTAAACCACTGCCACCAGCCATTTAAAGTAGTGAGTGTAACAAAAAAATGTTACATGAGTGAATAGGAAGGGGGGCTACTAAGTAACCCCCCCCCCAGCCCTCCACATAAGATCGGGTGTGTTGGACTTCTAAAAGAGAAAAGGTAAGTAAAGTCAATTTTACTTTACTAGTCTTGGGAACAGTAGTTCTCACAAGAAAAGGTATTTAAACCTTAGGAGAAATCTAAAGGATTTCTCTGGGACACTGCACTGAAGGTGCTGTGTGTCATCATACGAAAGGTAGATGCCTATGGAATTTGTCAGACTCCAAACAAAGCAAACAGAATCCAAACCAGATCAAAAATACGAGAGTGAGAAAAAGGTCTCACTCAATCCAGGATAAAAATGAACAGTCCTAAAGTCCAGCAAAAGAGCTGGAGGTCTCCAAGGTTGAAGGGAATTAGCACAGAATTGAGAATGCTCCGTAACAAACATATGCGAATATGAAGAAAACCATAAACAAAGCTAGTGACGAGATGCAGGAGATGTACATATGCCGAATAGAGCGAAATAAGCCAAATAAGCCAATTCTCTTCACCTTGGAGATCCCCAGCAACTTTGCTGGATTTTGAGGACTTTATATATTTTTTTACCTGGAAAGAGTAGGAGCCTTTTTCCCCCCCACTCGTGTATTTTGATGTGCGTTCTACATTTGTGTTCTTTGACTTTGGAGTTTTAAGATCACTCCATAGGCATCTTTTCTCTGAGATAAACTACTGAAATTGACTTTACTAGTCTTTCCAAATTCTTAGACCCAGCACACAACATCTTACAATGGAGAGCTGGAGGGGTTAGTATCCCCGGTGTCTAAAATACTCATGTAGCAGTGAAATGCTAACCTTTCCTATTGAAAAGGCTGGTGGCAGTGGTTTTACAACAAACTACCATGATTTTTCCCGACCGAACACCGGCAGCTAGAAATCACGGGAGCCATGTTTTTCAAGATGGCGCCTTAAGCCCCTTTGTTAAACTGGTCCCGGTCGTCCTTTTTTTGCCATTTCTTTTTGGAAAGGTCCTTCTAGTGTTTTGCCTCTGCGCAACAAACCAGGCTTGGTCCCTTTGTTTGCGTGCCTTTTGCGGGCTTCAAGACTGAAGACCCACCTCTGGCGTATCAATGGCTGCAGTGGGCACGAAGTGAGGGAGGTGCCCAAAACTCCCGGTTCTTAGTCTCCTTCGACACCCAAATTCACTCTGGCGTGATTGGCTGACTGTCCAGCAAGGATAGCCACCCTGCTGGGTGAGTGGGAGCTAGGCTGGAATGAAAGGTAGAAAACTGTTTAAAAGGCGAGTCTCTTGGACTGGAAAGCAGAGTCGACCACTGGATCGAAAGAACCAAAGACGAGCTGGAAGAGGACAGCTGTGGCAACTCCTGGACCATTGGTTTGCCCGGTGAAGCCCTGCTGCAGGTCCGAATTGCCAAACTCCATTCGACAGAAGCTCCTTCCTTTGAGTTGGTGGGATACCATTCTCAAGGCTGGTTAGGATTAACCAGGGAAAGTGACACCAGTTTGTGTTCTTGAATCTAAGTGACCATTTTGTTTGCTTTCGTCCTCCCTCTTGTCCCCACAACGGAGGTTCAGGAACAGCGAGATCTGCAGGACTTGCCAGGAACCACGACTTCAGCAGCATTTGTTTCTTCATACAAAAGCTACTGTGCAAACCCGATTGAGAGAACGCCACTCTCGCGGTTAAAGTTCGTGAAACTTTCCCAACTTACAGGCCTAATCAGCTTGTGACCCATCGTATGTTCCTTTTTTGCCTAAGCTACTTCTGAGAACTTTTGCAAAGACTTAACCGTTTTGATAACAGAACTGCTCTTTCTGATCCAGAACACTCATCCATTGACTTTGGCCTGGTCTATTGAATTGAACTCTTCTGGTTAACTGAAACCATTTGCACTGCCTATAAAGTAGAAGTGATCTATTCTACTTACTTTTGTCGTTTTTGCTCACTGCTAAGTAATTGAACTGCCATTTTGCTCCTATTTCAGGGGAGCTCAAACTGCCTCAAAAGCTTAGTTTCATATTGGAGTGCATTTGTTTATATTATTAAGTTGCCTTCTTCTAGTGAAATGTTTTCCAAATGATTGTGTAATAAATTATTAAGTGTTTTTTACTCGAGTAGAAGTCTTTACTTGAACCACTGTGATTAAAAGTCCTCTGTGTAACTACGTGTATTGCTCACATTCACTCTTGAGAAGCCAGGCTGCTCAAATCGCTACCAGAAACTGTTTGGTACAGAGGTTCTACCAAAGGTTGGTTTGGCCAACACCTGTAGTCCTAATTGTGTGTAGTGGTCCCAGAGGGTATTGCTTGCAATTCTACTTTGTGTTTCGGTGTTAAGCAGATCAGACAACGTAGAAGCCTGCTAAAGTAGGAAATATAATGCAAGTAAAGCAGCCATATTAAGAAACTGGACGTTGGCATTGTGTAATGGTAAGCAAATAATCTCAAGAGACCAAGGCGGCAGAGCTGACGGGTGCTGAATACAGCTTTGTGCGATAAAGGGTATTTGTGTGGCTCAAGATCAAGGATGCCACAGCAAGAAGCAACGGCAAGGAACAAAAGGAGTGCAAGAGGCATAAGCCATGTATGTAAGACATACTTCTCTCAGGTTTAATGGAGCAACCAAGTCTCCATAGGCCAAGAGGAGTAATATCATCCAATAGAATTGAATCACATAGCACTAAAGCGAGAATGGATGAAATCATGTTCTAACAAGTAGTGTAGGACTGGAAAACAAGGCCAATCAAAGTTCTAGAGGAAGATAGCAACATACATTCACTCCCTTAAGTATTCTGAATAAGAGCACAGCCAGAAAGGTCAACTACAAACGAGAAGTCTTGGTTTAGGGCCTAACTGATGGGAGATGGTAGGCCAATTAGCTAAGAAAGGCAGTTGTCTGAGCGCATGTGCTGCTAACGAGCTGAATGTCCAAGGTTGGAAGAGTGCCAACCAAACATAAGGGCCTATGTGGTGATGGTCTGACTTCTGAAGTTAGGGTTAATTCTCTGTGGACCTGTAGTGTATAAACTAATCTGTACTTTCTTTTACAGGAGTTTGCATTATGCCCTACTCTAGTGACTAATCTATTAGTGTTGTGTGATACTTCTACCTGTTAGTCATTTTTCATAGTGATATTTGGCCATAAATAATTAACTTTGTATACATACTGGCTAAGTTTAATCTGTGATTCCCATTGTGGACCCTTTAAAAGCTCACCACCTCTTCGCCTAGACCTCTTGTCATTGCTACCGTGAACTGGTTTGACTACAGCTCCCAGCGTTGCCCCATCACAATATAGGTTAGCCTTCTATACATCTGCCCACCGGGCCAGAGTACAGAAAAGCAGCACTAACAAAGACCCCAGCAAACAGTACCTCAGCACAGAAGAAGTGTTGCAGCATCTGCAGCCAAAAACCCAGTCGATGGATTCCTTTGTCATGAAGACAAAAGACAGGTATTTGGAAGGGAATCTTCAGCAGGGATCAAAGAGAAGAAAGAGTTTCTTCATGGCTGGATGGGGCTCTGGTTTTGTGCCCTTTTCAGAATACTGAATATCGCTTATCGGATTCCAGCAGGACGCTACAAAGGTTTCATCTTGGTTCAGAAGGATTGCAGACCTGAATGGTCGCAGCACGAAGTAGGATGGCTCAAAATCCAGGTCTTAAGAGTCTAGTGGATCTCACCAGGCTCTGGATGGGGATCATCCGTTTCGGGATCGCCGGGTCGATTGGAAGGAAGGGTTTACAGCAGGCTCTCTGGTCACTGAAAATCTATACAGGCTTCGTTCCTTTTCGGTTTTGGTTCCAGTGATCCGCTTGTCAGCAGCTTCCAGGTTCAGAGTTTTTATCAAGAATTACAGCACAACCTCTGCATTCTGGCGAAAAAGGAGCCTGCCATTTTCGAAAAATTGTGGCTCTTTTGTGCATTACCGAAGCTTAATTAACAGTCTGCGAGTAATAAACGCTAAAAGTCATAAAGGTAAAAATCACCGCCACCGCCATTCATGTAAAACCTGCAATTGGAGCAATGTTACCAGGTAAGTAAGAAAGGGGATGCATTGTATCCCCCCAGCACTCCACATAAGGTGGGGTGTGCTTGCTCACAACAAAGAACGTAAACGGAGATGAAAATCCCTCTTCCTACTTGGGATCTGTAGTTCGCCCAAGTACACGAAGGCACAAGTTACTTACCTGTAACTGTTCTCCAGCATGGGTCTGGCATGTATTCACATACTCGTGAATATTCCCTGTAGTCAGGCTGGGAATCCTCAGTAAAGAAAAAAATCTGTTTCATTTCTGAACAGTCTTTCTCCTAAAAACCAATCACTGGTCTCTGGGTCATACTGCCCCCAGCCAATGACTGCCCTCCACATAAGCCCCTCCTCTGGCAGCCATCTTCAAATTTGGTAGCACGTAAAGTGGTAGCAGGACCAAGAGAATAGCCGCAGAGGGGTAGGCGGGAGGGTTTGCATGTGAATCCATGCCAGATCCATGCTGGAGCACAACAGTTACAGGTAAGTAACTTGTTCCTTCTTCAGCATGGGGTCTGGCATGGATTTGCATGCTCATGAATAAAGAATACATAGCAGTACACACGGACAACCACGGGAGGTGGCAAGGCTCAACATTAAGCATTTCAACATCTCAACATTAAGCATCTCTTACCTCCAAACCAGGCTCACCTTCAAGAGAAGAGGTTGCGCAGCACTGCTTGGCCGACTCTGGACTCCTCCCTGGAATCCCAGTTGAATTTTGTGAAGGTGTGCGTCGACCTCAGCAGCCCTGCAGATGTCCAGCAGGGGCACACCAGACAGGAACGCCGTAGTTGCAGCGATCCCTGTGGTCGACTGGGCTCTCGGACAGCCAGGCAACGGTCGGTTTGCCAACCGGTGACAATGGGTGATGCAGCCGGAGAGTCACCTGGAAATGGAAGTCTTGGAGAGGGCCTTACCTTGGTTCACAGGGCCAAAGTTCACAAACAGCTGTGACGTCTTCCGAAAACTTCAGAAAAATTCAGCGCTCTAGTCACATGCAGCGAGTGCCAAGTCCTCTCAGCCGGTGACGATGGAGACGGGAAGAAGACAGGTAACACCAAGGGCTCGTTGAGATGGAAGTCCGACGGCACATTGGGCATGAAGGAGGGGTGCGTCCGCAGCACCACCCTTGTCTCGTGGAATGTCAAGTACAGTGGTTTATCGTCGTGCGGCGGGTCTGGCCACAAGAAACCCTGCTTTCCACGATAAAAACTTCAGCGGCACCAAATGCACAGGCTCGAACGGGGGACCCATGAGCCTAGTCAGCACCACATTGCTCCCACGCCAGGGCCGGCGGGAACAAACGTAAAAGTCCTTTTGAGAATTCCTTGACCAAGCGGTGGGACCATAACGACGACTGTCCCGGAGTTCTGGTGTAGCGGGAGATAGACGCCAGTTGAACCTTGATGGAAGCATGGGCCAACCCTGCCTTGGCCAGCAACAGTAAATACAGCAGCACCTGCAGGGACTTCATCCGCAGAGGATGGAGTTTCTGCGCACAGCACCAGATGGCAAACCTCTTCCACTTATAGCCGTAGCATTTCAGTGTAGATGAAGCCCTGGCCTTGGCACGCACTTCCTTGCAGTCTGCCGGGAGATCGTACCCCCCCCAAACTCTAGCGCTTCAGGCGCCAGGCCTGCAAGTTCAGCGACCCTGGGTGGTGGTGCAGAATCATCCTCCTTCCCTGGCAAGATCTGCGTCGGCCAGAAGCTTGACTGGAGGGGACGTCGACATGTCCAGAAGGTCCGGGCACCATATCGGTCTCAGCCACGCTGGTGCGTCAAGGATCATCCTGCACCGGGACAGTCTCAGTTGATTGACGAGTCGCAGAAATGCATAGAGGAGCAGGCCGTCTCTGGGAAGGAGAATTCATCCCCCATGCTCCCCGGCTGGGGAAAACCGTTTGTCACCATCGCAAACAGATCGATCTGGGGATTGCCACATCGTCAGAACAGCAGATACACTTTGTCCCGTCGAAGCTCCCACTCGTGGCACGAGCGCAGTTACCTACTGAGAGAGTCACCGCAGCGTTCTTCACTCCTGCCAGATGAAATGGGACGAACATCTCCTGAGCGACGGCCCATCGCCATAGGTCCTGCGCTTCTTTGGAGAGCGCTGGGGATCTGGTGCCCCCCTGCTTCCGGATGTAAAACATTGTGTTTGTGAAAATCTGCACCACCTTTCCCTTGAGGGACGGAAAGAAAAAACTGAGGGCCCAAAACACAGCCCGTAGCTCCAGAACGTTGATGTGCAACGACTTCTCCTCTGGTAGCCACAGGCCTCTTGCGTGGAGACGACCGGTGTGTGCACCCCATCCCTCCCGGGATGCGTCCGTCGTGACCGTCTCCTGGTGCGGGGTGGTCTGGAAATCCGCACCCGACAGATGCGCACGGACACCCCACCACCGAATCACTCGGACACTCTCGTCGAGGGTACTCTTGTCCTCGAAGCTTCCCCGATACCTGGATCCAACTGGCGTCGAGGAACTCCTGCAGCGTCGCATCCGCAGCCTGCACAGGAGACGAGGTAAATGCACGACGACATGCCGAGGAAGGACTTGATGGACTTCACCCTTGTGATCTTCATGTTCAACAGCCGTTGTACCTTGCCCAGGATGGCTGCCATTCTCTCCTCAGACGGGGAAACCAGACAACACTGTTGAGCCGGGACCCCAGAAACAGTGCGTCCTGCGATGACACCAAGCAAGACATCGCAAAGCTTAACAAGAATCCCAGTTCCGTGAGTAGCCAGACGGTTGCTGCAGTGTGTTCGATGGCGGTTTCCCTCAACTTCGCTCGGATGAGCCAATCGTCTAGGTCGGGGTAGACGTGGATCCCCTGCAGGCATAACTGCGCCAGACACTTGGTGAAAACCCTTGGTGCCGACTTCAGTCCGAAGGGAAGGGCCTTGAATTGGTAATGCTGCCCTTTGACCACAAAGCACAGAAACTTGCTGTGTCCCTGGTGAATGGGGATGTGGAAATAGGCGTCCTCCAGGTCCAGTGACAAAAGGAAAACCCCTTCTTCCAGTTGTCCCAGCACGTGCTGAAGGGTGACCATCCGAAACCTCTGGTACCTGATGTACTTGAGGCGGCAGAAGTCTAGTATGGGTCTCCAACCGCCTGTCTTCTTTCTGGCGAGGAAGTACCAGAGCCCTATTGGAAAGAGTTCTATCATGCCCTTCTTCAACATGGCTCATATCTCCAACAGAGGTTGCGGGACGTGGTTTTCCTTCCTGGCCAACGATGGAATGCGCGGGCACTACTGTTCAAATTCCAGGGTGTGCCCGTGGGCCAGGGCATCCAGCACCCAACGGTCGGTGGAGATGGACTTCCACACGCTGACCAAGTTCGCCAGCCAGCCTCCCACCGGGTTGCACAGGTGGGGGCCCAGACGTTGCGGCCGGTTCAATGCTGCTTTGCCGTGGGGTGCCACCTTGGGGACCATGCCGTCAACGACATCCGGACTTGCCGCGGCCCCTGTAGGCTTACTCCGAAGAGCGTGACGGTTGATGGTAGGACGACGAGCCGCCACCGAAACCTTTGGAGTATCCCTGGGAGGGGAGGGGGAGGAAGAGGATGTTGACGCCGAAGATCCAGAGAACGTGTTCCCCGCTGCGACTACAGAGTCCGGGGACGGTTGGGATCTGAGACACTTGGGTGCAGAGCCTGGCACCCTGTATTTCTTCACGTACCAGTCCCTACTCGCCGAGGACGGGTTCTTCATGAGGGACATACCCTCGTCCCAAATGTCATCCAACAGAGGGATAGAAAGTCCTCTTGGCCTTCCGGCACTGGTACAGGAAGCCTTGCTTCTCATCGGGGGCCAGTTGAAACATCTCCGAGGCCCTAGCGATCATGGCCTGGAAGGAGCCAATTTCGTCGGGTGGCGAGGCCCCCTCCATCCTCGTCCGTACCAGTCTTCACCGTATCCGGTTCCGTACCTTCCCTCGGAGAAGGGGATGTGGCGAAGGATGGCAAGGAGGTGGAGGAATTCCTGTGGCTCCTCACCACCCTGCTGCTCCTCTTCTGTATCCTCGCCGCTCTCCACATCCGCTTCGCAGGGGTCCCTCCCATAGGACCTGGCCTCGACAAACTGTACTGCCTTCAGACCAAAAAGCTCCTCAGAGATGTCTGAGCCCTGCAGAACTACAGCCCCCCCCCCCCTTTCTGCTCGACCAGCGGGGACGGTCTAGTGGAGAGGATCGACAGTCTTCACCGGTGTCTTCTCTATGGGTAGAAAGAATTATTCCCTCCGTGCGGGCAGGAAAACTGTCTTTGGGGCCGCTTCCTGCGAACCCGCATCCACGCCTTCGCTAGGGACACCACCACTCCTTCAAGGGAAGATTTCGCCTGGTGAACCATGATCTCCATGAACCATGATGCGCTCAAGGCTTTCACGGGAGGGGGGTGTGGTGGGTTAGCACCCCACTCCCCCTTGGCTTTCTCCATCGGAATCGACTGAGACTTCTCCAGAAGTTTCCCCCGGATGGTCCGACTTACTCGTTGGCTCGTGGTTGAAGGAGCCGGGGATGCCGTTCCTGACCTGGCCGCCGAGGAGCCCGTCCCAACGGCGCTTCCGGTGCCCGCGGGCTCG